>NC_143528.1:38688457-39047207 GCF_031878675.1 Megascapheus bottae
TCCCTGGACGACCACGAGGAGAACATGCATGACCTCCAGTACCACACCCGCTATGCCCAGAACCGTACTGTGGAGAGGTTCGAGTCCCTAGAAGGACGCATGGCTTCTCATGAGATCGAGATTGGCACCATCTTCACCAACATCAATGCCACAGACAACCACGTGCACAGCATGCTGAAGTACCTGGATGATGTGCGGCTGTCCTGCACGCTGGGCTTCCACAGCCACGCAGAGGAGCTCTACCACCTGAACAAGTCCGTCTCCCTCATGCTGGGCGCCACGGACCTGCTCCGAGAGCGCTTCGGCCTGCTCAGTGCCCGGCTGGACTTCAACGTCCGCAACCTCTCCATGATTGTGGAGGAGATGAAGGCTGTGGACACGCAGCATGGAGAAATTCTCCGCAATGTCACCATCCTTCGAGGTAAGGGGTGGAGCTAGCAGGATTGCCACCAAGCCCCCGGGGCCTGTAGAATCTTATCAGACAGCACTTGGTCTAACAGGACCACAGACACCCTTAAGAAATATCCTTGCAAGGTGTTATGGCTTCTAACTGTGCCTGTCCTCCCTATGTGGACTTGGAAGCGAGGGTTAGTTTAACTGGGTCCCCACAGAGAAACAGTTTCTCCCTTTCCACCCCTTATTAGTGCTCTCATCTGCTCATCCAACCTTATCTGTCCCTCTGGGATGCGCTGTCTTCTAACGTCTCTGTGATCTGGCATCTTTCAGAGTTCAAAACCAATAGTGGGTGGGTAGATAGATAGATAGATAGATAGATATTATAGAGAATGGAAATGACTCGTGTGATCATAAAAAAATAGCAAATTCATTAGCTGAAGAGCTGATATCTCAGTTGGAAGGATATCAAGTAGGAAGAAAGAGTTGCTGTTGTTTTTTTATTCAAGCCTTTAAATGCTTTGATGAGGTACACTCTTATTAGGAAATGTGGTCTGCTTTATTCAGGCTATCAGTTTAAATATCACACTCATTAAAAAAATTACTTGCACAGAAACAGCCAGACTATTTGACCAAGTAACTGGTCAGGTATCATCCCCTGGACCAATAAAATCCACACATAAAATTAACCGTCATAAGTCCACCTCTTCTCAACCTGGCACCCGTACACAGCTCCTTTGATTATCATACTCCATCTCTAAATAACAATAAACAACAAGATCATATTTCCGCCTAACACGACAGGACGATCCCGTGTATAAAACCCACAAAGAGTGAATGACCTTAAGTGATTTTTCACTCATCCCCTTCCAGCCCTGAAGCAGTTTGCCAAGTCAATAAATCTCATGTTTTCATGATAAGGAAATAAGAGAGAGAAGAAAACAAAGCCTTTTTGTTGTATATACCCACACAGCTATATTCATAAAAGTAAGGAAAAAACGCCCCTAGCCAACGCAGACCTTGCCCAGTGGCTCTAGCTAGTAATCATTCATACTTATCTCCTTTGATCTCAGTGTGTTATAGTTGTTTAGGATGATTGAAAAAAATAGTCATTTCTAAAGATTCTGGGCCGTTATTATCCATGCCTGGATGGAGTTGCCCTTTCTTTCCCATTGGCTTTAATAATGGGGAACAGCAATTCTAAGAAGCCCCTTAAGCAATCTCCTTCACCACAGGCACATGCACAGTTTCTGGCCTTTATTGGGAAACAGCAGTACAATGTCTCTTTGGTAGTTAGGATCAATCACTCAAGCCAACTCAGTAATTAATTCCCTTCTTTTCCTGTTGACTCAGAGTCACAAGGAGCACAAAGTAGCCAAGTGGCAGCCTCTACTTCCTGTTCAAGGAGCACCGTCCCATCTTCTCCTGGAAGCCTTCCTCTCTCTAGAGAACAGAACTCCTGTTCAATTCTGTTCTTGCAACAAACAAGAACAGAACCCCCCCCAAAAAAACCTGGCTATAGGAAAGCTTATCGCCATATACTAGGAGCTGGTTCAGAGTGTGTGCAGCCCCCTAGAGAACTTAGCTCCAGACCCGCAGAGGACCTCATCTGCCAGTGCTCTAACAGTCTCCTAAAGGCCATTCCACCATTGCAGCATTCCACCCAGTCAGGCAGTGAATTCCGTGAGCCTGAACTGATAGACAAGGCATAGTGTGTGTATATGGATGGTAATTTTGATTGATTTCCTCTGTCCACTGAATTACCAGAGATTTCCTCTGCTGAGGTCACTCTTTGCTGGACATTCATATGGAATACAATTTTTCCTATTCAGAGATACCTATGTTCATACCTCTTCCACAGACTTCGTCACCAGTGATCTAACCATGTTCCTTCCAAGTCCCTGACCATCCAACCTAACCATCAGCCACAGCCATAAATCAATGGATAATCACAAATTCAGCTACGTCTACTTTGCTCAAAAAGGAACGACCAGGTGCATTGCCCAAAGATAGGTTCCCTGGGGGGATTGCCCCTCCCCACTGTCCTTCATGGATGTCCCGGAGAGGGGTTGTTGGCAGGTGGCACCTGCAGGTCATTAGGAACCATCTGTAATCAAGTTCAAGTGTTCTCTTCTTCTCTCAGTCAGAAAGCCCTCTACGAGACCTCAGGTGTATACGGAACCATCATAGGCAGTCGGGCAGAGCAAGAGTGGGGATCTAAGCATTTGAGCCGCTTCTTCCCACAACTTACTGTGCCTCCAGGATCCACTTGGGTCTAATCATATCTACACCACTTCTATTTGGTGATGGAGCATCACTGTAACACCAGGCTCGCCACCTGGTAGGCCAACTATCCCTAGTTCATGGTGGATAGCTCAGGTCATGTGGTAAAGGGATGGCCTGTGGCTAAATGAACCTATGAGACCAAGAGCAGACCAAGAACTATGATCTGCAGAGAACAGTTACTTGCAGAGAACAGAGGGGAATTGCTCCAAAATCCTAAGGGACTGTGCTACAACTCACCTGCCACCTGCTTCCCCCTTGGTATCTCAAGTACCATTGCATGATACGGCACAAGTAGCAGAACCACCTGCACAGAAGACTGGACCTGTTGCAAAGCCTTTTCCTGCTCTGACCTCTCCCCAAATAGCAGCTTTTCAGGTCCCATGGCCAGTCAGCTAGAGTAGCACATCCAGCAGAGGATGAACATATGGCCTACAAAATCCAAGGAGGCTCACCTGGCAGTGTGCCTCTTTTTTTTTTTTTCAGTGTGCCTCTTTTTTTTGTTATTGTTTTTAGTTGTAGGAATAGCCAGGTGAAATAACTTATTTATTTACTCTAGAGGGGAAATTTTAGTATAACCATACACTGAACCTCTATAAATGGCAGAGGGGGGAAGGCCCCTGCATTTCCACCAGACTTTTCACCCTTTGATAGGCAAGCAGCATATACCCATTAAATCTGGAGACATTTCTAGTCCTTATTCCCTAAGCCCATTCTGCACCATGTCCTCTACATAATGAACCAGTGTGGTTCCCTTGTGGAATAGAGAGCGGACAGGCTTGATGGTGCAAAGCTGGAGAACCGCTGTCCTCCTGAGGAAGGATGAAGATTCAATATGCTTCCTGGCTGGAAGCATATTGCTTCTGGTAGTCTTACATACCAGGTGTGGACACCAAGGCAACCAGGAACCAGCAATTTCCATAATTTATTCAAATAATTAAGCAACAGCGATAGTTGGTTTGGCGCGTGGACCCAGGTGTTCTCTCCAGGATCCATATGCCTTTTGCACAGAAGAGGGCTGCACTGGAATGTTGGGGGCATCCCAGCCCGTGAATGTTTCTGCCTAGGTCACGGAGGGGAGACACTGCAAATGTGCCAGGAGCACAGACTTGAAGCTTTACATTAGCTACTATTCTCAGCTCAGCCGAGTAGAACAGCATAAGAGTAAGGTGGGGGGAGCGGGCACCAACTACATGTTCAAACGTGTTTCAGCCATGTTTCTACTAGTACTAGGGCTATTTTTTAATTTAACTGGTGGTGTATGAAGAGATCGTTTGCTTGTTTGATTTTGTTTTTTGCAACAAAGCCATAGCAACCGAAGCTCTCCTATCTGATGTCACCCAAATATGTATCTGTGTGGTCCTTTGGGTGCAATTTGAAATGATGTCTCTTGGCCATCATTTCTCCTGGTTGTCAAAGTCACTGTGTGTGAAATCTGTCTCTGAAAGATCCCGTCCTAGTGCAGACACGTGAAGGACGATTTGCCCCGATGTATGTGGATGTTCTGACACTCAGCCAGCAGAGTTCCTGGCTGGACGAAAGGAACAGGATGCCAGTAGCCACAGGTTATGAAGAAGTGCCCAGGCTGATGGAAGGAAAGGAGCCTGGCATCTAATTTGCTCTGGAGCTTTAGCCAGCATCACCTGTCTCTCTAACCTCCACTCTGTCGTCTTTAAATGAATGGGTAGGACCAGCCCGGCTCAGAGACCTCCCAGCTCTCATTCAAAGCCTCTACTTACTCAACAGAAATCCTGTGGTGCTTCCAGGTGGTCTGTGCCTCTGCTAGCATAGTTATCTCTTATGACTCTGTAGGAGAATTTCTGTGTCTGTGCTAGGCAGTGTCATGCCAAAACTATACTTTGGAAATTAGAGACAGGGGCCATCACTACTCATTAATTGAGTGATTTAGAACAGAGCACTTGGCTACTTTGAACTCCAGCTCCTTATCCACACACTGGAATATGGACACCTACCTCACCTGTAGTGCACAGAGCCATTGTGAGTGGCAATGATGTGAACAAGTTCTTATAAGCCATAGATGGGCATCTTAGCATAAGGGATTATCATGAAGCAACATTGCCTGATGGCACAGACTCCTGTCCTACTCACAAATCCCCAGCAGGCTCCTGGCAACCTTTCCTGGCAACATTTCCGGAGGAAATGTGCTCAGTGGGGGGATAAATCAAAGTACAAGCAAAAGCTAAGAGCCCAGGGTGGGCAAGAGGGAGAAGGATCAAGCTTGAAAACTTGTTCCACAGGCCCACCTCCATCTCCAGCGATGAGGAGGTGATGCACTAAGAAGGGACAGAGCAGGGCGTGGTAGAGAGGACAAACAGCCGAGAATGTCAGGCTGGCTCCTGTTGAGCTTCTTCTCCTGGGATTTTTGCCCTTGCTTTCTGCCCAGCTCCCAGAAAGCTGACCCGGCATTTTCCTAACCATTCTGGTTGCTCTCAGTGGGGATTTTCTTTTTCAGTACTCCTCAAGTGACCACAGCCAGAACTAAGTCTCCCTGGGCCTGGCCAGCAGTCTCATGGGACAGGAGGAGCTGGAGTCACCCACTCCAATGATACCCCCACTGCTGCTCCGCCCTCCCACATCCAGGCAGGATGCTTTCCTTAGCTTGGTCACCTACAAGACACCCCTTTCACATCCCTTCCCTGTGTCCTCGGCAGTTTCCTGGGGGCACTCTGGGGTCCCCTGCCTGTGCCCACCATGCTGATGAATGGCAGTGCTGCCGCCCTGTTCTTCCTCTGTCCCACCCCCAGTACAGACCACAGAGCTGACCACCCACTTATCTCAGACATGTAGTCAGCGGTGGTTGGGCCCAGTGGTGGGTCAGTGGTGGGTGGTTGCTAATTATAGCCAGTGCTTTCCTGAGTAACCATGGCGTCCCAGGACTCAGTGCGCTGGGGCCCAGATCAGAGGCAAGCGCCCCTCCCTCACTCTTCATCCCTGCCTGCACAGGTGGCGTCAACACCTTCCTTTCCCCCTGTGTGGGCTGCAGGTTGTCAGCTTTGTCCCCACTCAGCTCTGGTCCTGGTTACGGGCAGTTCTCATGACTTGCCTGGGGAAGGACCAGGCTCCTACTTTCTCTTCTGTCTTTTGCAGTACCAGGGAGGTTACTGGGGCCTTGCACATGCTAGGCAAGCATTACCCCAGATTGGTTTGGTTTTTCTTTTTGAGACAGTGTCGTACTATATAGACCAGAATGGCTTGGAACTTTCCATCTTTCTGCCCACTGTGCCATCAGATCCGGCCCCTCCCACTCTTTAGGGACCTCTCAGCACCTTTGGAGAGCGTCCTGGGGTTCCTCCCTCTTCCAGGCAGCACTAGACCACTGTAGTCTTGGCCCTGCAGGCCCAGTAGTCCCTGCCACAGGGTATCAAGGGCAGCATCAGAGATGGAGGCGCCATGTTCTCAGAGCCTCTGGACAAGGCAGAATCCTGACTTCACCTCCAGTGAGTGAGATGTCTTGGACAAGATTCCACCTTCTGCACTGTGGCAGAAGAGTAACAACCAGTGGGTCTGACTTATTATAACAACAGCACCAGTGGTTTACACCTATAATCCTAGCTACTCAGGAGGCTGAGATCTGAGGATCAGGATTGAAAGTTAGCCCAAGTAAGAAAGTCCATGAGACTCATCTCCAATTAACCACCAACCCCCCCCCCAAAAAAAACAAAAAGTAAACCAAAGCCAGGAGTAGAGCTGTGGTTCATGTGGTAGAACAGAAGTCATCAGCAAAAGTAGCTCAGCAGCTCTCAGGCTCTGAGTTTAAGCCCCAGTATCAACACCAAAATAAAAGAACAACAATCCAGTGCCAGGACACAGCAGGCATGCAGTTGACAACTACTGGTGAACAGTCACTGCTCTCGGGGCCCTTTTCTGCCTGCCCTGCAGTAGATAGGAGAAGGTAAGCCAGGGGCTGATGGCTGCACTGCTGATATGGTGTGGGCTCCATTCACCAGCCTAGACACAGGCAGCGAGGCAGGCCAGTCTGCAGAATGGGCACGTGGAGGGCCTGTAAGCATGCCAGGAGAGAGAGACACTTTCAGCTCCACCGTCTCCCACTTGCCATCTCTGTGTTCGCTGCCATGGGTGGGAGAGGTCACCTTCTCCTCAGGGTCCTGCCCACACGTGCAGTGAAGTGGATCCTGTGACCACCAGGAACACAGGGACATGCAGTACTTCCCATCCAGGGAGAGACACTGCCCTGGACCTGCCTGCTCGGGGAGGAGAGGCCAGAGGGAGACTGGAGGAGAGGAGGGCAAGAGTGGCCTGTGTCTCCATCTTTCCTCCTGGCTGCTGGCATGACCCCCCAAAACCCCTCTTAGCAGCAGCTGTTCTTCTCCAGGACAAGCAAGAGAGGTGGTCCAGCAAAGAAGGCATCATCGTAAGGAACGAGCCCCGGGCCAGTGGGGGGAGTGAAGGGACACCTGCTGGCTCTGGGACAGGGCGGGTGTCCTTGCCAATGAGATGGGCTGGAGATGGGGACTGTGGCTGCTTCCACCCAGAGGCCAAGAGCAGACCATGAAAGAACCAGGGAGCCGGGGGCAGGCCCCACCTATAGGCCCTCCTATTCCCAGGGCAGGTAGGAGTTGAACCCAAAGAAGCTTCTAGAAGGAGCAAGGATGAGGTGGGACAAAGTCCCCAGACAGCCAAGGAGGAGAAGGGCGCACATGAGGTACAGAGCACCGAGCAGCACAGGCCTTTGGGAACTGCCCAGCGCGGCTCTCTGTTGTATTTTCAACTGTATTGAGTGCAGCTCTCCACAGCGAGTTCTAGAACTGAGTTGTGAAATGGGGAGGGACCTGCCCAAGATGTCCCCCCCCACCCAAAATAGCCCCAAAGGGCCTTTCCTCCACCAACTGGCTCTCTGCATCTCCAACTCTCAGCTGACCCAGGTGCCAGGAATGGAGTGAGAAGGAGGACAGATGTGGCTTTGCCAGCTCCCAGCAACGCCTGCCAGGCTGGGGGAGGCTGTCTGCGTATGGTCACCAGCCTGTGTGTTGTGGCTGCTGTGCCAGGAGGGGCTCGCTGGGGACGGGGGGGGGGGGGCAGGCCCTGCCTCCTGGCTTCCTGGAGATGCCTCCGTTGTCCCCACCCACAGCCAATCTGCAGACTAGAATTCAGCCTCCCGGCTGGCACACATGAACCTCCCTGGGCCACATAGCATGGCAGGGAGTGGCAGGGAAATGCTAGAAGGGTTTCATCAGCTCTGCTGAGGCTGTCAGACTCTAGCTTCCAAGTGAGGTCATGGAGATGAAGGTATTCACTGTCTGTTCCACATGGAAGCAGTCCGAGAAGGAGACGGAGGGAACAGCTGGGGACAGGGGACCAGAAGGTCACCTCAGCCAAGATAAGGAGCTCTGTGCAATCCCGAGAGCTCTTGTCTCCTGACATACCTCCTCCCACCCCTCCTTGACCAAAGCCACCAGGACCAGAAGACAGGCACCTCGTGTGGCTTCCACTGCACTGTGATTTCTCCATTTTTCCACGGAAACACTCAGAAGAAAGTAGCCTCGAGAGCTCAGAGAAGAGGCTTAAGTGGTCAGGGTGGGCTTCCTGGAGTAATCTCCCTTTCTCTGGGTGTGACTCACACTGTGGGAGTGCCTGCTGCTGACTCACTTGCTTGGCTTTCTCTTCCACATCCTCTGACTGCACCACATGCCTCAGAGTCACAGGGATATGGCGGGGGCAAGCACAGTGACAACCCTGGAGGAGATGGAGAAGGCCAGACCACCTCCAGAATGGGAGAAACAGCAGTGCTGCCCAACTTCCTACCGGGGGATGGCCTAGAAGTCAGAACAACAGGAGCTGGGGGGCATCAAATCTGGCGCAGGACCCAGATGCATGCAACTGCACAGAACCCACCCTTCTCACTCTCACTTCGATGACTAAGCAACCAGCCTGGCAGCCAGGAGTGGTAGGCCTGGGCCGGCCTTCTGCCTGGTGCCCAGGCGTCTCTGTACCTACTGTCTTTGTGAAACCTTGCATGACCTGTGTCTCTTCTCTCCATCTTAGGTGCTCCTGGCCCTCCAGGACCAAGAGGACTCAAAGGAGATATGGGGGTAAAAGGGCCCCTTGGCAGCCGAGGACCAAAAGGAGACCCTGGCAACTTAGGCCCCCCAGGACCTCAGGGTCCCCAAGGGCAGACTGGGGAGCCTGGACCTGTGGGGGAAAGGGGACCAGTTGGCCCACGAGGCTTTCCAGGCATCAAAGGTGCCAAGGGTAGCTTTGGCCTTGGAGGACCGAGAGGACAGCCAGGCCCCAAAGGTGATGTGGGGCCTCCAGGGCCAGAGGGGCCCCCGGGCTCCCCAGGGCCCTTGGGACCTCAGGGAAAACCAGGGATTGCAGGGAAAACAGGGTCTCCAGGTCAGCGCGGGGCCATGGGACTGAAGGGTGAACCAGGCATTCAAGGACCTCCTGGCCTGCCTGGACCCCCGGGCCCACCAGGCAGCCAGAGCCCCTACTGAGGAGGGGCCCAGGCCAGACACTGCCACGCAGGAGGGAGCTGGGGGCTCAGAGCAGCTCGGAGCCTTGCCTTCCTCAGACACTGAGATGCAGGGCCGACCTGCAGCTCTGGATCCTCAGTAGTGACTGTACCACAGGAGAGCAGCCTCCCCTCATGTGTGCATGCACACACGTGTGTACATGCACACTCATAGGCACACACACGTTCACAGTCGAACAGTTGTCCCGCTGGCCAGGGTGGCTGACTGGGCAGGGAGGGGCAGCGTACCCCCTCGCTGTGACTGAGCCTCCTGGGGAGGTGGTCACCCAGGAAGAAAGCCTGGGACTGCCGTCGGAACGCTAGCCCAGCTCCGTCTTCCTGATAACATACACTCATGCTGGCCGAACGTTTCCCGGGACACCCCCTTTGAAAAGATCTAGAGAAACCTTTGCAAGGCATTAGTTCACACTCTAGGGACAGGATGAGTGTGGCACCAGCAAGCCATGGGCGCCGCGTTCTCAGAGAGCTGCCCCCGCCCCACCGAGGGCATTCTCACCCCTGCGCACAGCACCCCTGAGAAGCCCACCGGATTTTTTTTCCCCGTATGTCCAAAAAGTCTTTGCCTATCTTGCATCTCAGAAGCAGCTGGGAAGGCATCAGGCAGGAGTTCCATCTGCATGAGTGGATTCTAAAGGTGTAGAACATTCTACACATGGGTCACCTAGCATCTAGGACGGCTGCAGATGTGGAGGCAGGAGGATTTGGCGGGGATGAAGACTTTCTCTGCCGAACTGGGCTGTACTCCTCTGAAGCAGATGTGCCCTGTGTCTGGTGGCGCTCCTCTGCCGTGGCCGGGGAGGACCTGGCTAAAAGAGGACATCAGATGATAGCAGATGACTCTCCCCTCCTGTACCCAGATGTCCTGTCCATAGCTGACCTTGTCCCCACTGCAACCCAGGATGTCCAGAGTCCAGCAAGGTGGATGGGGTGTGTGAAGAATCCAGATGTGTACAGGAGGCTCCCCTGACATCACCTCACAGTCTGCACCCACTTCTAGCATCCAGTGGCAGAAAGGATGCTGGGAAGCTCCCAGGAAAGAGGGGTCCTCATGCTACTGCTGGAAGGATATTCTCATCCAGCACTGTCATCTCTCCACATGTCTCACAATCCTGTCCTCTGCCCACTCCAAGCCTTTATGTCACTTTCCTTGTTGACATAGATGTGCAACTGGCTTGCACTAGCCCCTGCCCGCTGCCATGTAACACTCTGTCTACATCCGACGGGATCATGCCCCGTAATAGTACTGACCCAGTAAAAAGCTGTTTCTAGAAGGGAGGCGTCTTCGAGTGTTCTCTGCCTGACTCGATGTTAAGACTCTGATTCACAATGCCTTCTGAAGGGGACCAGTCCCGAGTGTCCCACTGTGGCCTCCCTCCCTCCACCGACGGCCCTTCACTCTGGAAGTGTTGAGTTCTGCCAAGAGTTCCCAGCAGTTTGCAGTGGGCTGCAGGAGCTTCTGAGGAAATGACTCCTGGAGGGAGGAGCGTGCAGAAAATGGCTCTGGGCTGGGACCACAGCCCAGTCCCTTCTGTCTCTCAGATAAGAGATGGTGCAGTCTAGGCCAGATGTACCCTAAGGGGCCTGGCTCTGAGGCAGGACAGCCTAAGGAAAATGAGGTAAATGGCTGCCAGGGATTCAAAGAGTCAAATTTAAAGCCTGTCCACATACATGAGATAAATAGAACAAAGTCATTTTTAGGGGAAATGAAGCAGGATAACTGAAGGAAACCGAGGCCTGGTAACGGCTACTCTGAAACATGGTATTCAGAAACATGAAGTGCCATGTTTGCTTCAAAGAGAGATACGACGTATTCCTTTCTGATGGACTTAACCCTTGTCTGACAGACTGCAAACCTTGCTAAGGAAAATGTTTCTCTCCAAATTTAAGCCATTTCCTGCCCCAAAATGCAGATAGCAGGGTGTGCCTTATCTCAAGGATAAGGACTTGTATGGCAGGATTTATTCTTTATTTCCAGGTGGGTTGCTTCCTAGAGGAGTGAAAAAATGTGAAAGATAATGCTGAATGGGGTTACCACAGAAGGGCTTCACTACTTCTTCACCCATCTGTGTGGCCTGAGGTCTGTCTTCCCCTGGGGATCTGAGAGGGTGGGGTGCTAATTTAGCTGCTGCAGGGAGCAGAGGCCTGAGTAAGGTCTAAAGCTCACCTGGTCACCTCTCCTTAGGGGAGAGGAGACGTGGTACAAGCTAGCTCTGCACCGAGTGTTGTGCACAAAACAGGCCAGACCTAGGAGGATGGAGACTCCACAACAAGTCTAGCAGGTAGGGTGTCTGCGACAGTGACACCCAGGTGGTGACACAAGGACAAGTATGACAGGCCAGTATAGTCAGCTCAGTTTGAGGCTGCAAGCAAACTTCCAGGGAACTTGGAGTGAGGGACCAGGCCCTTAATACAGAAAAGGTCTAAGTGTAAAGACAAACTGATATCCTGGAGTCACACTGCAACAAAGACACATTGTAAGGGATGAGCTTGGGGACAAAATGAGAGAAATGGTTACATGGGTCAAAACAAAACAAAACTCAATAGAGCCAGGTGCAGGTGGCTCATACCTATAATCCTAGCTACTCAGGAGACTAAGATCTGAAGATCGTGGTTTGAAGCCGGCCTGAGCAGGAAAGTCCCTGAGACTCTTAACTCCAATTAACCACCTAAAAACCAGAAGTAGAGCTGTGGTTCAAGTGGTAAAGCACTAGTCAGGCATAAAAGCTCAGAGACCGCGCCCAAGCCTTGAGTTTAAGCCCCATGGCTGACCAAAACCAAACCACAACTCAGTAGCTTGTCCAACTGGTTGTTTTCTCATTTCTCCATCTCTCAGCAACTCCAGTGTCCTTCTCTTCAGCTACACCATCTGTCTCATCAACAGACGAGGGGCACCACTCACCACCACAGGACCTGGCTTTTAAGCTCCTAAATTTGTTCCTTGGCAAGAAATCCCATTGTAAATCCCTGAGACAGGGATGGACAGTGCTATAAGAAGCTGTAATGAGAGAGAGACACAGAGACAGAGACACAGAGACAGAGACAGAGAGAAAATAGACATGTGGTACAGTGAGAAACACAATAGCACATGTGATTAGGGGCAAGCTGGCAGTAAACGCTGGTGGGCACTGTGGAACTAGAATAATACCAACAACAGAACAATCCTAATCACAAACACCTCCAACAGAACACCATCCTCAAGACTTCACAAATAGTCCTTCCTGGGCTTCACTACAACTTTTACGGCAGCGACTACCACCCTCTCTACTGACGGGGGAAGATTCATCGACTTCCTACATTTTCAGACATAGGTTTAGACATCATCCGCCTCGGACAAGTTGCCTAACTGCCCTGGGCTTGCTTCCTCTCGTGAAGTTGCTGAGAAGAGCAACCTTGGTCTGTGCCACTGCCATAATACAACACCACAAATCACATGAACTGAGCAGGAGGAATTTATCCACCACAGCTCTGGAGGTGCACAAGTCCAGAATTAAGGGATCGGTTCTCCCTGGTCTGTAGATGGCCACCTTTTCAGTGTGTCCTTACAGGGTGGCTGGCAGAGACCGACTCTTCTTCAAAGGCCACACAGCTCTGTCATTGTAGGCTCTCACCCACCCGCCTTAACGACTTCCTAAAGACCTCGAAGGCAGAGCCAGGAGCCCTCGGACAGAGGCTTCATCATGGACAGAATTCGCTCCACAGCTCTCAGCCACGGCCAGCCCTCCACACACACTGTTGTAATGTGGTGCTCACGCCCTCACATAGCAGCGAAGCTCCCCTGGTCCTGGGCACAGGGCACTTGCTGTTCTGACAATTAAGGGGCCAGGCAGCAATGCCTCCCTCCTCCACGAGAGGCAGGGGAGACCTGGGAGTGATCTAACTCCACTCCTGTCCTTTGCCTCTTTTCACGCCACTACCACTGTCCATGTCACCACAGAGCCCCTAGTCCTAAGAGGGCCCTTCAGAGCCATCTTTCTGTACATATTTTTGGTACATATGTTTAAATACTGCGGAAATTCCAGAGCTTACCAGGGGGCTTAGGAGTAGGCCCTGAGTACCAGAAATCCTGAAGCAAAGACTTTGAATCACCATGTTAGAGATCCTGAGAGATGGACTGGGCCATCTCTGGACTGAAGGGTTAGGTGGACTTCAGAATGGAGGCCCTTCACTGGACGCGGACCTGGATAGCTCATGCTTCTATCCTGCCAGGCCCTGCCTCCTGTGGAATAAGCCCTCGCCCCTTGATCCTGAGATTCATCATCAGAAAACAGAGGGAAGGAATTGTTCTTGATTCCATTGGGCCTGGTGTGCTGCATTCCTCTGTCCTGTCATTCTAAGCACTTTCTCCTCCGCTGCTTGGTTGCTTTCCTGGAACTTGCCAGGGCCAATGCAATAAACCCAAATGGAGAGGGGATAGCTGGTAGAATTTCAGCCACTGGATTAGAAGCCAGACTTCACCACTGGAGTGGCGTTATTCCGAAACCAATTTGCAAAGTCCTAAAGTCAATCGTGGGCCTCCTAAGAAGAGAGCAAACGGCTTCCTGGAAGCTATAGAACTGGACCACAGCCTTGGAGTTCCTCTAAAAATCCCAGACCAGCCTTCTCATTCCGCCTGGCAAACTCATTCTCTCTCCTGCAGGGCAGAACTGCACTGGGCAAGCTTTCTGCCCTTCCTACAGCACATTTCCCAGGGCCAGGGCTGAGCTGGCAGCTTCTATTTCACCAGCCCTGGATACACCTGTCAAAACAGAGCCACAGGAGAAAGAATTGGAAGCTGAAAGACATGGTCTGACCACACTGAACTTTCCATCAGGGATGGGCTGCTAAAGGCTGGCCATTCCCAAAGCCTTACCCCATGGGTGGCTGAGCAGATTTCCTGGGACTGTGTGAGCTGAGGAGCACATTTTCTTTGCTTCTTGCTCCCAGTCCTTTTCTTTTTGTTATGGGGGTGTGAGCATGAGCCCCACCCAGCCCTTTGTTTTCTTTTGTATACTTCAAAGTGTAAGGTGCATGATGAAGTTACCGGTAGGAGGTCTGTATAGGATTGCCCAGCAAAGACCACTATTGGGGTGCAGCTAGCCAGAAGCCCAGAACATTCAGACTGGTTTCCTCCACCCGGGACCTGATCCTTCAGAATTGCAGAACAGATTGTGGTGGGAAGAAAAGAGAACTTAGATGCCCCTTAAATTTCAGAACCATTGGTACAGAAGACGAAATAGGTTGACTTTTAATTTATTTAATTATTTAATCCTCACAAGCCAAGTTCTCTTGCATGTTATAGATCGCTTATAACTACTGAGTCATTTGCACAAGGCCACATAAATGTCAAATGGATATGGACCCAGAACATGAAGCAGCTCTACTGAGTACCTCTTCTAGAATAGTGAGATAGGAAATTCATTGAGGGTTGTTTGCCTCAGAGAAACTTGAAATCCACAGAAAGAACCTCCCTTCAGGACCCAGAACAAGATAGTTACAAATTTATAAAGATAGTGACAAGGCCCCAGATAAAGGACTTCCAGTTTCCTGGATTCTAACTGCTTGGTTGCTAAACACCAACAGCAAGAGCAGGGCATTTACTGCTGTGAAAACTACAGGCTTTTCACAGGAAGCTGTGCTTCTGCCCTTGGCCATATTGCCTTTTACCCAAGCTTGAAAATGGTATTCAGCTACATACTCAGTCAAGTATGTGTGCTAAATATGACAGGTGTTACCCCTTACTCTACATTGTATTATTTACTTTTGTATAGTTGTGACCAAACTCCCTAAGAGAACAACTTAAAAGAGGATTCAGCAGATTCATGGACTGTTCTGTTGGAAGAATATGGAGTGAGGAATGTGGCAGAGGAGTTTCTGTACCCATGGCAGACAGGAAGCAGAGACAGAAAGGGATACTACCAATACACATAAAGGAAGTGATTATGATTTCAGTTTGGAGTAAAATTAAAATCTGCTCATTAAGAGATCTGCTTAAATAAATAAATAAATAAAACCTCTGTATCACATATTGCAAGACACTATTTGACAAAGAATTCATAAATGGAATTATGTAAATCTCTTACAATTCAGTCATAAGAAGATAAACAACTCACAAAAAATGAGTGACACACATAAATAGGCATTTCATAAGAAAATGTGTTCACATAAAGAAAGACAGTCAATACTATTAACAGTCTGGGAAATGCAACTGAAACTACTATACACATATTGAAATAGCTAAAATGAAGAGAAACAGCTCAGCATAACAACTGTTGGCAAGGATGTAAGCAACTGAAACTCTCCTGTACTCTTACTGGGATTGTAAAATTAGACAACAACTTTGAAACAGGTGAGAATAAAAATTAAATATCCACTTCCCATTTGGTCCGGCCATTTCGGGGCTTAGGGAATTTATTCAAGAGAAATAAAAACATATGTCCAAAAATACTTATTCAAAAATTTGCATACATATCTAAAATACTGTTGCAAAATATTTGTAGAAGATTTAATCTTAAGAGCCAAAATTAAACATAAGTCAGATGTCATCTGGATAAACCAGCTCTGATATATCCATACAGTGCAATAACATACAGCCATTAAAAAAGAAACAAATACTGCTAAGCACAAACATATGAATAAATCTCAAAATACAAAAAAACAATTGTCATGATTCAATATAGGAACAATCAGTTGCATTCCTATAAAGAGAGGTTTGTAAGGGATAGAACATAAGGAATAAAGTATCATATTTAACCAGGAAGAAACTAGGAAGTTGTGGTTTAATTTTCTTCTTAATGAGAAGTATGGGAAATAAATACCTTATTAAAAGCTTAGAAAAAAAATTGTCACTGACAGAAATCAGCCATACAAAAACATTTATACAGTGTGTAACTCCATCAATGGACTTCTAGCTCAGACAAATCAACACATGAACAGGCTGGGCCACATGCCTGTTTCCAGGTAGGTTATTCCAACCTAGGCCTGGATGAATGTCCTGATAACCCCAGGCAAGACATCCTATTCTGGACCTAACCCAAAGTACCTGGTCCTAGCCCCTGTGTTTTGCTTTACTGCAGCCTGAGTTTTACTTCTGTTTCCTTGTTAAGACCTGTATAAACCTGGTCCCCAAATCCTGTCGCACACAGAATCACTAAACCCACAGGAAGGTCTGTGCCCCTCGCTGGCAATTAACAGGCTCAGCTCATGGGTGCTGGAGTCTGGCCTATTCCTTTTCTTTTCTCTTCCATTTTCCCAACAGTATAAGCCTGGTGCAGAAGTGGGGAGCCACGAAAGTATAGGAAATATTCTACATCATCATTTGGGGTGGGGTTACTACCAGAGTTATAGAGTTGTCAGTTCACCAAATTATATGCTTAAATTTTATGCATTTCAATGTATTTAAGTTATACTACATCATAAAAGTGATTAAAAACAAGTGGGATACCCTGGTTTACTTGCTGGAATCATCAAGATTGAAAATGTCAAATGTTACTGAGGGTTTCCTGGTAGGAGAGTATTTTGGAAGAACGTCTTTGGAAAATGGCTTGGCTTCCTATAAAGGTAAACATGGACCTATCTATGACTCAGCGGTTCCACTCTGAGGCATTTGCGGAAGAGAAATACGATCGTGTTCCTCAAAAAGACTTGCACAAAAAAATTTTACAGCAGCTTTAATCATTTATGGACTGTCTGAAACAGTCCATATATCCATAAACAGAAAAGTGGATAAATAAATTGTGGTGTTTATGTAGAGTGGCATGCTGGAAGAAAGAAGGACAAAGAAGAAAAGCAGGGAAGAAGGATACAGAAACAGAGGAAGAAGAGAGAAAAGATGAAGAAAGGGGTAGGGAGAGGAGATCAGAGAAGGAAAAAAGATTTAAAATACCAACAAAACACATAATACCACGTAAAAATACTACGACAAAGGAAAGAAGCAAGACATGAGAGATTGCAAGCAATATGATTCCATTTATACTCTTTTTAAAAAGGCAAAACTACTGTATGAAGGTAAAATTTGCTTCTGGCATGTAGGGGACAGAACTGCTGCCGTGGAGATGGTCTCAATGGTGAGAGAGATGTGAGTTCCTCGGTGAGTGCCTCTGATAGAGTCCATCCAAGACAATACATGGCAGTGTACTTCACTAACTGTAAATAAAACTCACTTTCCAATTTTCCCTTTTAAAATAGAAAGCTACTGCCAAAAGCAAAAAGTAGAGTTAGGGCCCTTAAATATTTATATTAAACAAAGAAGAAAGGATAAATTTGGTGAGGCCAAGTGTTCACCCTGAGATGTATAAATAAGTTTACCAGAACATAAAGAAAAAAGTAGAAAGAAAAGGATACAATAAAGTGGCAGACCTTAATGAAACGGGAAGAAAAATGTTTGAAATAGAGAAAATAAACATAATCAAAAGTTGATTTTGTTATAAAAGAAACCAACTTTACTAAGAAAACTGATAACCCCTAGACATTGTTGACCAAGAAAAGGGTAAGGAGGCATAAATAGAGAAATATCAACATGGAAAAGGTGACATTAAGAGCAAATATTATGAAAATCTGATGCCAGTAACTTTGAAAACTTGGGTGGAACAAACAAATTGGTAGGAAAATATAACTCACCTAATTAACTCAAGAAGTAGGAAACCTGAAGAGTTTAAAACCATGAAAGAAATTGAACCTGTGGTTTAAAAATTCTTACAAGAAAAACAGAAGACCCATGGAGAAAGCCTCCCAAATTCTACCAAAACACTCAAAGAAGACAAAGCTCTAGTCTAACAAATTCTCCCTAGATCAGAAAAAGCAGACAGGAATTTGTAGACTTTCTCTATAACTTTTCTATGATGGTTGGAAACTCATTTACCAAAAGCAGGAAAAAAAATAAAGGTGTGCAGATGTAGAAAGGTCATTTACTAAATCTAATCACCTATCCACAATTTTATTTTTGGTGAGTGATGGGGCTTCAACTTGGCCTGGGCACTGTCCCTGAGCTCTTCAGCTCAAGGCCACCCTATCCTTGAGTCAAGATCCACTTTCCATTTTCCAGAGGTTAATTGGAGATAAGAGTCTCAGGTCCTTTTGTGTCCGGGGTGGGCTTTGAATCTTGATCCTCAGATCTCATCCTCCTGAGTAGCCAGGATTACAGGTGTGAGCCACTGCACCCGGCTCCTATCCACAATTTTTAAAAATCTTAGCAAACTAAGTATAGACGGGGGCTTTTAGAGTGGATATACCATAGCTACCCTCCAAAACAACCCACAGTAACCTTATTAAAGAATTCAAGTATTCTCTTTAAAAGAGTAGGATGTCGTATGTGTCCTCATAATACAAAACCAAGTTACCACCTGAGAACTTGGCTTGGCAAAGAAGGAAGGAAGGAAGGAAAGAAGGAAGGAAGGAAGGAAGGAAGGAAGGAAGGAAGGAAGGAAGGAAGGAAGGAAAAGAAGGAAGGAAGGAAGGCTGATCCAAAATGAAATGGAGTATCTAGAGGCTGAAGCAGGAGGATGGAGAGTGTCATTACTACACCAAAATCTGGCCCAAATAAAAAAATAAAAGACTAAAGCAAACCAGCTTATAAATGATTCTTTGAAAATTCACAGATCTGTTGAACACAGAGCTGTTGAACACATGGTTCTTGTATGCCAGAGATGTGTGCCTGTCATGACTTGGACATGAAGCGTGGACCCCAAATGCCATGGATCGAAAGCTTGGCTCCCACCACCAGTGGTGTTCTGAGGTGAGGATTTGGAGAAGTGCTTGGATCATGTAGACTCTGTCTTCACCCACGGATGAACCCACTGACAGACTCCAGTTTCAGGAGGAGGCAGTCGACTGTGTCAGGGGTGGGGAGCTGAGGGAGGTGGGGTGCTGGGAACGTGTCCACAGTCCTTTCCTGTTTTCTAGCTGCTGTTAGGTGAAGAGCTCATCTTACCTGCCCTTTCGCCCTTCTGCCTCACTACATGCGCAGAAACTTCCAGAAACGCTGAACCAAGTAATGGAGGGCTGGAACCTCGGAAACTGGAAACCAGAGTAAGTCTTCCTGCCCTGAGGATGCTTATGTGAGCAATGCTGTCACAGAGCTCAAGATCCACCCGTGCCATGTCTAAAGTACGATGTGGTAAAGGGATGAAAATTGTACAAAATAAGACTGGCAAAACATTAACAACTGTGAACTGAGTGAGATCCAGAGAGTGTCCTGGGGTCGCCTGTTTTCCTTTGGACACGTTTGAAATCTCCCACGACAGAGTCGCTAAGGACAAAAGCCCTAATGAAAGTGACAAAAGTTTTGGGGTTTTTTTTTCCACAAAAGGCTGTTTTTTATTAAATTTACAGGCCAGAAAGCATTATTGCTAAAAGCACCACGATAAGTGAGCATGGTATCAGGACTTGCCCATGCAACAACGGTTGTCTGGGAAGCCCGCCGACTCCCTGGTCCCTCACCACCACCGTGGGCCTCCTCAGGAGCAGGCTGCCGGGTACTGTCCCAGCGTGTGGCATGTGCGTTTTTGTCCCAGTGTCTCCTTGCAGAATGCCCTGCTCTACACTGCTGCAGAGCTGCCCCAGCACCACCTACGGTAGACAGCTGTTGTTTTCCTTCCTCCGGCATCTGCTCTCTCTTCTGCCTGTGACCACACCCCTCTCCTTCCCTAGACGAACACCTGTCATCACGGCATGTGGCCCCATCAGAGCTGATCTCACCACACACGTCCTCCCAGACGGGCAAGTGACTCCGTGATGAGAACACATTGACTGCAGAAGCGGAATCTTGCCCAGGCAGGACTGATTAGCCAAAGGACATTGGCTTCCAGACCTGCTGAAAGTGCTGCACAAAGAGGGACTTTTCCCCTTGCTGGCTTGCTATTTCAAAAGGGTGCAAGCCTTGAGTTCTTGGGGTCCCTACCTACATATGATCAGGTCTAAGAAAGAAGCCAGCAAAAGAGTCCCTGTACATAGCTCAATGCTAACATTACAGTCCCGAAATACAGCTGTGCATACAGCCGCCAAGGCAGATTTCTCCTTAGTCTTCTATGTTCATTAATAAAGGACCTTTTGCTAGAGAAAGGGACAGACAGAACTGGAAAGAGATGATGATGATGATGATGATGATGATGATGATGATGATGATGATGAATGGATAAAAGAAGTACATTGTGCGGGGTGCCTGGCTCACACTTATAATCCTAGCTACTCTGGAGGCTAAGACCTGAGTATCATGGTTCAAAGACAGCTGAGCACTAACGATTGTAAGATTCTTATTTCCAATTAATCACTAGAAAACCAGAAATGGCACTGTGGCTAAAGCAGTACAGGGACATTGCCCAGGCCCAGAGTTCAAACCCCACAACCAACAAAAAAAAAAAAAAGAAGAAGAAGAAGTACATTGCTTTATGGTTGTGGTAAACAAGAAAAAAGAGTGAGAGGCAAAGAGACAGCCAAAGGAAGAAGGGAGGAAGAAAGAATGCATTCTCTTCAAGATAAAGAACAGGATAACCTCATTTTTTTTTTTTTTTTTTTGCCAGTCCTGGGCTTGAGTTCAGGGCCTGAGCACTGTCCTTGGACTTTCTCAAGGCTAGAGCTCTACCACTTGAGCCTCAGCACCATTTCTGGCTTTTTTCTATGTATGTGGTACCGAGGAATCGAACCCGGGTCTTCATGCATGCTAGGCAAGCACTCTACCGCTAGGCCAAACTCCCCGCCGACAACCTCATTTCTATATTCAACAGTGAGTGGGTGGTCTTATAAACCTCTATAAAGATTTTTTAAATGATGGGGCTGGGAGCGTGGCCTAGTGGTAGAGTGCTTGCCTAGCATGCACAAAGACCCAGATTCCATTCCTCGGCACCACACACATAGAAAAAGCCAGAAGTGGTGCTGTGGTTCAACCGTAGAGCTCTAGCCTTGAGAAAACCCAAGGACAGTGCTCAGTCCCTGAGTTCAAGCCTAAAGACTGACAAAAAATATATGATATGAGAGACTTTTTGCCCCTCTGAAGTGCTATCTTACCAGGAGCTCAGTCTACCATGGGCTGTCACGTGACTACACACCCTCCAGCCAGGGGTTCATCTCCATCCTCTCACTGGCCACCACGCTCCATGATAATTGAGGGGGCCAGTTTCTTGGCTAGACCTAGAAGCAAAACAAAACAACAGCCAGAGACACACAGAGAAAGGACACCCCTGGGATCTGGATTTGAATCTTGGCTCTGAGCAGCCAAGTGAAAGTCTGACTTGATTTCCTCATCTGGAACGTGAGATAGTCACAGCGCTTCTTGGGATTGTTGAGAGATTTAAATCAGGTAGACAAACAAGCATACTTCCTTGTCGCAACGTACTTCATTCATTCCTTTGTTCATTCATTCATTTGTAGTACAAACCTAACCCTCCCATAGTTCCCCATGACACTTGGAATCTAGTCCACTATTTCTCAAGGCTCTGGCATCTCTAGCCTCTCTTTTCTGGGGCCCCTCACTTGCTCCCAGATATATGTCCTTCCTAATCTTACAAACCCAGGGACTGTAACTAAAAGTGATAGATAGGCTGGATTGTAACTAGTCTTTATGCCTGCAATTAGTGCCTGTGTGCGGTTGGTACTCTGTAATTCCTTCCATCTGCAGGAGGGAATTGTCTGCCCTCGTGACTGAGGGTCAGGTGACTTACTGTGGAAAAGGAGGGAGGAGGAAGGAGGGAAAGGACACAGATAAAAGGAGAGAACAGTCAAAGCCCCCAACACCACTTCTTAGCCGATGCATTTTTGTGGGTTTCCTAAATTATTATTATTTTTTTATCAATCCATACTTCTTCCTAATCCACTTGGGTGGTAAGAGGATCAAAGAGGTGGTTGAGGGCAAGCAAAGAAGACCGACAAGTATATGATTAGAGGCGATGAAGACAGCCATAGGGGTATCAGGAAGAGAATGCACTAGCTCAGCGTTTTCCAACTCTTGCTCAGAAAAGGAAAGCATACCTGCAACTTCTACCAAGAAAACAGACTGGGGCCTGGGCCTGGTGGCTCATGCCTATCATTCTACTTGGGAAGTTGAGAGAGGGAGGGGCATGGATCGAGGTCAGCTGTGTTAGAAAAGTTCACGAGATCCCAGCTCCTCCTATAGCTAGCCTCAGTGGCTTGCATTTGAGACGTTAAGCTATGAAGGGAGTCAGAGATCCAGCGAATCCAAGTTCTAGGACACCCTAGGCAGAAAAGTCTCCATGACTCCACTGGACTCCACTGGACTCCACTGGACTCAATGGGCTCCACTGGACACGGTGGAGCAGAGCTGACATCCCACAACGATGGAAATTGTAGCGTAGGCAGATCACTGTCCAGGCATGCACTTAGGCAGGAAGTGAGAACCTTTCTCAAAAATAACCAGCAAGGGGTCTGGGAGTTTGGCCTAGTGGTAGAGTGCTTGCCTAGCATGCATGAAGACCCGGGTTCAATTCCTCGGTCCCACATACATAGAAAAAAGCCAGAAGTGGTGCTGAGGCTCAAGTGGTAGAGCTCTAGCCTTGAGAAAGTCCAAGGACAGTGCTCAGGCCCTGAGCTCAAGCCTAGGACTGGCAAAAATAATAATAATAATAATAACCAGCAAGATTAGAGATTCCCTCCTTGAACACTTGTTTGTTAAACTTGTCATTTAAAATATGATGTAAACATAAGCCATATAAATAATGATTGTTGTTCTTAAGGTACTATGTTATCACTCATCACTTTTGCTGTCCCTTGGTTATCTCATATTGTTACACTATCTCACTTTGTTACCTGATATATCTGATATATTTGTATTTGGTTATTTGAAATTGGATAGGGAAGGGGGGAAAACAAGATGAGGGGTGGGGGTGGGGGGGAGGGAAATGGGGACCAAGACATGTGAAAGGGTATCAATGTATGGGAATCAATGCACCTTCTATCTGGCAAATATCATGTAACCCTTCTATTAATTACAATAAAAAATATGAAAAAAAAGCTTAGGGGCATCATCCAGGCCCTGAGTTCAATCTCCATAATGGATTAAAAAAACTGAGCAGTTTAAAAAAAAATAAATAACCAGCAAGGGCCGGGAGTTTGGCCTAGTGGTAGAGTACTTGCCTAGCATGCACGAAGACCCAGGTTCGATGCCTCGGTACCACATACATAGAAAAAAGCTGAAAATGATGCTGAGGCTCAAGTGGTAGAGCTCTGGCCTTGAGAAAGTCCAAGGACAGTGCTCAGGCCCTGAGCTCAAGCCCAGGACAGGCAAAAAAACAAACAGGGCTGGAAGCATGGTTCAACAGTAGGTCGCCTGCCTAGAAAGCCTCAGACCATGAGTTCAAAAATGAAAGGAGACGTCATAGCACCACAAACGGGGAGAGTGGGAGTGTCAACCTCTTTCTTAACCTGGGGAAAGGTTGCACAGGTGGTGGCTTTAGAATGACTCTGTGAGTGTGCGTGAGGGCGTGCACTAGGGTGGTGTGTCCTGGAGCTTGAACTGGGGGCCTATGTGCTGTCGTTTAGGCCACCGCTCAAGGTTGGCTCTCTACGGCTCGAGCCACAGCTCCACGTCCAGCTTTGTTCGTGATTGAGTGGAGATGAGTCTCACAGACGTTGCTGCCTGGACTGCCTGACCCGTATCCTCAGATCTCAGCCTCCCCAGTGACTAGATTAGAGGCATAAATTACTGGCAGCAATTTTATAAATTACTTTTTAAAATACGTTTGTGCTTCTCTGAATATCTATCTTACTTTACTATGATTATTTTTTAATGGTGAGGGAGCCGCATGGAATCTCCTTAGATGCTGGAATCCTACAAGAAACACACTCAGAATTTGTGCCTGAGCAAGTCTGACAGTCCAAGACTGCAAATCCATCAGAAACTGAGTTGAAGGTTCCAGCCCACCCAGCTTCAAAGGGTTCCAGAAAGAAAGAGTGGAGAGATCAGTTCCAAAAGAGTGCAGGGGAAATGGAGCAAGCTTTGGGCCCCAGAGTTCCAGGAGAAAGCGGGCTTGTGGGACCTGGTGAGAACTGCTCTCGCTTCCTCCAAACCAGACAGGCTAAGTGCTTACGGAGCTTTTCCGTCCGCTGGGGGTAGAAACCCCTGAGGAACAAGGAAGCGAAATAGGAGCGGATGATCAGGGCCTGATTACACTGTGGCTCACCCAAGCAAAGCCTGGGGCCCAGCACGGCACCCCTGCAATGTGCTGAACTCTGGCTTTCATCTTGGTAATCTTCCCACAGCCCAGGCCAGGGGTCAGGTGGAAGAACAGGATTCCCAAGCTCTTGCCTGTGAAAACAAAGGCCTGGAGTGCCTCGTGTGGGAATGCAAATGACAACTAAGGAATCTGGGGCGCTCTGTGGTTGGGGTGAACTGGCCAGCTCATCTCAGGGTTCCAGGTGGAATAGAATTAAATGAAGGTGGTCCCTAGGCTCTGCTCAAGCTCTGCTGGACCCAGCAGAGGTCCCTGGGCTCATGAACAGCACACACTCTAAGATACCAGTATTTACACCTTCCATCCAGAGAGAGAACAAGCTGTCTGACATCAGGGAATCTGAGGTTGGTTAGAAGTTGCCTGGTCAGTTGCTGAAGCTTGTCTTCCAGATTTCATTCTGGGCTTCCCAGCATTACTAGAAGAGATGAGACAGAACACAAATGGATGCTCTGTCTGAATAGTTCCTTCTCTATCGTCAGAGTTTATGGGCCAGCTGCACCCATTCCTACAGGAGCAGCCAGCATGCATCTAAGAGGGAGGCAGACAGCCTCCAGGTGTGGAGACACTCAATGACCTTGGCTCATGCTGACTTTCTCTAGCTCTGCCACCCTCTCCCATACACACACAGGAAGTGATGTGTGTGCAAACTCTTTATGGAAGAAGTATTGAATAGAAAAATGCTGGAAATAGACCTGAATTCGGAATTCCTGCTACTAGACTGGCCAGGGTGTGATGCAGTTCTATTATTTGTGGCTGTTTAAAAAAAAAATCAGGGTTTGCTAAGTGCCAATAGTACACGCCTGTAATCCTCGTTACATAGGAAGCTGAGCCCTGAAGAGCGAGCGCCACTGGAAGACAGACCAGGCAGGAAAGTTCCACAGATGCTTAATTTCCAACAAACCAGTAACAACTAGAAGTGAAACTGTGGCTCAAGTGGCAGAGCACTAGCCCTGAACAAAAAAGTTCAGGAATAGTTCCTGGGCTCTGAGTTCAAGCCCCAGTACCAGTGTGTACGACCTCACAGACACACACACACACACACACACACACACACACACACACACACACACACACAGAGGCTATTCTCTCTTTACTGACAAAGAATGGTTTCCAAAAAGTATCTTAAAAGGTATCTTAAATAATTAAGCAAACGAGGCACAGAAAAGCACAGACTATCATTTGTGAGGAGAGTGTAAATGCACCCCAGAAGTTTCTAAATGCCAAGACCACCTAGAAGATGCTCCACGAACCCCAGGGATCAAAGCTGCTTCTGGAAAGAGGCTCTTCTAGTCACACAGCAGGAGGGAGGCTGGATTCACCAGGTCCGTTTTGCCCCTTTGGATATTTGAGATGGTGTGAAGCAATCGTTTTTATATTTAACTGTAAAATATGATGAGGATATCAAAGCCAGACCCTTAATGCAGGCTTCAGGGTGGCTGAGAACTGGTTGGTTCGAGCCCTCTGCCTCCTTGTCTAGTGGCACGGGTCATGACGGCGTTCTTCCTTTCAATGCACTTTCACAGCCTGTTGACATTTCCATCTGACCTATTTCATGTTGCCGTGACTCATGCTGCAGAACCCCCACCCCACCCCAGCAGAGACCAGGATGGCTGGTTGGTTGTTCTTAAGGTTCTCCCAAGCTACCTGATACCTGCTTCTGGGAAAGCCTTTGACTGGCACTTTCACCCCGCCCTCCTGGGATTCCTGTTAGTTTCGGTGTGCAGATGACAGGTCACCTGAGGGTATTTGCCTTTCTTTGACCTCATCCTCAAACTCTAGACCTTAGACCCGTTTCCTTGAGAGTCTTAAGATCCCCTTTGTGTACTTCCTCTACCCCCAGACCCCAAGCCAAGTTCTTCCTCTTTTATCACTCCTTTGTCTGCTCACCACACCCCCAGGATCTGTCGGGTTTCAGGAAGGTCATAAGAAAGATCATACCCCGCCTCCTCTACAATCCTAATAGGCAGTGCTGGCCCATGAATCTACTCCCCAACTAACATCTAGCGAGTTCAAGCCCAGGACTGACACTGAGACACACACACACACACACACACACGATCTTTGTAAGTGAGACACATGTTACGTTCACACATAAGAAGACTCACTGTTACCGAAGATTGTCCACTCTCCCTACATTCCCCTAGGGATTCTGCATATGTAATTAAAATTCTAGCAGGCTTATTTTCTCCCTATAGAAATTGACAACTTGTTTCCAAAACAGACATGTGAAGATTAAAAGACTAGGAAAGGGGCTGGGAGTTTGGCCTAGTGGTACCAGTGCTTGCCTAGCATGCACAAAGACCCGGGTTTGGTTCTTTGGTATCACATACATAGAAAAAGCTGGAAGTGGTGATGTGGCTCAAGTGGCAGAATGCTAGCCTTGAGAAAAGCCCAAGGACAGGGCTCGGGCCCTGAGTTCAAGCCCCATAACTAGAAAAAAAAGACCTAGGAAAACCAATTTTGAAGAACAGTTCAGTTGGTGGGTTTATAATACCACTTGATTTCAATGCTTACTATAAAGTATTGGACAATAATAAAATAGTGGCTCCATGGCATTTATCTGACTTTTCAAATGAATGGGTCAACTGAACCAGATAATTTCCTCAATGGACTAAGAATTTCAATAGAGACAGAAAAGTCTTTTCAACAAACAAATTTTCCCAAATGAAAAAAATATCCAAAAAAATTTATCCGACATGGATCATAGACCTAGACAGTTTTACATTTAGTTTATAAAACTCCTAAAAGAAAACTAAGAAACTATTTCATGACTTTATAGACAAAGATTTCTTAGTATACAAAAGTCACAAATCACAGAAGAAAAAAAAAACTTGGACAAACTGAACATTTTCACAATCAAAACCCTCTGTTCTTTAAAAAAAAACAATCCCTCTAAAAAAATAACAAACCAAAGACCTCCAGGATATAGAAACAAAAGCCATATAATGTACTATGTTATCTTTCATTTCTTTTGCTATCCCTTGGTTATCTCATATTGTTACAATATTTCACCTTGTTATCTGATATATTTTATATGTGCTTAATTGGTTATTTGAAATTGGATAGAGAAGGGGGGAAATCAAAATGAGCAGGGGGGGAGGGAAATGGGGACCATGTCATGAGAAAGGGTATCAATGTATGTGAAGTAATGCACCTACTATCTGGTGAAAATAATGTAACCCTTCTATTAATTACAATAAAAAATCTAAATAAAAAAAGAAATGCAAATCAAAACAACTCTTAGATTCCACCTCCCTCCAGTTAGAATGGCCATGATCAAGAAATCTTGAAATTGGATAGGGAAGGGGGGAAAACAAGACTAGTGGCGGGGGTGGGGGGAGGGAAATGGGGACCAAGTCATGAGAAAGGGTATCAATGTATGTGAAGTAATGCACCTTCTATCTGGTGAATATGATGTAACCCTTCTATGAATCACAATAAAAAATATATGGGAAAAAAATAACAAACCACAGACTGGGGGGAAAACATCAGATAAAGGATTTACACTCAGGATATATATTAAAAAAAATCTTATAAATCAGTAAGAAAAAGAAATGTTGCCGGGCTCAGTGGCTCATGTCTGTAAGCCTAGCTACTCAGAAGGCTGAGATCTGAGGATTGCAGTTCAAAGCCAGCACTGAAGTCTGAGAGACTTTTATCTCCCATTAACCAATAGAAAACTGGAAGTGGGCTGTGGCTTAAGGGGTAGGGTGGTAGCCTTGAGCTAAAGAGCTCAGGGACAACACCCAGGCCAAGTTCAAGCCCCATGACCCCCACACACAAAAATTCAACATTATTAATTGTCAGAGAATGTAAACTAAATTACCAGAAGATATTAATAGAAAATCTAAACATTTTAAAACTGAAAATACCAAATACTGCCAAGGAGGAGGTACACATTGAAAGGGAGATTGTAAGATGATACAACCACTTTGAAAAGTCAGATAATTTCCCATAAATTTAAACTTAATCTATGATCCAGCATGCCTACATATATACTATCAATTTGGTTTTACATATATACTATCAGTTTGGTTTTACATATATATAGATATATGTAAGATAATGAAAAAATATATAGAAAATATATCGATCTATAGGTATATATCTGCATATAGATCTATATCTACAAATCCTTACCTAGATATATGTATCTATCTATATCTATATAAGATAATGAAAACATGTTCTACATTAAGACTTACATACAATATTCATAATAAGAAAAGTAAAAACACAATGATGGTTCTCCATAGATAAATGGATAAACAATTTTGTTTTCCGATGGTGGATATTCTACCACTGAGCTATGTCCTCAATCTGGAGATAAATTTTATATTATGGTAATGCTATACTCCCAGTAAAAAAAAAAACAAAGAAGGAAGAATGAGAAAGAGGAAAAGGGAAATAGAAGAAGGGAGAGAAGGAACCAATTTTTGGTACGACATAAGTGAATTTTAGGAACATGTTGAGCAAAGAAATTAGACTCAAAAAAAAAAACCCAGACTGTATGATACCATTGAGTTGAAGTTCTAGAAGAAGTAAAATGAATGTATCGCTACAGAAACTGCCTAAGTAGTTACCTGGGATGAGGTGGTTAGACTTGAATTGGCTATAAAAGAAGAAAATTAGAGACATTTCTAGGGTGATAGAAATATTGATGGTAGTTTTAGAGTGCATATATTTGTCCAACTAATCGAACACTGCATTGTACATAAATTATGCCTCAGTAGAATTTCTTTAATCCATCCATAGCTCCCTGCTGTCCACAGACACCATGAAGGTGATACATTTTTTTTGGTTTCATTCTAAAAGGGGCTTCTGTCTCAGTGGAGTTCTCATGTTTGTAAATCTTTTAAGACACATGTTGCTGGTTAACTAGTTGTCAGAGTTTCAAGGGCTGAAGATTTTGGGGGCAAGACTATGGGACTGAGTAATTTTCAAGCAATCAAGGATGACAAGTTACCTTCTCTGGCCCCTTCTACCACCTCTCTCCACTGTCAGTCTTGGCATCCTATCAGGCATGTGCTGTGTGATCAATAAATGTTTGCTGGAGGCCTAGAATAAACTTCAGCATTTTTTTCGGGGGGGGGGGCTCAGTTGTGGGGCACTGTCCCTGAGCTCTTCAGCTCAAGGCTACCACCCTACGCCTTGAGACACAGCCCTACTTCTGGTTTTCTAGTGGTTAATTGGAGATAAGAGTCTCATGGACTTTAATGCCCGGGCTGTCTTTGAACCTTGATCCTCAGATCTCAGCCTCCTGAGTAGCTACGATTACAGGCATGAGCCACCATACCCAGCAATCTTCAGCAATTTACTTTAGTGGCCTTGGGCAAATTGAGGTCTGGAGACAGGAAGACAAAGGCAGAGGTTCATCCAGCTCCAGAAATGGGGCTCACGGGGTTCTCCCTGAGATGCCAGCCTCTTACCACACTGTTGGGTACTTGGAAGCCAGGTGGACTGCTAATTTCCAGACCTACTGAATTTTTTTTTGTCAGTTGTAGGGCTTGAACTCAGGGCCCAGGCGCTGACCCTGAGCATTTTTCCCCCCAAGGATATAGCTCTACCACTTTCCAGACCTATTGAAGTTTTATGGAGTAGCCATAAAAGACATACCTCAGCTCACCCTCTCCAGAGAAAACAACCAACTCCATTGCCAAGGCTTCCTTCCACCTTTGAAAGGTGGCCACACCTCCCCAGCTGGCTGCCCAGGCCAGAGATGGGGACTGACCTTTGGGCAGTGTGCTGGGAAAGAGCCTGTATGAAAACAAAAACAACCTAGAAGTTTGCCAGAGCCAATGGGCGGTCAGGAGGAGAGAGGCGCAGCATGGACGACCTTGGCTGCCTGGACCTTGGGCCTCTGTCCTTCCAAGCCCATCCCTCAGGGCCGCCACTGGCAGAAGGAGCTGAGCTCTCCTGGGATAATGGACAAAAGGGGGAGGCTGTGGCTTTAAACAATGCCACCGTGTCTGCCTGCTTGACCTGATTAGCCAAGCCAGCTTCCAGAAGCCATTTCCACCCCATCCAGCATACTCTTCCTCTCATTCCTGAGTCGGGGAACTGTCCTGTTTTGTCTCATTCCCACAGGGGTACTGTAGCTTTGTTCCTCTAAGCATGAACAGATGCAGTGACCTGCCTGTCCCCCATCCCTCCCTCTCATCTGCCCTTCCCACCAATCCATTTCCAAAAACAGTGTTTTTCACACTTGTGGCTCTCACTGCTCAGGCCCTGCCAGGTCCACGCGCCTGAGGCCAGCTGGCATGCACATGAAAGGCCTTCCTGCTGAGCTGAGAGCCCCAAGGTTGCCCACACCCACAGTCCTGGCCAAGAGGCCCCAACATGGGCCACCAAAACTCAGCAACAGGCATCTAGGGGGAGAAACAGCCTTGAGCCATAGAGAAGGGGTTTCTCTTATGTCAACCCCAGCTCTGCACACCCTCCTGAAGGACCCCCCCCCCCCAAGATGTCAATAGCTCTGGGTCAACACTTTGAGTTTGTTGGTGCAGGTGGAGGAAAGCAGAGAGCAGCAGTTTCCATCACCTTGGCAGAACGAGAGAAAGTTGAGAAGTAGGGATAGGAGGGGTAGCTGGTGCACCCAGTGTCCAGATCTGACTCTTGAAAGGCCAGTGAAAAGCAAGTGGCTTCCTTGAGGGAAAAAGCAGGCCTCAGCCTGCTCTGAGCATGGCTTACCAGCTGGTACAACTAGGTCTGATCCAAGTGAGTTGCTGAAAGGCACATAGCTCAGTCAAGATCAAGGGTGAGCTAGGGCTTACAATTCCAAGTTCATTCTTAGATGGATATCTGAAAGAACATACACTAAAAACTCAGTAGTGTGATTACGAATAACTTCAGTTTCTAAATTTTTGTATTTTGTGTTATGCTTACATGTACTTTCTCTATTTTTTTTTTACAAGCAAGGATGATTTGGTAGGAAGAGTAAAAGAAAACAAGAGTTCTGATGACAGATTCTGTACATAAGATGCTTACACAACGAGGGACTGGCTTTTATAGTATATAAATAAAGGCTGCATATTATTAGTTTAAGGTGAGAAAAGGAAGAAGAAGCAGAGGAAAGGAATAAAAAGGAAATGTAACTAGATTTCTGAAGTGAGGAGATACCACACTAAAAGGAAAGAAAAAAAGAGAAAGAGAAAAGGAGAAAGAAGCATGACTTCTCTTAGACTCTTGAAGATCAGTGCTAGCCTCTCAAAAACAGAATAAATAAAAGCACCCTCTCACTTTCCTTTGGGTCAGTATTAAGCACTCTGGGTCAGGCTGGACTGGAGGGAAGCTTACTGAACTAATGTGGCTCCAACTGTAGAGATAATTAATAAAAAGTTAATTTTATAGAGTAGATAGACAGGCAGTGATTTATTCTTCATATCAGCTATAGACATCTCCCTCCCTCTGTAACACACATATACATGCAGAGAGAGAGAGAGAGAGAGGCAGTAGGCAACTTAGAAGCAAGTGTCCTTGTCCCTCTCTGAGGGAAGAAGACAAACTGGAGATGGGAAGGGGGCTTCTCTGCCAGCATCCTGCAGGGTAATCAAACTATCCCTGGTGACATCATGTTTTCTGAGTGGATGTTTGCCTCAAAAGCTGCAGAATAATCTAAACTTCTAGCCAAACTTCTCCCCAGAGAGTAGCAGCCTGTGAGTTGGGCCAGAACGGAACTCACACCCCTGCTCATTAAGGGAGTGGTTGATGAGGGCACCAATGCACGAGTGCCATCCTCATTTTTTCCATTCTGTATCCCCATGAAAGTTTTTACAGTCTGTGCTTCTGGGTGCCAGGGGCAGAGAAAATGAGGGGTACGGGAGGAGCTGGGAAGAAAATAAAAGTCTTAAGGAGTCTGTAAGGAAAAGGGGTGGCTGTCTACCTGCCTCTGTGTGTGTATCTTTAGTTACTGGCTGACAGAAATCCTCTGCTGGATCTTGGCAGGCCCAAGCAACACCAGCTGGAGATCAAGGCTGATGGTAACGCTATCCAAAGGGTCCCGGGAATTTAATCCTCACAGAGCCAGGAGAGCCAAGGCCAGCATACCTGAGCCAGAGACCAGGGAAGGGCCTGGAAAGCACGTGCAGTTCCAAAGCGTAGGTGCCCCATCACCACACACACTCTCGAGCTTGGGAGCCCCAGGGACCTGGAGTGCTCGGCCAGGCCCACCAACTGTGGGGCCCAAAATAGTGAGCACAAACCATGCAGCACATGGGCCTGAGCATGGAGCACGGGTTTTCTGCAAGCATGGTAGCCAGCTTACGGTGTGTGAGCTCGTGATGAATCATATAGCCACCAGTCCTGAACACATGGCTGCCAATCAACTGCAGCGCATGAGCCTGGACCAAAGGGACACCAAGAGTCTGGGGTACACGGGCTGGCCCTGGGCAGGGCCTCAGGTGCTGGCATGGAGCACATGGGTGGCCATACCAGCTTCCATTATACCACTGAGATGGATGAAGGAACATTTAGAGGAAGTTTCTCAAGTTTCTTTGCCAGAGCTACAGGGCAGGCTTCACTCCTGGGGTGGCCAGGAAGGCCTGCCAGACAGTGGTGAGAAATCCTTCCCTCTGGTTACCAGGAAGACACTAGGAAGCATAGGCAAAGGATGTGTCCATGTGCAAGACAGAGGAAGAGAAGTCCAATGAATGCACTGTGGCTAAGTGTGGGTCTCCTGAGTGGCTGAAAGAGCTGCGGAATGATGACCCGTGAAGCCGAGTGGTGCACAGATGAGGTTTCGACGGCAGAAATGCTTGTGCAGCTGCCTTTTAAAAATGTCATCAACACCAGAACTCTGAATTTGTGTTTTTCATGTTACTCATTTTAATTTGTTGACTAGATCTATAAATATATTCCAAAAATTCTGTTACTTTGGGGGGTGATTTGAATTAATTTTTTAATGATTAGGTTTCTTTTCTTTTCTTTTTTTGACAGCCGTGGGACTCTGGCCTGAGCATTATCCCTGAGCGCTTCAGCTCAAGGCTACTGCCCTACCCCTTGAGCCACAGTGCCACTTCCAATGACTAGGTTTGACTCTTTGCATTAAGATTTCAATGTTAAGCCAGGTGTGGTGGCTCACACTTGTAATCCTAGCTACTCAGGAGGCTGAGATCTGAGGATCATGCTTCTAAGCCAGCCCAGACACCAAAGTCCTGAGACTCTTATCTTTAATTAATCACCAGAAAATCAGAAGTGGGCTGTGGCTCCAGGGCTAGGGCAGTAGCCTTTAGCTGAAGAGCTAAGGGACAGCGCCCAGGCCCAGAGTCCAAACCCTACAACCAAAAAAAATTTTTTTCAATGTCAGAAATATTTTTGTAGTTATGGCATCTTGTTGACACTATGTATGACCTTAATAATAAATATCAGTTCCTATAAGGAGAGAAAAAGTAAAAGAGAGGCCAAGAGAGACAGCAAACACAAGCTATGTGAGATCATTCTCACTGTAACATTTTGTACTGTTTTACAATTGGCTTTCAAAAACAAGAACAAGGAATTTACTCTGAAATAACCATTAAAAGTATAATGTAGTAAATATACAAACCAAAACCACAGCAATTTATTATCATTAGCAAGTAGTATGCTTTACACATAATTATATGTGCTATATGTTTGTAAGACTGGCAACAGTGTGTTTGTTTACATCAGAGTCATCACAAACACATGAGTAATAAACTATACAAGGCTGTTAGCTGCACTGGGATTTTCCAACCTTGTTGCAAATTTATGACCCATTATATGTAGTCCATCATGTGCCAAAACTTTGTTACAAGGCACATGAGTGTACTTCTAATTTCTGAAGGGGAATCTCCCAAAGGAATGGAACAGAACACAGAGCTTTTCCAACCAGCTTTTCAAACTATCCATTCTTAAATATAAACAGACAACCAGTTTCATGTGCTCAGAGAAATATAAAAGACCATAAGTAAGAATATGATCCTTTGAAAAGGGAATAATTATTTAAGAAGAAAGAGTTCTTGAAAATGAATAGCTAAAACTTTCTGGTTGGGAATGTGGCTTAATGGTAGAATGCTTCCTTAGCATACATGATGCCCTGGGTTTGATTCCTCAGTGCCACATTAAAAAAACATTAAATAAATCATAACTAAAATTTTTAAGTGTTCAATCTTATACAAAAGGGTCAATAGAAAAGTTAGAAGAAGTTGGGTGCAGTGGCTCATGCCTGTAATTCTAGATACTCAGGAGGCTGAGATCTGAGGATCAAGGTTCAAAGCCAGCCCAGACACCAAAGGACCTGAGACTTTATCTCTAACCTCTAGAAAACAGGAAGTAGGGCGGTAGCCTTGAGCTGAAGAGCTCAGGGACAGTGCCCAAGCATGATCCCCAAAAAGAAAACAAAAGTTAGAAAATAATATGGAGAATGTCTACCAGAAAGCAGAATAAAGAAATAAGAAATGAAGTGGGTATGGTATCTCACGCCTGATCCTAGCTACTCAAGAGGATGAGATCTGAGGATCAAGGTTCAAAGTCTGCCTTGCACAAAAGGATCTGAGACTCTTATCTCCAATTAACCTCTAGAAAACAGGAAGTGGGACTTGGCTCAAAGGGTAGGCAGTAGCCTTGAGCTCAAGAGCTCAGGGACAGTGCCCATGACCCACCAAAAAAAGAAAAAAGAAAAAGAAGAAATGACAAAGGAAAAAATAGCAAAGTTCAATAATTTAATAAAGTATTACAGAAAGAAGACAGGGGAAAAAGGAGAAAATAGCAAATAAGTAATATAAGAAACCTTCCCAGGACTAAAGAGTGCAGTTGCAACCTAGAAGTGAGGAAATGAAAAGTCTCAGAGGACAAGAAAGTAAACTTAGAAGTAATAAAATCCAGACTGATGACCATATAGAAGAAATGTTCACAAACATGTAGATAATAATTACAAAAAGGATTGTATTGAATGGGTAGAATTCAACAAGATGTGTTTAGTAGAGAGAATTCATTAAAAAACAATATTGAGAGCTGAGTAGTGCCACATGCCCATATTCCTGTCCTGGTAGTCGGGAGGTAAAGGCAAGAAAATCATGGGTTCAGAACCAGCTGGGCTATATAGCAAGACTCATTCTCAAAAAGAAAAAAAGAAACAATAATTTTAAAAAGCTGTGTAGGGCTGCGGATTTGGCCTAGTGGTAGAGTGCTTGCCTTGTATGCATGAAGACCCGGGTTCAATTCCTCAGTACCACATACATAGAAAAAAGCCAAGTGGCTCACGTGGTAGAGCTCTAGCCTTGAGAAAACTCAAGGATAGTGCTTAAGCCGTGAGCCCAAGCCCAAGACTGGCAAAAAAAAATTAAGTGTTAATAAAATAGCCAGAAATAAACGTGAAGGGATGAGGAAGGCTCAATGGCAGGGCTCTGATCTACAAGCCTAAAGCCCTGCAGTCAACCCTAGTACCACCCAAGAAAAGTAAGTATGAGTTCTCACTCTCGGTTTTTTTTTCTCTTGAAGTATGAGGAGTCTCCAGTGATGCTTTTGTTCCAGTTGCTAAGCAGCTATTACTGTCTTTTGGGTAGGAGGCACAAAGATGGAGCTGGTGAAATGACCAGCGTACAAATATCGTCACAATTGGTGACTTTACTCTGCTCCCAAGAGCTCTTTTCACATTATGTTCACTTGATTAAAGGAATGATCTTTAAGGAAAGGCACATAGTTGCATGGAGCAAGTGCAGTGGCTCAGTGGCTCACGCCTATAATCCTAGCTACTCAGGAGGCTGAGATCTGAGAATCAAGGTTCAAAGCCAGACCAGGCACTAAAGTCTGTGAGGCTCTCATCTCCAATTAATCACTAGAAAATGGGAAGTGGGGCTTAGCTCAAGGGTAGGGTGGTAGCCTTGAGCTGAAGAGCTCAGGGACAGCAGGCAGGCCCAGGGGTAGGGTGGTAGCCTTGATCGGAAGAGCTCAGAGACAGCGCCCAGGCTGAGTTCAAGCCCCATGACCCACAGAGGAAGGGAAAAAAAAAAAGATAGTTGCATGGACCTGGGGTGTGGCCTAGTGGTGGAGTGCTTGCCTAGCATGCATGAAGCCATGGGCTCAATTCCTCGGTATCACATGCACAGAAAAAGCCAGAAATAGTGTTATGGCTCAAGTGGTACAGCTCTAGCCTTGAGAAAACCCAAGGACAGTGCTCAGGCCCTGAATCAAATTCCCAGAATTGGCAAAAAAAAAAGAAAGGAAGAGGAAGGAAGGGAGGGAGGGAGGGATGGAAGGGGGGTGGGAGGGAGGAGGAAGGGAGGGAGGGAAAAGGAAAGGAAAGCTTTCTGGATCATGGGCCAGGGGTAACCTGGGTTCCAGGAAGAAGGGTAATGAGCATGTTAGGAAGAGGCAGGTCTAGGATGAAGGCCTCAGCCACCTGACTGCAGTGCTCTGGGCTCCCCACACTCACCTGGGCTTCCCTACCATCCTGCTTTGCAATTCATTGGGCTGGCCTGGTGGGTCTCACCATATACCTCTTTAGAAATTAGCTTTGAGGCCGTGATGGGGACAGGGACCAGGTGGGGTGAGGTTCAGGTCCCCTGAAAGTCAGCTCAACTGCACCTGCCCAGCTCACATTCCCTCGGATCCTCAGGAGCCGTGGTCCTCCTTTGCCAGGCAGTCAGCTGCACAGCTCCTTGAGATGCCCTCCTATGCCCAGAGACATGGGATACTGGCCTGCGTCTCGAGCCAGGAAAGCCAGCTGTGTCTGCCTGGCTCAGCCCAGGGCGATGCCTGGTTCCAGCCAACTCTGATTCATATGCTTTGTCACTTGGCCAAATTCCACTCGATCCCCCTCATTCCTTCCCTCCTCTCCACTGACCCTGGGCTGCTCTGTTCTAGAAACCAGGTGTCAGCTTCCCAAGGATGGGGGATTGAATGGTATTTGGTTGCAGGAAATCAAAGAGAAACTTAGGCTTAAATAATTCACCAGTGCTCCCTTTCCTATATTCTTATAACTTAGAGCCAAGAACAATCCCCTTCAGGTGAAGGAATTGAAAATATAAACAATATCCCCTTACATGTATATATCATATCTACAGGCTCTTTTGTATATACTATTTCACATATTTGATCCAAACACCCACTCTTTAAGTGTATTATTAAAGGCTCTAAGTCCAAGACTCTGCTCTGGTACCTCATCAACTTCCCTTGCTTCTGCACCCTTGCTGGTCCTTATAAGAACTTGGGGTGGGGCTGGGCTAAGCATCACAGGCCTGGAGCAGTAGAGGCAGGAACCCATAGAAAGTACTGATATTAGTGGTACTGAGGCCCCACGCAGACATTGTCTTGCCCTGCCCAGATTCCAACCCCTACACCAACCAGCCCACCTTTCCTCTGACCACCCCCCCAACCCCATGGAATCCTAGTCCCCATCCCCCCAGGGCAGTTACTCACTTAACTTCACCTGTTGGCTTTAGTACTGAACTGTTCAAGAAAAGGAAGGAAAGTGGAAGGAGAGAGTGAAAGAGAAACATAGCTCTGTTTTTTTTAATAGACAGAAAGTACATTTAAGTATATACACTATTTCCAATTTATAAGGCATACATGATTCTGCTTAATATCTTTTTTTTTGCCAGTCCTGAGACTTGAACTCAGGGCCTAGACACTGTCCCTAAGCCTCTCTGTGTTCAAGGCTACTGCTCTACCACTTGAGCCATAGTGCCACTTCCATTTTTTCTGTTTATGTAGAATTGAATCCAGGGCTTCATGCATGCTAGGCAAGTACTCTATCACTAAGCCACATTCCCAGCTGCATGACTATTATCTTTGACTATATATTTTTATCTCATGTCTTCTAAGTTAAAAAGCTTGGTTCCTAGCAACATCAAGATTATTAGTCATTTGCTTTATCTTACTTTAATTTTCATAGTTTCAGAAAGCAACACTAATGCCATTAGAAAAAAATAATTGTTTAAAAAAAAATCACAAGACTCTTTTCTCTATGTCCTTAAAGGAGTAATAGTCAAATTATTATAGTTATAGGTAGTTTTAAATAGTCACTCTTAGTTTGATTAAGCCACACACTCGGGGCCTTTACGAGTGTTTGACTCCTTTCTTTTTAAATGTTCGGGATGACTGGAGGAAAAAGGGGAGGTGGACATGGTAAAAAGTTTTAGTGAAAGAGAACTCTGAAGATAGCTGGCCTTGGGAGGGGGGGTATAAAAGTTCCTGAAGGAACCCTTCCCTTAAGGGAAAGGTCCAAGAAGTTTCAAGAGGGGCAAAGGAGAGGATCAGGAAGACACAAAACCCATGCCACACCTTGGAGTGGAACTTGGTGGCATCTACCAATGCACAAATGGATTTACCCTTGACCCAGAGAACCTGCTTCTAAGAATCTATTCAACTGGCAGAAACGGGAAAAAACTGCTACTCCAGGCTATTCAAGGCAGCACTGAGTGAGAGATCAGGGAAATTACACCAGTCCATCAGGATGCAGAGAGAATGGAAAGGACACAAGGTCACTAGAGGTCTGGATGAACCACAGTTTGAGGAACTGAAAATAGGAGGAATGATGAATTTAGAACAACAGCCATCATCGGAATGACTAATTAGGGTTTAAAAAAATCAATAACTGTAGCAGTGGCACTCAATAGACACTATGTTAAAAGGAACCCTACAATGTATGCATACAAACAGGAGGGAAAAGTGGAAGAGACCCTAGGAAGGGGTGGCATATTCCAGAAGGCAATGTACTCTTCACCTGACATGGGTAACGGTAACTCTTCTGCATATCACCTTCAAAATAACGATTAACATTAAAAGTTAAAAAAAATCAGTGGCTGTGAATTCACACTGATAAATGCAACTAAAGCAGAAATAGGCCAAGTACATAGTTTCAAAGTATCTCTACTGCCAAATACATTTTCAAATTTGGTGAGAAGTTAGTAAATTTACAGTGGAAAACCAGACATACAGACACATCCTTAATTAAGTGATTGAAGTAACACCAGCAGGAATGGAACAGATCCACCCGAGGCCTCTCAGGCATCAATGTCCAAGTCCTGTAAAAAATAAAATAAAAATAAAAAATAAAAGAGAAGCTGGAGCTCATGAAAAGGAACTACCGCAAATACCCACATTGCAGGACCAGAGATATAGATCCTTCAAAAACCGCAATACAACAAAGCAAAAAAGAGCAAAACAGGCAAAAGCAATTGCTTGAAACTCAAGGAAACCCTGAAGCCCTCTTTTAGATTTAAGGAGACTAGAGAAATGTGGCTGTCGGGCAGATGTGGAACACTAGATTAGATTGGGTCCTTTGCTATAATCTGATTAGAGCAATTGGCGAAATGCATGGAGGCTTTATGAATTCATAGCATTGACATTGTTCCAAAATAGAATTACATAGTCAAATGGAGTTGTGGATAGAGACACAGTGAAGAGGGAGACATGCCCCAGCCTGCAGGGTAGTCAATTAGAGCTTGAGGAAGAGTAGACCTGAATGAGAGAGACAAACCAGACACAAGGAGGGAGACCAAGACAGTATTCTGATCAAGGTCTCAATCTTTATTTTTGCACAGCAGAATATATACGTTTAGCAGAAAGGTGATTGACGCAAGCAGATTGCCTAGTGGTATTGCTTAGTAACCATCTCTATACAACATGTACCTGAAACAAACCTGGGGAGGGGGTCAGGAGGTGGTCATACTGTTTGCCAAACAGGATACATAAATCAAGTTCTTTTTGCTTACAGAATATTGCAGTTATGGCCAGGAGTTTGGCCTAGTGGTAGAGTGCCTGCCTAGCATGCACGAAGACCCGGGTTCAATTCCTCGGCACCACATACATAGAAAAAAGCCGGAAGTGGTTCTGAGGCTCAAATGGTAGAGTGCTAGCCTTGAGAAAGTTCAAGGACAGTGCTCAGGCCCTGAGCCCAAGCCCAGGACTGGCAAAAAAAAAAAAAAAAAAAAAAAACCCAAAAAACAAAAACAAGAATATTGCAGTTGGGTCGTCTTGGAAGGGGTAGTAGAAACAATAAGCAATTCTTTCAAGTTACAGAGTCTTACAGTTACTAAGTTCTTTTAGTTACAGAAACTTATAGTTTCTGGATATCATAGTAACAGCTACTTGGTTCCCAGCAGAGACATATATTAATAAACACTAGAATGACCTAGAAATGTGTATGAGGGAGAATGAGTGGATGGGCTGTCAGGCTGAGGGTCATTTCTTTCTTTTGGGAGGGAACTTGAACTCTGGGCCTGGATGTTGTCCCCGAGTTCTTCAACTCAAGGTTACCACCTTACCCTTGAGACACAGCACCACCTCCAGACTTCTGGTGGTTAATTGGACATAAAGAGTCTCACAGTCTTTTGTGCCTGGGCTGGCTTTGAACCACGACCCTCAGATCTCAGCTTCCTGAATAGCTAGGATTACAGGTGTGAGCCGTGGCTCCCAGCTTGGGATCATTTCTTGATGTACACTTTTAGAATAATGTTTGTGTTGAACTGCATCATTTCATTAACTACTCTAGAAACGAATCAATAATAAGCCCAACTCTGGCCACACCTGTCCTCTGCCCTACTGTGACACTCAGTTCCATCTGCTGTCCGCCTCAAACCTTCCTGCTCTCCTCATTTCCTCAGAAGTACTTGTACCCAAGGCTATTCTGAGCTCTCCACACATCATGGCATTGTTTGATCTTCTGTCCTGCCACCCCAGGGCCTGCTCCCTCCTACACCTTTTGCCAAGAAAAGAAAGCTCCTTCACAGTCCAGTAAATTCTGAGTGGCCCTTGGAGATTTGGTCAAAAGGTACTTTTTCATAGAACCTCCTCCTGGCAAGGCCTGGGAATCACCCTTCCTCGGTGCTCTCAGGGCCCTGTGTCACAGGGTCACTGGGCTAGGTTCGACATATCAGCCTGCAGAAATCTCTGCAGTGTCTCAGGAGAGCTATCTGTTTCACCACACACAGGCCAGGCCTGAAGCAGCCAGGTGTGCTAGGAACAATTGCCAAATTCATTTGGATAGAGAAAAATGCTTCTGGAAACACCAGGGCAGAACTGAAGGAACTTTGCCAGTTCCTTGATGAAGGACAGATTTCATGGATGGCTGGACTTCCTGGGTCTTTTGGCCCTGCACAGAGCCCTACAGCTTAGAGTATGAGGCACTCTGTCTGTGGCACTATTCTTTACAGCCCATAAGCTGGGCCCCTCAGGAATGGGAGAATATTTCTTAGGAAAAGTATGTAGAAGAGTAAAATCATTCACTCAGGCCCTAAATGATGCAACTACAGACATGCGAAAGTCACTTTTCACCACTGAAAACCAGGCACAGAAGAATTCTCTATATCTCCATGAAGATAATCACAATGCTTAAATCCTAGATGGCTCAAACCCAAAACGGATGCCTTTATCTCCTCTCCCTTTCTTCAAGGTCAGAAGTCTGGGTTCTTACAGCCAACTATGCAAATACCGAAAATAGTTCCCATATGCTCCTCAGATCTCTTAAGCTTCCAAGAAACACAGTCAGGGCAGAAACAGATGGTCACATCTGGATTATTAGAAGGCTCTTCATAGTTACCTGTATTTATGATTTTGTTTTCCACGATTTCCATTACCTGCAATGTGAAAGTATTAGACTATCCCAAACCACCTAACTTGCAACTTTTGTTTTAATTGTTCTAGTCACCATCATTGTTAATCTTTTGCTTTGGCTAATTTATAAATTAAACTTCCATCTTGGTAAGAACCTAATGGAAAAAGCATTGCACAGTGGCATAGGAGGTGTTGTTCTTGACAGCACTGCTCAGATGTTGCCAGCTTGTTGACCCGAAAGCACTCTCCTGACTGTCTTGGAATAGCTCCTCTGCTTTGATGGGGACCACAAAGATGTCTCAGTAACCACTATGCATTGCTAGTTTATAAGTCTATTTGTGAATGCCCTATAAACACACAGGTGGCTTCGCAAAATTACATGTGCAGCAATTAAACCTGTCATACTTTGTGGCTTCTATTTTAATTTGGTTGCCAGTGCATATTTTCAAGGTCCTCACATGAGTTCACATCCACTGACCTGAGTGTCCTTGCAGCTGCACAAGCAACCTGCTCACAAACTCCCACAGCCAAGGTGTGAAGCTGAAGAAAGCACCAGACAGGTTCTGCCCACCCACGGAGAGCTCTTCACCCATGCTCACAGCCATGCTGGGCTTCCACATCTACAAAGAGAAGCCATATTGACCCCAGAGAAGGACCGCCAGAACCCCCATCAGAGCCCCCAGCCCTCAGACTCCTCAAGTCCCACACCCCTTTGTCTAGATCATCCCCAGCCTCTCTTCTCAGTTGACACGGGTCTCATCAATGCTATCAATTCATGCAGGTTCACACCTCAGCCTGGACAATCCTGTGGTGGGTGAGAATGCTAGCATTCCACGGTAAATGGCCCACTATGCCTCACTTTGTCTGCTACTTGCTTGTGATGATTCTCTTCCTTTCTGGTAAGAGAATGCTTTCCATCGCCTGATGATTCTTTCAAACTGTTACCTTTGTCCCCAGATTCTTAACTCCACTCTCATAAATGACTTTATGAAGGGATTTGTCCCAGCTCCTTTTCTTCCCTAAAAATAGCTCTTGTCCTCGCCCAGTCCTACCTTATGAGGCCACATGGAGGATTCTCCAGCTAATGAAACTTTGTGAATGTGCTTAATTGTGAACTTGGGGACCAGAGATCTGACAGTGTGTATCTGATTTTCCAAAGGTAGTACTGATGGCTTCCTACAACTCCAAGCATGGCAAACTTCTTATTGGTCTTAGGCAAACTCCTGAAAACCAAAGGGCTACTTCATGTACACATTCTCTAAGCTTCATTCCTTTGGCAAAGACGATCGACTGGTAGATCAAGAAGATCCCATAAATACATTTTATCTGAGTTTCAAGTAAGCGTGTTCTAATGACCCTGGGAGCAAGGACAAAAAGTATTGTCCAAAAAGAACAGAATCAAGGGAAATTAGAGCTAGTTGAGTGTGCCCAAAATGTGCCTGCCGATCTCCATTACAGGGAAGTCTGCATACAGCAATACCCTGTTCGTCTTTCCAGATTTTCTTGATGACTATATAGAAGGCCTAGTCATAAACACGTGGGTAATATTTATGAGATTGTTGTACACAAATGGACTCAATAAACAAATTCCCACAAGGAGTCTTTAATAGGGAAAATTCACCCAAAACCAAACTAAGAGGCTAGAGGTAAGACTCAAATGGTAAAAGTCCTGAGTCTGGCCTTTAGTGCCAATCCCCCTCCCCCCCAAAAAATTCTGGAGGCACCTGCTGTCAGAAGACGGGCAGAGTGAAGACTCCCAACACAAACCTGGAGGTGGCTGAAGGGCTGAGTTGCATGTAAGGCTGACATTTGATGTAGACCAGGTGAGTCATGTCTGTGAGGGAGTTGTCCTTTTTAAATGGATCAGAATGGGACCTGAGCACCCTGGAGTCAGATCTGTTCCTGCAGGGTGGACTCGCAGGGTAGACAAGGACATCAGCATGGTTGAAGACTGTCTGCTCCTCTGGTGCACCAGTTACTCTTAGACTTCCCCACATGCTCCCCAGCTCATCACATGCCTTCCTCGTGTTACCTGCCCAGCCCTGCTGTCACCCTTCTTTTCACTTTCCATGAACAGAGGACACACATGACAGTGCCATATTGGTAAGTATACATGGTAGCCTCTCTCACATCCTTACTAATGTGGCAGGAGAGGCACCAGGGTCCTGGCTCATGAACGGACCAGGCTGGGGACAGGGAGAGAATCGGAGGGGAGTTGGGCATCGAGGTCTGCAGTCACCCAGGCCTGTCCAGTTCCCACTACCCACAAGTGTCTTCCACCCTCAAGCATCAAGTGAGATGAAAGCAAGTGCCCTTCTTACTTTCTGGCTCATTTCCCACCAAGCTCAGATTGTTACTGGACACAAGAGCTTAGTAAGAGCTAGTCCATTCCATAACTAACTGACTGTCCAAGCAGATCTAATCTTCTTGTTCCAGCACATTACTGAATTCATTACCTGCCCTTAATTCCCAGCTGCCAGGTGTGAAGCCTGGGAAGGTTCAAGATATTTTCTCTGGAATTAATATCTCAGGAGGCTAAGGCAGAAAACAACCCTGCCTTAGCCCCTGGCAGCACACTGACCACTGCAGCCAAGGAACAGGCAGAAGAATCTCTGGGAGCAGCTGATCCTGCCTTTCATAAAAGCTGGTAACACCCACTGCCTCCAGAAAGGGAACTGGGAACAATTCCCATCACTTACCCTAAAAATCAAATGAACAAAATCAACTTCAATATCTTAGTCATGAAATTATAAAATAATCAACACAACTTTAGTCTTGAAATAAGCTATGCAAGCCTCGTTAGTGCTGAGAATACTAGCCTTAAATGTGAAGCTAAGAACATCACAGCTAAACAGACTGGCCAAAGGTACTATGCAGGAGCTTTCATATTTTGTTTTCAATCCATAGTTTCAACATGTTGACTCTAGATTGTGTCTTCCACTAAGGATCAAAGATTCAAAACCTGAGAGATCCCTCTTGATCCCAGTTTCTTTTCTGAAACAGCAACCAACAACATCAGCAGGAACCTGGGCAATCAAGGCCTCCACTGAGCTGTTGGTAAGTCTTGCCAGGACTCATTGCTACTGCAGTGCTTGCAAAATGGTGTCCACGTGGGAAGCACAATACTGACTTTGTAAAATGTCTTCTGTTTTTCCAGACTTAAAATTTGACACCTACTCAGCAGGCTGAAGAACTGAAGCTGCCTAGGTGTCACAGTGGCCACCATCCCTTGGCTGTTCACAATTATAGAAAGTCAGCATCAAATCCTCATATGCCAACAGCAAAGACCACTTTTGTTTCATGGCAGAAAGCAAGTTCCAACAGTATAGCCACGAAATCAGAAGCAAGCAATTCATGTATGACAATGTTTTCAGTCTCTAAATTTTTCCTTATGAAAAACTGACTCCAAACTACATTTTCCTTATAATCTACCCAAACATTTCAACCTCAGAATTCTAGCAGCTAAGACAGCTGAAAACAAGGCATGGGTTACCCTACACAGGAAATAATCCAGCTGGATGCTGGTGGCTCACATCTGTAATCTCAGGAGGCTGAGATCTGATGATGGTGGTTTGAAGCCAGTCTGAACAGAAACATCCATTACTTTTTCATCACATGCAGAAAGCCTGAAGTGAAGCTGCAGCTCCAATGGTAAGAGTGCTAGCCTTGAACAAAGCTCAGGGACAGAATCCAGGCCCTGAGTTCAAACCACAGGACTAGTATATTAAAAAAAAAAAAAAAAGAAAAAGAATCTACATGTTCTTAGAAAAATCATTTAGGAACTCAACTATAATTTTACAGCTGGGAGCAAAGCCTCAATATTGCTCTATGATCATGTAACTTCAGGGTGAGCTGTAGGAAGTGAGAAAATGCAGACAGTCCAGAGCCCTGCATTCTCAGGAAAGGATCCCAGGGAGTCTTCATACAACTCCCCAGTGATGTTGTGATGTCAAGACTACCCTCACCAGGGCACTGGCAGAACAATGAATCAAATAACCCTATTTGGCTGGGAGTTTGGCCTAGTGGTAGTGTTTGCCTAGCATGCACAAAGACTTGGATTCAATTCCTCCGTACCACATACATAGAAAAAGCTAGAAGTGGTGCTGTCTAGCCTTGAGAAAGCCCAATGACAGTGCTCAGGCCCTGAGGTCAAGCTCCAGAACTGGCAAAAAAAAAAAAAAAAGAAAAAGAATAGTCACCTCATGTATTGTGCTACAGCAACACAAGATATTAATGAACTAGCAAGGGGTCAAAGGCTCCAATATCAAGACCTTTTAGCTTCGAGTTAATTTTCTCTTCTTTTCTTGCTACTGAGCTGTAACTAAAAAGCATGGTTTATCCCACAGGACAGAATTTTCTCTATTCAGCAGGCACATTCCATCAGTGGTCTTGAGCCAGAGAGGACAATCATAAAGTGAAATCCCACAAGCACACACAGTTCTACTCAAATGACAAGCTTCTATTGTTTTACAGATGGCCACCCAGGACACTCCTCCAGGGCATCCAATTTTTTTTTTTTTTTTTGGCCTGTCCTGAGCTTGGGCTCAGGCTTTATTCAAGGCTAGAGCTCTACCACTTGCACCACTTCTGTGGTGCTGAGGAATCAAACTTGGGTCTTCTTGTATACTAGGCAAGCACTCTACCACTAGACCAAACTCCTGGGCCAGGGTCTCAAGTTTTTGAAGTGACCGTCTACGTGAAGAACCTGTCCCTGGAGAATTCAGAGGACAGCTTGCTGAGGCACTACCGTGCAGTCATTTCTGCAGGCTGCTCACTCAGCCAGCCAGGCTGACAATGAGCCTGGAACTTGTTTCTAATTTTATACTTCTAATTACCATTTGGTCCTTTTTTAAAAAAATCCACTTTCAGATCTAAAGATCTCACTCTTAATATAATCTTTTTGAAGATGGGGATTATTTTCACAAGATGTACTTTAAGCCCAAGAAAAAATGGCTTCAGTATCATGACTGGGGAGAAACTAGAAAATTGTTCCATCTCTCCACTTTGCTACTCTGTTCAGTTTTCTCATAAACACCTCTAGTTCAGAAGATAAAGGTTTCACCTTCCTCACAGACATAGGCGGAAAAGCTTTGCTCTTCCACTGGAGGCTGGAGCTGAGGTCTCCCTCACTCTGGAGTTGGTGGACTGCTTGTGCTCAACAAGTAAAAGCCTTGTTATGAACTGGCCATGGTGGTCCCTACCTAGAATCTACCTACTTGAAGGCTGACATGTAATGACCACAGCTGGAAGCCAGTCTGGGCAGGAAAGTCCATGAGATTATCTCCAATTAACCACCAGAAAGCCAGCAGTGGAGCTATAACTTAAGTAGTAGAGTGCTAGCCTTGAGCAAGAAAGGTCAGGAATGGTACCTAGGCTGAGTTCAAGCCCCAGGACCTCCTTGCCCCACCAAAGCTTGCTATATACTTCCAGCATTAAAGTACATCAGACCACAAGTCAATATTGGTAAGATTCAACATTAGCCCACCACCATGTTGCTAACTTTTCATTTTTTGTGCAATACAATTGCTGTGTCAAACTTGCCCAAAGATCCTGGCCCTTTCCAAAGGTGGTAACAAATGGGAATGCTACCTAAATTTAACAGGACACTGGGGAATAATTGAGTAACACAATCCTGGACTGCAGAAAGAACACAAGAGATGATAGAAGTGGAGCTGAGATCCTAGTACAGTGCCAGACATGAGCAAAAAAGCTAAGGACTTTAATTTCAAGTCCCAAAAGAGAAAAACAAGAATGTTTGATGAGTAATAGTAGAGCCCAGCTCTAGAAAAGCCCAATCAAAGGCGTGGCTCCAAGAAACAGTAGCAATTCCAAACTTTCTATCAAACACCTAGGCAACATGCCAGAAGCAAGAAATGTGAGGACTCTGATGCCAAGATGAACCCATCTGCAACAAACCTGTTATACCCAAGAAAGGCCTTTGCTTATAACTGGGGCCAAGAGGCTGGGGAGTCAGATAAAACAGCTGAGGGGATGAAGGCCAAGAATTCAAACCAGGGCATTCAGACACCTTGGCAATTTAACACAGTGTAAGATGAGAACTACAACCTGTTGAAACCTGGGCCCCACAACCTCCCATATTATTGTAGTAAAAATAGGTATTCTTCAAAAGCTCCGTGGTTCAACATGGAGCAGAGGAGGCCTGCACAGGCAGAAGGCGACACAGAGGTGACACAGGCAAGTATAGGAGCAGTCTCCTGTCAGACTGGCTTAGTTGTGTTAAAGGAATGTCTACAGGCACCAAGCCAGCAGTTCACACTCAACCAGGGAGAGACATGTCGGTAGAGGAAGAGGACACCTCATAGTGCCTGCCAGAACGAGGGTGCACAGGGCTGGGGTTTACCCAGAAAGCTCAAGGCCACGTTTGCACAATGAATCCATGAGCAAGAGGTTTTCATAGCAAGATCACTCAATGCCAGCATGGGCAAAGAGTTGCCTCTTTTCTAACCAGCAATTTCTATGAATTCATGTACCCTTGTCCTTCCAGATAAAAAAGAAGTTGGTATTTTAATTTTTTTAATAGTAGAACGCCAGACTAAGTATCAGACACACACAAACACACAAAAATCACTGATTTCCGGTGCTGCCTTCCATACTCTTTTGAAGTTTGGCCAATGTCCTATGTCTCAAAAGAACTTTCCACTTCAACCTCATACACCAACTTGAAGTAAGAAGGCAATGCTTGCCTTCTGGCTTTGCCCACTTCCAAAAAGCCATGAAAGACAGCCAGTTCCATTGCAGCTGAGATGACTTAGAATAACAGCACTGGGGGCAGAATTTGGGTGTGTTCTTGTGAATCAACACGCTTGCTGTCCTGCAGGCTCTGTTCTCTTCTTTGGCTGTTTTCCTTCTTCTTACCGGGGCTGCTTTCTGTGTCTTCTGGTCAGCAGCACACTGGCTCGCCCTGGTGCCCATGAATAGCAATGGATGAAATATGGTATGGAGTTCAGGAAGGAGAAAGCTCAACTCTGGAGTTACACCTCAAAACATTTATGATTTCAAGGTAACAAAACAAGTTACCTGGGTGGCCAGGGAATGCTCAACTTTCGTTCTAAAATCACAATTTAACATGGATTTTGTTTCATACTGTATCTGGGTAACTCATCTCTCCCACCCACTGTGGAGAACATCCCTTCCTCTATTTATCTCGGGCCCCCGAAATGACTGGAGTAGAGAAACTGTCATATTCATGGCGTGGGTTACTTTAGGTTCAAGAAGCAACTGCCCCCAGGTCCAAACCTGATTAATATCAACTATTTCTTTAAACATGATGGGGCTAAGATGGAGGCCTCATTCCTTGAAAGCAAGGGCACAAGAGCTGAGGATCACGTCATCAGACTCAGACAAGAGGGAATGTCTACACTGAAAGTATCAACATCTTCAACACCCGACCGTTTTTATCTAATCAAAAAAACAGTGATGGGAGAACACTGGCTGCTACCACCCACCAACCAATTTTTCCTAAAAAGATGGGGGAAAAAGGTATTTTATGAATATGAAAAGCACTTCAAAACATTTGTTTTCCAGGCTAGGCCACTTTACAGAGCGGGTTTGCTTTTAGTCTACCTCACAAACTTGGGCAGCCAGCTCCCACCAAGGGCTGAGATGTGTTTTGCCAAAACCACGTTGTTTCCCTAGAGTTGTATACTGTCTTCAAGTTCAACTGTATAATATATAATATCTGTTCCTTTGCTGTCAGCAAAACTGGAGCCATTTCTTTTGAATTCCAAAATGGATAACATCAGTGTAGAATGAAGGTAGATTTTTGGTTGGCTGTTTTTTTTTTTTTATCACTATAACATAGATGAAATCAAAAGCTCTGCCACTGTCCGTCCATTCACATCTTTCAAAGGTCCTTTCCTCTTTTCACATGAATTCATCAGAATCATTGCCATCCTGTAGGAAATATAAAAACAAAACTATAAAATCCTAGAAAGTTTTAAATTTCCAGTTATTATTTCAACGGACAAGCCTCCTTCTCACTCCTGCTCTCAGGGTTCAGGAAGCTAAAAGGAACAAGAGCTAAGCTCCCTGAGCCAGCTGGATGAGCAGAGTGAGTGTGTTCTCTTAGGTCTTCGCCGGGCCTGCCTCTCAAGAAGTCACTGTGGCTGCCACAGTATGAGTCCAGCTGGCCTGGGACAGGTCTAACAAAAGTGACTATAGAAAACAAGATGCTGCAGAAGTACAATCTACTTACTCAACACAAATACCCTCCTTCCCCCCCCCCCCCCATTTTTAAAATGAAGAAACAAGTAAATACAGGAGACAACATCGGGTCTGCTTCACCACAGCAACTTTACTCTCCATTCATATCCACACCAGGCGAATAGAAACATACCTTCATACTAACTGCACGGTGCTAACTACCACCATGCACAATACTTGTGCTTTAATACCAGTTTATCGAGTGAGCCTCAAGGTTGTGTTGAGTTTGTTATTACCCAAGACAGCACTGAGTTTTGGAGTTTTTTCTGAGGCCAGTCCTGGGGCTTGAATTTTAGGGCCTGTGCATTGTCCTTGGATTTCTTCAAGGCCAGTGCTTTACCACTTGAACCACAGTATCACTTCCAGCTTTTCTATGTACATGGTACCAAGGTTGAACCCGGGTCTTAGTGCATGCTAGGCAGACACTTTACCACTAGGTCAAACTCCCAGCCTGCATTTTTTTTTAAATTAAGAAAAATCTTACATGATGGCATATATACAGGAAAGGGACCAATTTTATGATGTGGCTTATATGCAAGTCCTGGAGAAGACCTGTGGAGGTACAGCTCCAGGCTCCTTTGCCAATGTTCTCTACCAGGCTGAGTCCTGGTACAATGACTTGACAGGGTTACAATCTGAGTTCTCATTTATGTTACTGCCTGTTTCTTGTTGCTTGACACCCACATTTCAGACAACGATAGGACATAAGTTTGTACAAGCCCTTCTTTCCCCAAAAGGTCCTTTGTTAGTGATGGAAGGAAACTTTCAGATATGGGTAGAAAACCAGTGGCTTCCCTGAATCTGTTTTTTTATCTCCAGTGCAACTCAGTGGCTCTCACTGTGCTTCACTTCTACAGGCACAAGGACTCTGAGTCAAAAGAAAAGTGCCTCAAATGACTATACAACAAGCAGAGCACCAGGATGGATGGACTGTGCTTCACAGATCAGCATTCTGCTGCCATCAAACAACTCCAGAGTTAATATGGGGCTGGTGAGGAGAATATGCCAAGCTTACCCTACGTGGGGTGAATTCGCTGCACACACTATGCTCTGGGATCACAGGAACTTTTAAATACAAATCCCAGATCTAAAACTTGAAACCCCCCCTTTTTTTTTTGTATTTTAGATTTAGTTTCACTTTGAATCAATGTGCTTTTTAATATAATTTATCACCTAGTGATAAATTGGTATGCAAAAGGAATGTTAAAAATAATTGTTTATGGTTCCAATACCAAATTTACAGGTTAAACAGATTAAAAGATTATTCCACTGCAGGCAGGTATGCGGTAGCTCTCTGTAATTCTAGCTACTCAGGAGGCTGAGATCTGAGGATCAAGGTTCAAAGCCAGTCCGAGTATTAAAGACTGTGAGGCTCTTATCTCCAATTAATCACTAGAAAAGGGAAGTAGGGCTGTGGCTCAAGGGGTAGGGTGGTAGCCTTGAGCTGAAGAGCTTAGGGACAGCGCCCAGGCCCAGATTGAAAGACTATTCTGCTAAAAATTCAAAATTAAAACCAACTTCAGGGTGAAACATTTACTTCTTCCTGTGAAATGGTTAAGTTAAATTAAAATTCAAGTCTTAGTCCTTTAACCAAAGATTCTAAGGGAATTAAAGCCTTCCTTTTTAAGAATGGAGAAAGGTGAGGTGGTGGGGGAAGGGAAATGGGGGACAAAAACACAAGCAGGGATACCAATGTGTGAGAACTAATGCGCCCTCTGTCTGGTGAATATAACTGTAACGGGAAAAAAAAAAAAAAGAATAGTAAAAGCTGTAAGAGCCCTCTTCTTATAGTAAGGTAAGTTTTCCCAGGACAGGTACTTTTCTACTGGTAAACTGGGAACGTAAAAGCTGATTCAAACCCGGAGCTCTAGTACCCAGATAAGCAAATGACAGAGAAAGAAGGTATAAGGACCAGCAATCTTCTGCTCTAAAAATTTAATTTCCAAGTCCTAAAACTCTCAAAATTTGACACTAATCACACAGTGTTTGTGTAATACATGTTCACATGCAGCCTTCTGTATTTGTGGGTTCTACATTAATATACGTAATCAAATGCAGATGAGAAATTGGTTTTGTGTGCTGGTCCTGGGGATTGAACTTGGGGCCTGGGAATTGTCCTTGAGCTTTTTTTTTTTAGCTCAAAGCTAGCACGTTACCACCTGAGCCACAGCTCCATTTCCAATTTTTGGAGATTAATTGAGTCACATGGATTTTTCTGCCTGGGCTGGCTTCAAATGGCAAACTTCAGATCTCAGCCTGAGCCACTGGTACCCCACTGAGAAATACTTAAAAAAAAAACAAAACTATTTGAACATGCAGATTTCTTTCTGTCCTTATTCCCTAAATAAAATAATTTAACAACTACTTACATAGCATTTATATTATGTTAGATTAATCTAGGGCATTATTAAAAGTTATGTGGGGAAATACGCATAGACCATAAACAAGTGCTTTACCAATTAAACACCTGCAGATTTTAGTATTCATGGAAGACTTAGAACCAATGTTCAAAAATGTCCAGTTGTAATGTTCAGTAATTCCATTTTCAAAATCTCTTAATGATTTCTTTCAACAAACAACGCTAGAGTAACTGACTTGAACATACCTGATTTGAAGACATATTCTCAACTTTCATAAGGGATGAATAGCTCCTAGAAGAAAATATTAACAATTTTGTTGTTGTTGTTTTTGCTAGTCCTGGGGCTTTAACTTAGTGCCTAGGAACTGTCCTTGAGCTTTCTCAAAGCTAGTACTCTACCACTTGAGCCACAGCACCACTTCTGGCTTTTTTCTGTGTATATGGTTCCAAGGAATCAAATCCAGGGCTTCATGTATCCTAGGCAAGCCCTCTACTACTAGGCCACACTCCTGGCCCCAAGAAAATATTTAAAATAAGTGTATCCAGTTAAAAGCATTTCATGAATGTTTATCATCCAGGATCACTGGGTCAAAATTCCCAACTTTATAAAAACAATACATAGGACTCTTGTTTCCTCTAGGCTCTACCCCTTAATACAACTGCCCCTCTGACATTTTTTTTGATGTCTCAAAAGTATTTTCACCTTTTCGGTTTACATTGCATGTTCTAGTTCCTACTAAAATCATTTGGTTCTTTCCTGTTTCTAGTTCAAAGAATGACATCACTATCCACTTTAAACCAGAAACCAATGGGTTATTCTCAGTCCCTCCTCTCCAGTCGCAAATTACCATGAAAGGAACCAGCCTACCAATATTATACTGTGATTTAGACCAGTGAATTCTGTTGAACAATACATCAATTGTTTTAAGCAAGTATATTTTGTTTGTTCCAGAAGGAACAGAAAGCTAAAATTGAATCTTCATGGTCTTATTCACTGGTATTCAAGAACCAAACTATGTTTTATATACTGTAGGGCACAGAAGCCTCAAATTATTCCAGCCTTTCAAAATATACGAAAAGAGCTGGGTGCTGGTGGCTTTCTAAGGATTGAATCCTAACTGTTCAAGAGGCTAAAATCTGAAGATCATGGTTCAAGGCCAGACCAGGCAGAAAAGTCTGACAGATTCTTAATCTCCAATTAACCACCAAAAAGTGGGAAGTATTGGTACGGTTGAAGTGGTAGAATACAGGCCTTGAGTGAAAAAGTCAAGTGACAGCAAAGGCACTAAGTTTGGTTTTAAAACAGCTTTTTGCTGTTGTTGTTTGATCGGGGCTTAAAGTCTATGTCTGGGCGTTGTCCGTGAGCTCTTCAGCTCAAGGCTACCACCCAACCCCTTGAGCCACAGTACCACTCCCAGTTTTCTAGTAATTAATTGGAGATAAGAGTCTCATAGACTTTGTACTTTAGTGTCCAGACTGGCTTTGAACCGTGGTCTTCAGATCTCAGCCTCCTACTACGAAGCTAGGATTATAGGCATGAGCCATCATGCTGGGCACCATTGTTTTTTGTTTTGTTTTGTTTTGTTTTTTGCCAGTCCTGGGCTTGAGCTCAGGGCCTGAGCACTGTCCTTGGACTTTCTCAAGGCTAGAGCTCTACCACTTGAGCCTCAGCACCACTTCCGGCTTTTTTCTATGTATATGGTACCAAGGAATCGAACCCGGGTCTTCGTGCATGCTAGGCAGGCACTTTAACCACTAGGCCAAACTCCCGGCCTGGCACCATTGTTTTTTAAGAGCTAAAACAACTCATTCAAGTTGCAGCCAATATTAAACTCATACTATAACACCTTTTACTTTCTGAACAATTTTGCAAACCAAACTCTAAGAAAAACCTATGATGGATGCCGGGTACAGTGGCTCATGCCTATAATCCTAGCTACTCAGGAGGCTGAGATCTGAGGATCATGGTTCAAAGCCAGCCTGGGCACCAAAGACTGTGAGACTCTCATCTCCAATTAATCACTAGAAAGTAGGATATGGGGCTGTGGCTCCAAGGGTAGGGCAGTAGCTTTGAGCTAAAGAGTTCAGGGACAGTGCCCAGGCCCAAAGTTCAAGCCCCACAAACCCCCCCCCACAAAAACCCTATTTTATTTCATATATTTCCATATCCTACAAGCATGCTTTATTGGACCTAAATATAAGTGCTTTTATTTATTTATTTATTTTCTTACAGACTCATTTAAAGCTTCTTATATGCCCCTTCATTCAACAATACATTGTTCTTAAGGCAAATCCAGAATTAATTCTCCAGACTGACACCAGGGCTAGAGCTCCAGCATACCTAAGTTCGTCCATTTCCCTCTTCTTCTTCATCTCCTCTTTCTCTCTCCTTTTCATTTCCTGAATCTGGGCTTTTTTCTCATTCCTCTCTTCACGGTCTCGGCCTTCTTTCTCAGCTGCCAGGTCTGGGAACCGCTCTGATTTAGTCTTTTCTAATCGGTTCAGGATCTCATTCACTTTCTTCTCTACTGTCACAATTTTTACCTTTTAGAGAGATTAGGGTGAAAAGTACGGACTCTTACTTTCGTTTTTTCTCCCAAAGAGGGCCAAGATTTTCGGCCCAATTTAACTCCTTGAAGACACAAAGTACTGCTCTGTCCTTACGGCCACCATGGCAGACACAGCAAGCACATCTTCACTCTGTAGAAGTGCAAGTACTTACATCCTTCTGCCTGTGAAAGCCTATCTGCCCCACATCCATGTCAGCTGTTTTCTTCAGGTTAGACCATGGCGTGTATACCACATTAACATTGTTCATCTTGCAGCCTATCAAGAGAGCGTGACTTTAACATACAGGCAGGAAGAGACACAGCCATAAGCCCCCTCACCCAAGGCAAAGGGCCGTTATCCAACCTGAGAGTGGGCCTCGGGCGCTTCAAAACACAGAACGTTTTTAAACCACCATCATCCCTCAGCACCAAGGAGCAGTAACAACAATAACAAGCAAACAGTAGTAATGCCATTCAACAACATTAAGTGGAAAGCAGGGAATGGGCCACCATTAGCTTCAGGGACTTCTAAGAACAGTCTAAAATTGAATGCAAATTCATTTTGTGTGATTTTTTTTTCTAAGAAAAAAATAAGTTTCCTGAGATTATCAAATCAATCATTGAGTTGGGGATGGTTAAGCATCAATATAAAGCTCTGGCCTAGGGTTCTGAAGACTTGGACTAGATCCTGGCACTACCAGAGATCAACTGTGCCACTTGCTGTGTCCCCATGACTCTCTCAAGCTCATCTGAAATATCAGAATAACAGAAATCATTAAACAGTCATCACAGCTCTAACAGTCTGGATGAAAGGGTTTCAGGCACACTGTCTGCCTGTTCCATAATCCTTCTTAAGCTCATTTCCCTCATCTATCAAATTATAACACTATCTGGAGAGTTTGCAAAGGACCAGGCAGATAACTAATAATACTCCATCCATGTTAGTGATAACTGTTGTATCTTACGAATCTTATCTTTATTCAGCTCAAATGATTTAGGACAGAACTGAGAGCACAAGGAACAATACTAGCAAAGGTACACAATCAGAAACAACAATGATTTGCTTTGGCTAGAATGAACTATGAGAAGGGATATAGGTTTTAAGTCAGACTAGAGATGCTTAGGTGCCAGCTTAAAATCTAGAAATTCTGCAGGGAAGGGGTGAAACAAAGCCTTCTCAACATTCAAGGAGTTCTGTCTGGCAATGTTCCTCATATGAGGAACAGAGCAGGCCAAGCTCTGATTCTGTAGACCAAGAACAGCTAATTCTATGACAACAAACAAGGTTTAATCTGTGTTCTCTCAGTGCTGAGCAGAGGAGAGAGTTCTGTAAGTAGGGTGCCTTGTGTAGAGTGCCCTCTGTAAATCTCACAGCAAAGACTGCCATCCCAGTTCCCCCAGCAGTCTCTGCTTCGGACTCCAGAACTGAAGCCAGAGGCTAGAATCCTTATCTAGGGCAACAGTTGAAGAGGAGAGAGGGTAATTCAGAATGATGACTCTCCCCACTCCTGTTTTTCCTAGCACTAGTTAACTGAAAAGAGCAAGACAACACTGAGCCCAGGATAAAAAGCCCAAAGCTCTTTGGAAACAGGGAAGAACAAAGCTCTGTGGAGGAGGCTGGGACACAGGGCCAGATAATGATTATTTCCATTTTTATGTTAATGATTGAAAATCTAAAACAGCTTGTCCTAACGATAAATAAAATGAGATCAAACTCAGTATAATCTGTTGAGTTATGGAGTGGACAATGGGTGGATCCATAAGGCATGACTTCTTCCTTCTTGGCCTTGTACTTGACTCATTACTAAGGCTTCCTGAGTTAAGATTAAGGAACCAGGGGCCAGGAGTTTGGCCTAGTGGTAGAGTGCTTGCCTAGCATGCACGAAGACCCGGGTTCGATTCCTCAGTACCCCACATACATAGCAAAAAGCCAGAAGTGGTGCTGAGGCTCAAGTGGTAGAATACTAGCCTTGAGAAAAATCCAAGGACAGTGCTCAAACCCTGAGCTCAAGCCCAGGACTGGCAAAAAAAAAAAAAAAAAAAAAAAAAAAAAAGATTAAGGAACCAGAATTAGGTGACAGGGAAGGAATGCGGCCAGCTTTTACCCTGAAACTGGGTACCAGCTCTATCTGCCCCATGTTTATCTTCTACTCAACTGTACTTCTTTTCAGCCCTCTAATCCTTCAACTTCACATCAAACCCAAAAATCATCTTGACCCTATGTAGGTCTAGGTCCTACCTCTAATACTGACCTATTATCAGCTCAATCAATCTCAGCAGCTCATCACTTCTAGACTCCCTTCATCTCTTTTGGCCTTCACTGGTGCACTAAACATTACATAGCAAAAAAAAAAAAAAACCAAGCACTGAGTCTGGGAGTTTGGCCTAGTGGTAGAGTGCTTGCCTAGCATGCATGAAGACCCGGGTTCAATTCCTCAGTACCACATACCTAGAAAAAAGCCAGAAGTGGTGCTGAGGCTCAAGTGGTAGAGCTCTAGCCTTGAGAAAGTCCAAGGACGGTGCTCAGGCCTTGAGTTCAAGTCCAAGACTGGCAAAAAACAAAACCAAACAAGCACCAAATGGTACTCCAGGTACTGTCTAAAACATTTAGGCTAACTATTCTCAACCTACACTGTACTCAAGAATCACCTAGAAAACTTTCTGAAACTAGTGATATTCACAGATCAATCCATAATCAACTAAACGATTCTCCGTGAGCAGGGAGAAAATCAACTAACCTGATGACCTTACAACTTAAAGGGGAAAAGCAGTATATAAAGGAAGAGAGGAAAAGTAGAAAAGCATGATTTAAATACTTTTTTCTTTTTTTTGCTCAGGCTTGAGCACTGTCCTTTGGCTTTCCCAAGGCTCGACCACTTGAGACATAGCACCACTTCTGGCTTTTTTTTCCCCTGTGTATGTGGTACCAAGGAATCAAACCTAGGTCTTCATGCATGCTATGTAAGCACTCTACTACGAGGCCAAACTCCCAGCCCATGATTTAAATATTTTATTCTAGAATCCAATAGTAAATTGCAAACAGCAAGAACAGAATGTGGCGGTACACACTTGTAATTCTAGTACTCAAGACACTAAGGCAGCTAGGCACAGGGGCTCGCGCCTGTAAGCCCAGCTACTCAGGAGGCTGAGATCTGAGGATCACCACAAGACTCCAATCAACCACAAGAAAATGGGAAGTGAGGCTGAGGCTCCAGAGGTAGGGCAGTAGCCTTGAGCTGAAGAGCTCAGAGACAGTGCCAGGCCCAGAGTCCATGCCCCATGACCGCCCCCTCCCCACCTCAAGAAGAAAGAAAGGGAGGGAGGGAGGGCGGGCAGACTGACTGAGGCAAGAAGACAAGTTCAAGGTAAGCTTGGATTAGGTTGAGAGAATCTGTCCCAAACAAATCAGAGACATCAACACTAAAAATGAAGTTATCTCTCTTTAGCTATCAACACTATCCAATTTCTAAGACTGTTTACAAATAACCTTAAGGGTAGGCACATCTAGACAATCTTCCACCCAAGATAACAAAAAGAAGTACCATTACAGAGAGGGAAGAATTAGCTTTTGCTTTTTTGACAGAGAGCAAAACTGCCATCAACCTTAAAGATATGAACTGCAATTCCTATGACGCAAGCCAAAGCCAGTAACAACTCTTCTAAAATGCAATTCATTTCAGACATAAAGTTAAGCTTCTGGTGGCTCACAACTGTAATCCTAGCTACTGAGGAGGCTGAGACCTGAGGACTGCAGTTCATTGGACTCTATCTCCAAATAATTACTCCAAAATGGGAAATGGAGCTGTTGCTAAAAATGGTAGAATGTTAGCTTTGAGCAAAAGAGCTCAAAGCACCCATACCTAAGTTCAAGCCCCACACCACCCACCACCACCACCACCACCACCACCACCACCACCACCACCAACAACAACAACAACAACAACAAAGCCAGTACTTGTTATGCATACTTATTTCCACATGATTTAATAGACCAATGGTTTTTAACATGACACTTAGAAATCATAATCAACGCTTAAATCCAATTTCCAGGGTCAGTCAAGTTTTAACCAAGAAAGACAGGAAGGAAGAGAAGGAAGGGAAAGAGGAATGCAGGGAGGTAGGGGAAAGGGAGGAAAGGAAGAAGAATAGGATGGGGGAGGTAGCCAGTCTGCTGATTCTGAAAACTCCTATAACTGACCTTGAATGCTGTTGGCCTTTACAAGATGAGCACAGTCCATCAGCACCTCCTTCGGAATGTCTTCTATCTTCTCTCCCTGGAACACACAAATAAATCAGACAGTCCACAATCTTGCTACTGACTGACACTGGAACACTCAGTAGCAAAGGGCACTGCTGCCTTACCTGCTGGCATGAGGTTATAACAAGCAGGGGCTCTTCAGTTCTATTACAGAACACTGAAAAATGAAATAAATGTACTGTGTCTATCATGGAGATGTTATTTAAGCCAAGAGAAGGCAGTAATATAGAAAACACTAATAAAAAATGAAAAAAGCTATAACTATACCAAAAATATTGCCTATAATTATGCCTGAAATAATTTTTTTTGACCATTGGTCTCTGGGCTTTTGCTCAAGTCTAGCACTCTACCACCTAAGCCATTTCCAGCTTTTTTTGGGGGAGGGGATGGTAAATTAGAGAAAAGAATCTTATGGAGTTTCCTGCCTGGGCTGGGTCAAAACTGCAACCCTCTAATCTAAGCATCCTGAGTAGGTAGGATTACAAGAGTGAGCCACAGGTGCCTAGAGATAAGTTTTGCTTTTTTCCTTCTTATTCTTGCTTCTAGGAACTTGGTGGGGAAATGGTATGTACCTATTTTGGGGAACTCAAAGTCTCCCTGGTGAAGGACCCATGTTGACCCCTTTCTCTAAGAGAAAACCTGATAGGGGATGAGAGTGTAGCCGAGTGGCAGAACAAGTGCCTAGCATGCACAAGGACTGAGTTCATACCCAGCTCCATAACAAAACAAATAAACACAGATAATTCAGTATCCTGACTCAAACATATGACAGGTCATCCGCTCTCAACTATTATCAGAAACAAAGTTCTTATGTGAGATCTCAACACTTCAGTGTAGGAGAGAAATACCAGAGATAATCTTAATCTTTTTTGTCTGTAGAAACCTATCAAATTGAAGATGAATTCAGAACACAATGAGCACACACAGTGTGTAGCATATTCCAGGCAATATTCTGAGCTTGGGCCTTCAGTCCTCACAGCAGCCCAATAAGACATGTAGTGGGCCTCTTCTACAGAGGTGAAATATGCCTGGAAATGTGCACAAGGTCATATGGCTAGTAAGCAGGAGAGCCAGGATTCAAACCCAGCAGCTGGCTCCAGAACTGGTCTGAAATGCTCAGTCTTGCTGCTGCTCAACCCATACTTAGTACTTACCAAGTACAAAAGGCTAATCCTTTAATTCTAGATAAAAGTCCCACACAAACTAAGCACAATATGTATTTCTAAAAGAAACTGAACTTCTATTCACACAGTATGTAATAGTAATGGGAAGTGAAGATGGGCACTATTATTTCCACTATGACACAATAGATTCCAGAGGAAAAGGAAGAATATATATCAAAAGGAAACTGCCCACACTTGATTTTCTTTTATATTTATTATTGCCAAAATAGCAAAAGGTTGCTCAGGAGAACTCAGGAGTTAGCGCCAACACAGAATCTTCACTGACCTATCAGTAATGTAAGGATAGGACACATGGTTTAGCCTTGCTAGAGTCAGAAGTTAGTACTATAGCCATATATAGTACCATGTATTTTCCCCCTCTGGTTATGGGGCTTGAACTCTGAGCCTGGGCACTGCTCTACCAGGCTGAGCCACAGGACCACTTCTGGTTTTCTGGTGGTTAACTGGAGATAAAAGTCTCAAAGTCTTCTGAACTGCAATCCTCAGATCTCAGCCTCCTGAGTAGCTAGGATTATAAGCATGAGCCACCAGCACCCAGCTATATTTTAAATTATAAAATTAAAAAAGAAGTCAGGTGCTGGTGGCCCATACCTATAATCCTAGCTACTCAGGAGGCTGAGATCTGAGTATCCTGGGTTGAGGTCAGGCCTGGAAGATGAATCCTAAGGTGTGTTATCTCCAATTAACTAACAAGCCAGAAGCGGAGGTACAGCAGAGTACCAGTCCAGCTTTGAGCAAAAAAGCCCGACAAGAGCACAAAACTCTGAGTTCAAGCCCTAGTACTAGTGGTGGGAAAGGAAAGGAAAGGAAGGGGAAGGAAAGGAATCCCAAATTGGGTACAATATTTAGTGTGCTATGTTTTGACTGTGGTCTGTCACGTGCCTTGGGCATAGAATTTCCCACGTCATGTCTCATCAAGCCTCAAATAGTTTCAGAATCTAGCATATTTCAGATGTCAGATTTGCAGGTTAGGGATGTTTATCTTGATTAGGGATTTCCTAGCTGAGTTGAGAAGGCTTAAACATAATGATACTCCAATGGCCACAGATAGTATCCAGAATCAAGATTTCAACTTTCAATTACCTTCCTACCAAGAAAAATCAATCTAATTCCTTGGGAAAAATAAGATTATCCAGTTGGGGCAAGAATGACACAATTACCTTTTATGGTCAGAAAATAAAAGAAGACTCAAAAACCAAAAAAAAAAAAAAAACCAAAAAAATGGACATATACCAGAGGAAAACAAGAGCCAAGCTGAAAGAGCTGAACAAGCTCCAACCAAAGCTGGGGTAAGAAGAGCAAAAATATAGCACAGTGACCAAGGCAGAAAGAGGATGAGTCCATACTCATGCATGTAAGTGGAGACAGACACACACCTTATTCCAGATGAATGTGGGAGTGCAGATGCTCCGGATTCCAGAAATGACAGACCAGAGGCAAGGGCAGACATGACAACTACACATAGCATGGCACCCTACAACGGATCTCGGAAGATAAGGACATTCATGGAAAAACCGCTGAAGTTCACGTCCAGAGTTGAGCTAAAGAGTAATTTATCACTGTTGGCTTCTTCTTTTTTTTTTTTTTTGCCAGTCCTGGGCTTGAGCTCAAGGCCTGAGCACTGTCCTTGGACTTTCTCAAGGCTACAGCTCTACCACTTGAGCCTCAGCACCATTTCTGGCTTTTTTCTATGTATGTGCTACCGAGGAATCAAACCCATGTCTTCATGCATGCTAGGCAAGCACTCTACCACTAGGCTAAACTCCAAGCCCCAAAATGCCCTGTGTTTTAACTACATAAAACAGATGACCTAAGTCGGACTGGAAGAATAGCAGTATTGTATCAGTAGGGAACACTGAATCTTTCTTATTACTGCCATACTGTTTTAGACTGTTCAACAAAGCCCCTGATAACTGGAAACATGTCCTCAATGAGCAGGAGAATGGCATGAGCCTGAGAAAAAGGAACCATCAGAGAAGTCTGGTAGTCAGCTGAACTGGAAGGGCAAGAAAGTGAAGGGACAGATGACAAGAAGCTGGTATGTGGCAAAAATGTACTATGTGTGGCCCCTTCTAAGTCCCAGAAATCAACCAGAACTTTCCAGTAACTTTCTGAAGCAGGAGATGGCGAAGCAATACATTCCTTTCATTTACTGGCTTTAAAATTTCTGAATATATTTATTATTTTAAGCAACCTAATTGAAGAAAAAAAATAACAAGATATTGTTCTCATCACTAAAGAAAAGTCATGAATCCATGTTTAAATTATTACCTTATGTAATCGAAGGTATACATGAGCCGAAGAGATTTTGTCCACATGAAACCTACAAAGAATGAAAATCAATTTTAGCAAGAGGTACAAGATAACCACGTCATCGGCCAGCTGTGTTCTAAACATTGCACCCCAAGAAGTGGTCACTGGGGGCCTACCACACTATCACCATGGGACTGCAAAGTCACCACCCCACAGGCCTTGCCAGAAACCTGGAGAGGCAAAATAAACACTGAGGTATGCAGCTAGGATTAAGTGCCAAGATGAGTAAGATGATAAATACTCCAAGACAGGCGATTTTTCAAGTGGTTAAAAAAAATGCAACCAAAGCTTCTCGGAAGAACTAAGATTTTGCTGGCAACAAACTAAAGCATGTAGCTGAGAGGACAAACATGGAAAGAAACTGCAGGTAAAAAAAGAAGGTAGTAAAAGAGGTCAGATGCCAGTGCTGCCAGTCTGGGAGATCTGGTGGCCTATGTTTTAGAGAAAAAAAAGAGGGTTTGGCTTGGGACATTACAAGTTTAATGCAATGGCAAGTTAACCAAAAGCAAATGTCAGTTTCAGACTTGAAAAGTTAGGTGAGGTCTTACATCATAAAGCGGAACACAATTGTTAAATTAACCACACTAAAAATTCAGCCCTAAATGCTGATGACACTAACCAGCCCTACTTCCATGTCCTAGATGAGCATCACACTTTACACTGCATGTCTAAAAACATTTAGAAGGCCCCAACTCAACTTTCTGAACTAGTTTGGGCCTGAACTCAGGGCCTCATGCTCTTGACTTGGCTTTTTCACTTAATGCTAATGCTCAGTCACGTAAGCCACGCCCCCACTTCTGGCTTTTTGATAGTTAACTGGAGATACTACTCAAAGAGCCAGCAGCCATCTAAGTAGCTAAGATTACAAGTGTAAGCCAATGGTGTCAGGATACTCTCAGTATCTTCTTTTTTGACCAGTTCTGGGGCTTGAACTTAGGGCCTGGGCACTGTCCCTGAATGTCTTTTGCTCAGAGCTAGAGCTTTTTATTTGAGCCAAAGCCATTTCCAGCTTTTTTGTTAATTAATTGTAGATAAAAGTCTCATGGACTTCCCTGCTCTGGCTATCTTCAAACCCCAATCCGCAGATCTCAGCAAGAATTACAGGCATGAGACAATGGTGTCTGGCTGCACCTAAGATCTTAGTTTCCAGAGTTTAAGCCCCAGTAACTAGTATATGTACATACATACGCACACATGCACAAACACAAACTGCCACTCACCAATCTAATCAAATATTTTTAAATCTATGTGCTATTGAGAGAAATGTTCCAGATTTCTATTCACCAAATGAAGCTAAATGAAGTTGGCCTTTTCTCTTTGCAACACAGTCCTGGGGTCACTGACCAACGGATGGATCGATTTTGTTAGGATTTATATTTTAGACATGAAAATTATCACAGAATAACACTTAGTACAAGATGTAGACAAGTGTGATTCACAATAGAGGTTAAAATTAAGCTTTTTCTAATGTTTTTCCAAAAGAGGAAATATCTGCTATTCACTTTTGTATATAGGACTTTTGGCAAACAGTCTATGTTGACTCAAAGTTTTAATCTTAATCATTACCGGTAGCCAGAAATAAACATTACATCATATGTGACTCCTGTTCTCTAAATTGCTCATTTACTCATTTGTATTCTTATATAAAAGATTCATAACAATCACCTTTAGCTGGGCATTTTTGTACCCAAAAATAGCTGCAGTTTTTGTAAAACTAGAAATTATACAACCCATTATCTGCTCAGAATCCTAAGAAATATACATTATGAACCAAGCTCAACTGAGAAGCAATGTCTGCCGTTTAACTTTTATTTTAATCCATTTCTCTATACACAACTATTTTCCACATACCCATTTCATCAAGGTCTCTGATGTAGAATTGTATTAGTAGAATATCCAAACATATATACATATACACACATAATAAAGGTATTATCAAGGTACTGAAACATGGAGTAGCAGCACAGTAAACATACATAAATACAAACACACACATACATCGTCTGTCTGTCTGTCTGTCTCTCTCTCTCTCCCACACACACACACACATACACACACACCACCTTTACATGTTCACAGTAAGTAAACCTTCACAAAAGATGGTCATATATGGTGGTTTGGTTTGAATGTATTTTTAAATCCAGCTCTAAAATCAACTATTTCAAGCAAATTTCCTTAAAAATTCCTTCTCAAATCCCCTCAAAATTTATTCAGAGTATGTTCGCTCTTTTCTTACTACGTTCCTGTTTCCATTTGACCCCTATTTCCCTTCAGTAATGACTAGAAGCTCCACTAGAGGAGCAGCAGGACAGCATGCAGATGCAGGGCCCCAGAAGCAGGTGGTTTCATTCCACAGTGGGTTCTGGGAAAGTGCTGGAAGCATTCACAGACTGAATGCACACTATTTCTATTTTTCCTCCCTTAAAGGAGCCTCAACAGGCTTTTTAAGATAAGCTCAGATGCTGGCAGTCACAGAGGTAAAAGAAAGTCCCAGAAACTCTGGCAGAGTGACCTAGGTTAAAAATCTATCCTGGAATTCAGACCAATTCACAGCCTTTCTCAGCACTAGCTGAAAGACTGCCAGCACTGCCCGTCCAAGAACCAGACTGCCTGGAGGCTTGGGCCTATTCCAGCTCAATCAGGTCTCAAATTACTTCTGGAAGAAAAAACTGATTACATCTAAACCAGTCATTAAGCTGGCGATCCTAAGTATCAAAACAGGTCTGTGGATACCTATCGACAGCCATTTTGTGAGTTCTAAGGTTAATGAAATTTAAATTTCAAGTCATAATTTATTGAGCATAGGTTGAAAATTATAAATTTCAGCTATACTTAATTTAATTTGAAAACAAGTTAAAAAGTGTGATAAGCTGACTTTCATTAGGTAATGATTTTATATGCATACTCATGGAGATTTTAGAGTCTGGGGATCTTTGGAACTTAAAGACAAGTACAAATATTCCAGTTGGGAGACAACCAGAAAGCAGCTGCTACAATGAACTGTTCAATGGATCCTCTGTAGGAAAGCAGAGAGCTAGTCATTTAGGAAGTCAGCAAATGGCACCTGCTATGACAGCCAAGGGGAAAAGAAGTGATCTGCAGGGCCGGGAGCGCAGCCTAGTGGTAGAGTGCTTGCCTAGCATGCATGAAGCCCTGGGTCCAGTTCCTAGGTACCACATACTCAGAAAAGCCAGTGGCTGTAGCTCAAGCGACAGAGGGCTAGCTTTGAGCAAAAAGTACCCAAGGACAGTGCTCAAGCCCTGAGCTCAAACCCTAGGACTAGCAAAAAAGAGGAAAAAAAAAAAGAAAAAAGAAGAAAGAAGTGTTCTGCGGGCAAAAGAGAGGAAAGCAATAATTCAGAACCAGAACAGGGGCCAGCGACAAACAGACAGAAGTCCCACTTGGTTCCTCATCTGAAGAATAGGCACAGAATTCAATACTTCACAGGGTTATGGAGAAATTGAATTAACAGAGGTAAATGCTTACTAGTATCTGCCATACAGTTCAGTGCTTGAAAAATGGTCACTGCTACTGTCATAGCCAAGCAACAGAATCTGAGGACTTTTCTGCATGGCCAACATTAGGTGGAGAGCATTGCAAGTTGAGAAGACGAAGCATCACTAAACACACAGGATAGGGCTGCAAGAGAAAGATCATGAGGGCCAGAGTGAGCAGTGACAATGGAAACAGGAAGAAAGTCACTCAATGAGAGTGGATAAGGTGACAGAAAGAGAACATACCAGAAGCCCATGCACACTTCAAAGGGCCCCTAAGAACTAGAAAAGAGAAAATAATTCAACTAAAATGAAGATGTCTTTTTGTTCATTTTTTTCTGTACTGGGTTTGATGAATAGCAAAATAAATTAAAGAGGAAAATGGTTTAAAGTTATTTTGGAAAGAAGGGGCAAACCAGATCAAAACAAGGCTAACCTCACAGGGGGCTTAGAAGACAAAGGGAAGGCAGACGATGGGTTTTTCAAAGCTAGGCACATGTACAGGGATGCCTGAGATCAGAGCTCAAGACAATCTTGTCAATGTATCCAGTAAACATAAAGGCAGGAAATGAGCCACTCACTGCCCCTGAATACCAAGAAGCAGAAACACCATTCACACATTGTAGTTTGCATCATTAGGAGGCAGGAGGCTGGCCAAGTTTAAGAAAGTAAACTAAGATCCATAGAGAGCAGAACCAAATTGTTACTTACCAAATATCTTCTGGCCAGCCATACTTTATAAGATCTTCATCTACAGTGAGATACAAGAGAAAAAAGTCAACAAAAGCCTTTTGGCTTTACAACTGAATGACCTAAACTATAAACAATTTAAAACTTGAAGATAATGAAGCTAACACTGACAAATCAGTGGCCAAAGAGTTAGGAAATACTTCAGAAAACTGACTCACTAAAGTAGTACTTAAAAAAGTTAAAACGGTCTTCCTAAAACCTAACAATATATTAAGCTTTTTCTTTCCAGTCTTGGGACATGAACTAGGGGCCTGGGCACTGTCCTTGAGTTTTCTCAGGAATAGCACTCTACCACTTGAACCACAGTACTACTTCTGACTTTTTCTGTGTATATGGTACTGAGGAGTTGAACCCAGGGTTTCCTGCATGGTAGGCAATCACTCTATCACGAAGGCTATACTCTTGGCCCAAAGCTTTCATTCTTAAAGAAAAAAAAAAAAGACTGATTAAACAATTATAGAAAATTAGGGATAACACAAATACAAGGTATACAAAAAGAAAGTAAAAGCCAGGCATTGGTAACTTATGCCTATTATCTTTGCTACTCAGGAGGCTGAGACCGGAGGATTACAGTTCAAAGCCTGCCCAAGTCTGTGAGACCCCAATAAACTACTCAGAAAAAGCCAGAAGTGGTACCCTGGCCAAAGTGGTAGAACACTAGCCTTGAGCACAAAGAGGCTCAAGGACAATGGCCAAGCCCTGAGTTCAAGCACCAGGGCCAGCAAAAACAAGAAGAGGAAAGAAAAATCACCTCAGGTTACTACATATGGAAATAAAATACCAGAAGAGAGGTGAATAGTGAAAACAGCTGTCTGGGGAGGTGGGGAGAGGACCTTCTCAGGTACTGAGAAGGAGGAGGTAGAGAACTGATGAACCGATGTGTCATCAAAAACATTCTATTACAATCTGATTGTTTTAATGACCTACCCGGTAGATAAAGAAATACTTTTTAGTGTGTTATGAATTTTTTTTTGCCAGTTCTGGGCTTAAACTCAGGGCCTGGGCACTGTCCTTGGACACTTTTTGCTCAAGTCTAGCTCTCTGCCACATGAGCCACAGCATCACTTCTGGCTTTTTCTATGTATATGGTACTGACAAATCGAACCTGACTTTGTGCATGCTAGGTAAGCACTCTACTGCTAGGCCACACTCCCCGCCCCAATTCAGAAACAATTCAGAAATATCACACTAGTAAATACTTCTATAACCACATTAATAATTAGCAATAATTATGCCTTACATAGAAGTACTTAAGTATTAAGTACCTTAAGAATTGTATGGCAAACAAAGCATTAATATGTTTTAAAATGTACTTAAGAGTTGGCCGGGGTGATATATGCCTCTAATGCCAGTACTAGCAAGGATAAGGAGGGGGGGATTGTGAGTTCAAGCCTAACCTGAGGGCAGTGCACGCACACACAGCAATGTACCCAAGAAAGTGTAGTCTATGAAACCTGAATGGGGTGTTTGCCTACCACTCTTGGATAAAAGCACTGTCAGCAGACATGAATTTTCTGGGGGCTTTCAACTAGCTTGATTGGGAAGTTGAGCAAACAACAGGTAACAGAAAAAGAAATGGGAAATGAGAGCATCTCAAGGGGCAATGTGTGGCTCTCTGATGACACCTGCTGGCTATGAAAAGAACAGACCTGTTGGCTGTTGAGCTAAGTAAATGGTCTCCTCTTAAAATGCATTTAATCCAGTTCTTGGAAAGTCAGAACTACTAGAAATACACATGATGCACGAGGAGCTTGGGGACTTCAGGGCCCTTTCCTACAGGCAGACAGGAAAAATGGACAGCTCAGACGACAATGGAGATTCCTCAAGTGAAGCACTACACTCACCTGCAATCACGACAGCAAAGTTCAGCACTAAAGGTACCATCCAGACTTAACACCTGCTGACAACTGCCCAGCCAAATATGTATCTGCAGTACTAATCCCTACACCTGACCACCCAGTCTCCCCACTCCTCCCACAAACGCCTTCTAAGCTCAGTGCTCCTATCCCATTACCACCTGACCTTCTCCTATAGTACCTATTAATCTTATTTTGTCCATATATTTTATTGCTTTCATGGAATTCCACTTTATTAACACCAAAGAAATATATTTGAGACAAATACAATGATTGAAATCTTGCTGACATAAAAAAAACCCCAACGAATTATAAGCTGGGTGCAGTAGCTCACGCCTGTAATCCTAGCTACTCAGGAGGCTGAGATCTGAGGATCACAATTCAAAGCCATTCCGGGCAATACAAAGCCAAGAAACTCATCTCCAATAAATCACTAGAAAATGGGAAGTGGGGCTGTAGTTCAAGGGTAGGGCTGAAGAGCTCAGGGACAGCACCCAGGCCCAGGAATAGGGCAGTAACCTTGAGCTCAGGGACAGCACCCAGGCCAGAGTTCAAGGCCCCCCCACCCAAAAAAAAAATTTTTGTCTTTTTAAAGAAACAGTATTGTTGGCCAAAAGAAAAAAAATTCTATGATAGAAATACTCATACATCTTTAAAAATTTTTTATTGTAATTAGTAGAGGAGTTAGATATATTCAGCAGATAGAAGGAGCTTTACTTCACACATATTGATACCCCTTCTCATGTTTTTGTCCCCATTTCCCTCCCCCCATACATTTTAAAAGTAAGTTTTATTTTTCTGTCTTAGTTCACAATAAAATTGACACACACTTCTTTTTGTGTAAGTCAAACCTGAATTCCCAGAGAGTTCAGAGACTGGCACATGCTCTCACAAAGAGAAGACAGGAAGCAGGATACTAATGCAGAAGGTAGGATACTAATGAACGGTAGGAATGTCACTGCTAGCCACCAGTGTAAACCAGAAACAGGGCAGCCTTTGACTGCAAGAAATATGTAAAACCCTGTTCCCCAAGTTGCACAACAAAAGACCTAAACAACTGTATGCAGCAGTGTGGCTGCAGGTACTTCTGTTACTGAAGTCTCAGATTCCCACCTTTGATGTAACGGGAGGAAACACGGGGGTTTATACACCGTGCACAATGTAGCTGTGCGCTGATCTGTACTGTAGGACACTTCCTGCTGTGGCTTACTGCTCTGTGTACCTCAAGGAGACACATAAGGAGGATGCCAGAGAACAAGTGGAAATGACCAGAAGAAACCTAAAAGTCAAGTATTAATAAACCATGGCGGTTTCAACAATAAGCCAGGCGCCAGGGTCTTACGCATGAAATCCTAGCTACTCAGGAGGCTGAGATCTGAGGATTGGTTGAATCAAACCCAGGTAGGAAAGTTCACAAGACTCATTTCCAATTAGCGATCAGAAAACTGGAAATGGAGCTGTGACTCAAAGTAGTAGAGTGCTAGCTTTGAGCAAAAGGAGCTCAGAGACAGAGTTCAGGTCCTGAGTTCAAGCCCCACAACCAACAACAACAGAGAAAGAGAGAAAGAGAGAGAGAGGGGTGAGGGGAAGGGAGGGAGGCAGGTGGAGGGAGGGGGGAAGGAGAGAGGGAGAAAGAGAGAGGGAGAAAGAAAGAGAGAGACAGAGAGAGGGAATCTTATACACTACTTACTGTTATGAGAGGTAGACTGTATATTGTACCTGGGCAGTTCCAACTTACATTTGCAATTACCAATAATTCCTTCTTTTACTCTGAAACATATGACATTTTGACAATAAAGTGTGTGTGTGTGTGTGTGTGTGTGTTTAAATTAAAAACAAACCCTGAACTTGTGGTTACCAGAGGCTGGGAAGTGTGGAAAGAGGACAGGAGGAGATAGGCAACTGGAACAACTATAATATGACAGCAGTACAGGAAGAATAAGTTCTGTTGTTTTACTGCACAGTAAAGTGAATACACTTAATAATGTATAACTCAAAGCAGCTGAATGTTCATAGTATAAAACAACAATATATGTCTGAGATGGAAAACATGTCAATTATATCATTTAGTCAATATGTAATGTATATATGTATGTATGTATATGTACAACCATTGGTCAATTAAATTTTAAGAATAAAAAACTAAAATTAAACTCATCCAACAATTGTCAGGGGAGTACTTACCTGCTGGAAGTTTCAAAATTAAATGCTTTTGAAAACTTACTTTCGTATTTATCCTTCCCCATGTAAATAGTGTAAGTAGATGAGTTAACTAAAACAAAAGAAAAAGAAAAAGAAATAATTAACTTCATTATCAAAATATTGCTTCATGGGAAAAACAAGCAACAAATTACTAGATTTGAGATTTGGAAAACCATAGCTCTCTGGGCCAAATTCAGTCCATTACCTGTTTCTGGAGAGCCTTCGAGTCAAGAATGACTTTTTTTTTCTGGTGCTGGAACTGGGGATTGGGACCTAGGCATTGATGTCTCTGAGCTGTTTCAATACCACTTGAGCCACAGTGCCATTTTGGGCATTTGGTGGTTAATTGGAGATGATAGTCTCACAGACTTTTCCTGTCCTAGCTAGCTTTGAACCATGATCCTCAGATCTCAGCTTCTTGGATAGCTAGGATTACTGGTGTGAACCTTCAGCACCTTTCAACTTTTACATTTTTTCAAAGGCAGATAAAAACAAAGATTAAGCTACACAGTTCAGAGAGTGTAACTACTCACTTCGAATCCCTACCCCCAACCCCAAAGAAGTTTCCCATTTGTTGTTAAATATGAATCCTCTCCTGCTTTCTGAGGACACAGCCCAGCGGCAATTCCAACTCACTCCAATACCTCTGCCTTCTTCGAGAGCTAAAAACAGACTACATACTAAGAGTTTTAAAGAGGTACCCTATGCTTAGTAACCCCTCTTCTACTTCCAGAACCTTGTCTCCCCAACTTCTTCAAAAATAGTATATCAGAATCACCCAACTGTGCCCAGCTCCACTTCAGACAACTAATTTCAAACATCAGGGGAGAGGTGGTTAGCCTTTGCATTTTCAAAAAGTTTTCTAAGCTGTTTCTAATGCAAAGTTAGGATCAGGAGCTGAAAGCATAAATTAGGTGCTAGGTTGCCAAGCTAGTCTACTGAAAGTTGTTTTGCCTCAATGGAAACTAAACCTGTGAATGTTTCTTCAGTCTTTAAGTTGCAGCACATATCTGGCTGTATTATAAAGTCAGTGCCACTCAACAGAACACACATGTGCATACGGTCAGAAGGCCAAAGTACTTCATTTCCATATCAATGCTTAAATTAAAGCCTGCTTGTACCTTCAGTAATGAGAAACTTCTTTATGTATCAATTTTCCTTTGCCTTCCATGGGGAGGGAGATTCTTGATTCCCTCAGGGTGACACAATGACTGCAGTCCATAATTCCTTGAAAGTAGTTGAGACCTAACTTGAAAGGAGTGGACATCTGTTGACTCATTGACGAGAATATTTAGCTTCAATATAGCTTCATGTTAAGGCAGTTGAATAGCATGAAGCCAGAAGGTAAGGGATAAAAAGTGTTTCAGGTTATCTAGGCACAGTCTAGTCCACTATCAACTTTTCATGTGCACATCTTTGTAATCCTATAACTCTACTGAAATTCTATAATTCTGAAATTGTGTTTAATTGAATACTACACCAAAGAGTGATGTTCGTTTTACAACCTAAGGGGTGACATTGCCCACAAAGAAATGTACTCTTTACCTGACATATGTTAACTGTAACCCTTTTGTACATCACCTTTATAATAATAAAAAAAAAATTTTTAAAGATCATTTACAGGGCCGGGAGTTTGGCCTAGTGGTTAAAGTGCTTGCCTAGCATGCACAAAGAACTGGGTTCGATTCCTTGGTACCACATACATAGAGAAAAGCCACACGTGGTGCTGTGGCCCAAGTGGTGGAGCTCTAGCCTTGAGAAAGTCCAAGGACAGCGCTCAGGCCCTGAGCTCAAGCCCAGGACTGGGAAAATCAAAAACAAACAACAAAAAAGGATCATGTGCAAAGGACTGATGTGTTGTAGAAGAGCTGTAAATGAAACACTCTGAACTCATGTAAACCGACTAAGATTGAGCGTATGAAAACGTGCCTGCACACGTGCTCACGCGTGTGGGTGCCACGCCCCCTCAGGCAGCCCGCAGAAAGCTCTGCCGCCGGTACTTCAAACTGACCGAAATGCCAGCAGAGAGCCAGGGGCGGCTCCTGCCCGCAATGCTAGGTCTCTGGGTGAGGCGGAGACCCGGAGGAGAGGGGCTCCAGGCCGGCCAGGGCGGGAAAGACGTCCAGAGCCCGTCTCCAGCGAACCGAGAAAACGTGGACCGAAAAGGACAGGGCTCGCGGGAGAAGAAGGAGCCGTCACGAGGCTCGCGCCTGCGGCGGGGAGGCTGGCGGCGGGGCATCCCGGTCGAGCTCCACTGCGCGGCGTGCGCGCTGCTGCCCACGGCCTCGGCACGGCGCTGCTCCAGGCACGCGGGCCGCAGCCCCTGCCCGGCTGGAAAACCGACGCCGCAGTTCCCGGCCGCGCGCCCGCAGCCTCGGCTCACGACGCGCTCCGCCCCCGGGAGTGGTGCCCGCGGGGGCTTCCCCAGCTCCCCGGGACGGCGGCTGCTCCGAGGGCCGCGCGCGCAGGCGCCTCGAGCCCCAGCCCGGGCCCCCCGGGGGGAGCCGCGCGCAGGCGCCTCGAGCCCCAGCCCGGGCCGCGCGGGGAGGGCCGCGGGGCGGACCCCGGGGCGCGGCGAGGGCTCGGGCCCCGCGCGGGGAGGGCCGCGGGGACGGCGGCGCGCACTCACCGCCGCTGCTGCTGGTGAAGTAGAACACCATGATCCCGGCGGCCGCTCCGCCACCCCGCGCCAAGTCCCTCACTCGGAGGTCCTGAACCTCCCGGTACCTCAGAAGCGCCGCGACCGCCGCCGCCTGCCGGAACTCGCGCGTTCACTTCCGGGTTACGTCGGGTCACGTCACAACGCCGTCCTCCCGGCGCCATCTTTAATCCTGGCGAAGCCGGGGGTGGGGGGTGGGAGGGTGAGGGAGCTGAAGGGTTGGAGGGAGGGGCTGATACGGGGAAACGAGGCCCTGACGGGCTGGGGCCGTGGCTCAGGGGGCAGAGCGCCTGCCAGCGAGCGCGCGGCCCGGAGTTCAGACTCCACAGCACCATCAGAAATAAGAACCGTGACAGGGGCCGGGAGTGCGGCCCAGTGGGTAGAGTGCTCGCCTAGCGTGCACGAGGACCCGGGTTCGAGTCCTCGGTACCATCTGTACGTAGAAAAAACCCGGAAGTGGTGCCGTGGCTCAGGCGGTAGCGCTCTAGCCTTGAGAAAGTACAAGGGCAGCGCTCAGGCCCTGAGCCCAAGCCCCAGGATCGCCCCCCACCCCATCCTGACCTAGCAGGGACATTCAGCATCTCCTGGGAGCAGCGGAGGCTGCCTCCCTTCACCTGGAAGTCCCTGTGTGATCCCCCACTCTGTGACCAGACGCCTGAAGATGCACGCTTGGCTCATCAAGCAATCCCCCCTCCTCCACGGTGAGCAGGAGCTGGCCGCCCTCCCTGCTGCGACTGCACTCCATAACAATGGACTGCGCTGGAAAAGCGGCTTGTCCCCTCCCCTGAATAACCCTTCGCAGCTGGGGTGCTGAGTCCATTCTCCCTCAGTTTCGGGGTGGTTGTTGTTGTGACTTGTTTTGATTTTTGGTCCCCAGTCCTTGAACTCAGTGCCCTGTACATGGCAGGCAGGTGCTTTACTGCTGAGTCACGCCTCCAACCTAATTCAATCTTTTTTTTTCCTGGAACATAGTTTGACTCTATTTCCTCCATACGTTAGGTGTATTCAATAATTTCATCTGCCAAGCAATGAAAATGGAGCACTAAACTCAAGAGTATTTTGCAAGGGTTAGGTAAGTTGAAAGGCATCAAAGATGGAGTTTAAACAAGTTATTGAGAGTCACCTGGGGAAGCATGCCTCGTGGAGTTTGTTGATAAACTATTTTGCCTTTAAGTGTAAAATGTGCATCTCTTACCTTATAAGGTTGGGCAAATCACAAACCTCTGAACCTCAGAGGCCCTCTTGCTATAAAGTGAAGTATGTATAAAGTTCATAAACTTCCCACAGCACTAAGTTTTAACTGGATTACTTTTATTACTTCTGGTGCCATTGTTTTGGAGTGACCCCAACAGAAGAGATCAAACCAAAATGGAGTCACTTATGCTAAATGTCATTTAATCAAACTGAAGCTTTAAGCAAGCAACAAAATACAATCCAAAACATACCGGTATTCTCTGGAAAGACAGGAGATTTCAGTCTAATTGAATTTGCACAATGTATAAAGAAGTCTTTTATGTTTCAACTCTTCCCAAAAAAGTTCCTTGAGGTAAACTGCGTATCAACCTGTGCTTTTCCTATTCTGATTCTTTTCTTCTATCACAAACCCAGCATTCTGCTATTGCCCAGCAGAGAAAAATAGAAGAGAAGCTCCCTTGATTAATGAGTCCTGAACAAAAGCCATTAAGGTCCATGACTAATTTTTTTTTCTTGCAATGTAGTCTTTTGACACTTCATTTTGGCCAATTGCATTCTCTGAAATTGAGTGCACCACTCAAGTAAATATATTTCAAGCTAAAAATGTGCCAGATTAGCCAGAGGTGTCAACTGAAAAACAGCAACAATAATTAAACTGATTAAACTGAAGAGTACAGTCACGGTTCCCAACGCAAGAAACAGTGTTTCGTAAATAATTGTTTTTAGTTTTATGGTTGGGAAATGGGAATGGTAGTATGTATCTCATATGCTTGTGATGAGTACTGAATATATGAAAATGCTTGCATCATAGCAGATACTCATGCCCTGATCTTATTTTTAAAAAGTAAAAGATAAGTGGAAATGGGACCTTGAAGTATTATAATTTGTTTTTAAAAAGTACAACTGTCGAACCTCAAATGTGATAAAGAAGTGCCTCAAGAATCTTGGACCCCAGAATTTGACCTCGAGTCCTTCGGTCCTAAAAACTACAATTCCCAAAATGCATCTTTAAAGGGCTTACGGAAGTGGAGACACTTCCCCCGCCCCTCACTCCCCCCCTCCGCCCCCAGCCGCGAGGTTGATTGACAGAAGCGAGTTTCCCTCTTTCCCCGCCCGCTCTGCCTTCCAAGGGCGGGAGAACCTTGAGGCTAGCCCTCTGGGAGGGTGGGGCAAGCGCTAAAACTTGACCAATCCGAGGGCCAGCCTCTGAGGACGACGAATCGGAACGCGGCAGCGCCTGTGTGGCCTGGCGCGCGCTAATTTGAATATGCTCGTGGAGCGTCTGCTGGGCTGAGAAGTCTGCGGGGGTCCGGGCTGCAGGCTGCAGCTCCCGCGCTGGGGCTGCTGATAGAAGGAGCCGTGGGGAACCGCGGACTCCGACCACCGAGGTGAGTGTCAAGCGGAAGGAGCTTCTGCCGGCGGCGCGGCGGCGCGGCGGGCGGGAGGCCGAGCCGCGGGCGGGTCCCGGGTCCCGCGGCGCGTTCCTCGCCCGGCCCGGCGGGGTCCCACACGCCCGGTTCGGGCTGCGGGCTTGGCTCTGGAGGCCCGGGGTGCTTCGCCCTGCGTGCCGTGGGAAGTCGGGGGCCTCTGCCCGCGCGCAGGGTGCCCGGGAGCGGGGGTGCCGTGGGAGGGGCCCTCGGAAGACCGTGGGTTGATCTCCGTCCGCCGAGACAGCCGAAGGGGGCAGCGCGCACCGTCCCTGAAGCTTGACCCGCTGCTCGCCGTTCTCAGCGCTGACCTCGTCACGTTTATACCCATTGGTGAGTTCAAGAGTTCAGTCAAGAAGATGGCAGTGTTCACCCCCAGAAAGAGGAAGCAGAGGCTTTGGAGCCCTGACAGGTGAGTGTGATCCTAGACACACAAACGTTCAAACTAACAAGCCGGCATCTTAACTCGCCATTTCTCTGAGTCTGCTCCTTGTAGCCATAGTATTCTCTATTCTGGCTCTATATAACAAGCTTATGTAACAAATCATGTAGTCTTTTGGGAGGCACTCAAATAGGTGTTTGTTTGGCCAGTGCTGGGGCATGAACGCTGTCCTTGGACTTTCTCAAGGCTAGAGCTCTACCACTTGAGCCTCAGCACCACTTCCGGCTTTCTCTGTATGTGAGGAATCGAACCCAGGTCTTCATGCATGCTAGGCAAGCACTCTACCACTAGACTACTCTCTTGGCCATCAAATAGTTTTGTTGGTTTTTTTTTTTTTTTTTTTTTTTTGCCAGTCCTGGGCTTGAGCTCAGGGCCTGAGCACTGTCCTTGAGCTTTCTCAAGGCTAGAGCTCTACCACTTGAGCCTCAGCACCATTTCTGGGCTTTTCTAGTATATGTGGTACTGAGGAATCGAACCCAGGTCTTCATGCATGCTAGGCAAGCACTCTACCAGTAGGCCAAACTCCCGGCCCCCTCAAATAGCTTTTTTTATGGCTAGGAAATAACCTTTTATTTCCTTGTTCCTTCCACTCATTCTTGTAATATGGAATACAATATCCAACCTAGAGTCAATGCTTATCTGTAAGCAATGCTACAGTTTTGTGTGCAGAGACTTCCTGTATCTGAAGTTTTCATTACCTACAGTCAACTAGGTCTGAAAATATTAGAAAAGACAATGATCATATAGTAAGATTTTTTTCTTTTGAGAGAAAAAAAAACTCTGTTTTGTTTTTTTTTGTTGTTAGTCTCCTACTGTTCTTATTTTCTAAATTAAATCATTGCATAGGTGTGTATAGAAAGTGTAGTATATGTATGGTTGGACTCTGTCTGTATTTTCAAGCATCCATGAAAGGTCTTAGAATGTGTGCCCTTGTGGATAAGAGGGGATAAGGAGACTAGTACTCCATCCTTATTACATGTAATACCAGAGATAATTCAATTTTATTTAAAATAAACTAACTTTCAAGCTGGGCACCCATGTACTTGGAATTCTACATACCCAAGAAGCTGAGCTCTGAGAATCAAGGTTCAAAGCCAGCCTCGGCAAGAAAGTCCATGAAACTCTTATCTCCAAGAAGTAGGAGTAGAGACTCAAGTGGTAGAGCACCAGCCTTCAGCAAGAAACACAAGGAACAGCATCTTGGCACCCCAATACTAGCACAAAAATAAAAAACAAAAGAACCTGGCTTTTCTGGTTATTGAACACAAACACACATACCCCAAAAGCCTTCTTGCAAATACTATAAATATCTTCCTGTAGAAAGATATTTTATATTCTTTTCTTTCATGAGTAGTTACATATGTAAGATGAGTTCATTTCTTTTTTTTTTAGTTCATTTCTTTTTAAACAATGTGACCCCCCTCCTTCAAACAATGTGATCCTCCTATATTCTTTATTAAAAACGATTTGAGAATCATTCTGTTTTTTTAAACATAATGCATGTGTATTTGCTTGATGGAGAGGAGTGCATTCTGATATTTTTTTAATATGTTTGTTTTCAATGTGTATAGTTTTTGATATAAAGGGAGTTTGTGTAGCAGTAGGTTTCCACACAAGTTTTGTAGTAAAATAATTAACCTATCAATGGACTTTGTTTCTTTTCATAGCCTGTTCTCAGACATTTCATCACAGGAAGTAATTTTGAATCTCACTGAAAGTCTACTTCCCTCACCTTCTAAAAAGTACTCTGAATGGAAGGACGATAAAAAAGAAGGCAGTGGAGGACTTTGCTTTCCACAACGCCATCTAATTTCAAGTCCATGCAAAACAACTCCAAAAACCAGATTGCCATCTGGAAGTCACAGCTCACCATTTAAATCTGCTGTGTCCACGGTATCTTTTTACAACAAAGATAAGTTGTATCTCAATCCTCTGGAGAGAAAGTTGATAAGAGACTATAGATCTTGTCTTCAGACTAATGGTGAAGATAAACCTACTCCCATTATGACAGAAAAATTACATGGAAAACCAGTACCTATAAAAAAGCTGAACAGAAAAACACAGAAGCGTTTAACTGCTAAGTGTCAACGAAGTTATACCCATATCAAGCATGTGTCAAAAGATTCTAGAATTTCCAAGCAGAAAAATCAAGTGACAAATAAGCCTGTGGTAGAGAAAAAACATAATTGTTATCTAGCTGAAAGTAATCCGAATACTCCACGGGTTCTAAGCCAAAAGGTAAAACCGCAGGTCACACTCCAAGGTGGAGCTGCATTTTTTATTGGTAGGAAAAAAAAGTCTCTTAAAAAGTTGCCAGAAGATGCACAGTCACTAAGCGTCGCACACCAAAATAAACCAGAAACAATCAGAGATTCGCATTCAGAGGCTACATGTAAGAGAAAAACATTTGTAGAGACTCAAGTGTCAAAGTGCCTGTTACTAGAAAAGAATGTTGAACTACTACATACAAGAAGTACAAACAAACAAGAATTAATAAAGGTAAGGAAAGCTAAGTCTATCACCTCAGAAAGAGCTACCTAGTAAGTCTTCAACTTAAATAATATAATTGAACATGATTTGGTTTTCTTTCTAGTTTTGAATGCTGCTCTTACAAGTGCAATTTACTTGCTACATATGATTTTTTTTTTTTTGCCAGTTTTGGGGCTTGAACTCAGGGCCTGAGCGCTGTCCTTGGGCTTTCTCAAGGCTAAAGCTCTATCACTTAAGCCACAGCACCATTTCTGGTTTTTTTCCTACATATGTGGTACCAAGGAATTGAATCCGGGTCTTTTTGCATGCTAGGCAAGCATTCTAGCACTGAGCCAAACTCCCAGCCGGCTGCAAATGAATTTATCTCTTTGTAAGAAAAATTGAGGTACAGTGCAAGTGAAAATTCAATCCAGCAAAAGAAAATAATGTGTGAGCCGGGCATGGTGGCTCACACCTGTAATCCTGGCTACTCAGGAGGATGGTTCTCTAAGAATGAACCTAAAAGGGTAGAGAGAGGTGTGTGCACTGTGGAGTCTAGAGAAATGATGCCATGACTGATTTTCCCTGTCTCTTAAGATGATAATATCTGGAAGAGGAATTCTACTTTAATCAAAAAGTCTTCTTTTTTTCCCTCCAGATATGTATTTCCTGACTCACCAAATTAGTAATGTTAATAAGGTTCAAAGCCTGCCAGGGAACAAAAAGACCTAAGACTCTTATGTCCAGTTAACCCCTAGAAAATGAGAACTGGGGCTTGGCTCAAGGGTAGGGTGGTAGCCTGGAGCTGAAGAACTCAGGGACAGTGCCCAGACCCAGGGGTAGGCCTTAAGATATAGAGCTCAGGGACTGCACCCAGGTGGAGTTTAAGCCCCATCACTCACAAAAAAAAGAAAGTGCAATTTCCTTGTCCATCTCCCAATTATTGTTCCCATTTCCATACAACAAACAGATAACTAAGTGTAACACCATTTCTGTCTTCATTTATTTTCTAGCCAAGCACTGGTAGCTCATACCAGTAATCCCATCTACCCTGGAGGCTGAGACTTGAGAATCACAAAGCCTGTGGGGGCAGGAAAATCCATGACAATCTTCCACTTAAAAAAGCCAGAAGTGGAACATGTGGCTTAAGTGGTAAAGTGCACAGCCTTGAGCCAAAAAGCTAAGGGGACAGTGCCCCAGTACTTGAGTTCAAGCCTAAGTCCTGGCACCAAAATAAATATTTTCTGAGTTTTACTTCAAAGAGGTAGTTATTTAGCTAGGTTTTTAGTTCATTCTTATTTTCAGTAATCTGACAAGCTGGACTTGTATATCTTAAATCTGTAGGAACTTGGGCTGGGAGTTTGGCCTAGTGGTAGAGTGCTTGACTAGCATGCACGAAGTCAGGGTTTGATTCCTTGGTACCATATACATAGAAAAAGCTGGAAGTGGTGCTGAGGCTCAAGTGGTAGAGCTCTAGCCTTGAGAAAGTCCAAGGACAGTGCTCAGGCCCTGAGCTCAAACCCAGGACTGGCAAAAAAAAAAAAAAAAAAATCTGTAGGAACTGGTTCTCTAAGAATGAACCTAAAAGAGTAGAGGTGTGTACACTGGAGTTCAGAGAAATGATGCCATGACAGATTTTCCCTGTCTCCTTTAAGATGATAATGTCTGGAAGAGGAATTCTACTTTAATCAAAAATGTCCTCTTTTTTTCCCTCCAGCTATGTATTTCCTGACTCACCAAATTAGTAATGTTAATAAAAAATTCTTTTATGATTTTCTACTTTGCTTTTCCCACTTTTCTTGCTCCTATTCAAAAGATAAGAAACTGGGAAAATTCTTAGCCAGATCAGGATGTTAACTATAATCTGGATCTCTATCTGGAAGTAAACATGTTTTTGACAATAATGACAGATTACAATATTAATAAGTACTCTTGATTGTTAAAAGTCAATTTATAAGCCAGGTGCCGTGGCTAATGCCTGTAATCCTAGCTACACAGGAGGCTAAGATCTGAGGATCACAGTTCAAAGCCAGCCTGAGCCACTAAAGACCACCAAAGACCATGAGGCTTTTATCTCCAATTAGCCACTAGAAAACCAGAAGTGGCAGCTGTGGTTCGATGGTAGGGCGGTAGCCTTGAGCTGAAAAGCTCAGGGACAGTGCCCAGGCCGAGTTTAAGCCCCCCAACCAACAAAAAAAAAAAAATGGGGCAATTTACATTATTGAATACAAAAGAAATTTTCCTAAAAGTGGAGGATAGAAAAATCCCATTTTAAATTAGAACTCATAATGAACTATGTTTTGGAAATTAGCCTATTCAGATTCACTAAGAATTATATATTGCCTTTATTTTTTAATGCGGTCATTATTTTTAGGATTCATCTGGTGCAGTAGTTTCTTCAAAGGAATATAAACTTAAAGATAACAGTTTTCCTTCAGACAATTCTGTTGAAAACAAGACAAGTAAGTAAAATTTCTCACAGTTTAGCTACTTATAATAATGCCTAGTATTTGTGAATATGAAATTAATATATAAAGATAGTTTCCGGGTCTAATTTTTACTAGTGTACCCATTTTTAGTAGCTAATTTCTGTGGTAAAACAAAGAATGTTTTAAAAATCAGGGGAAAAGAAGCTTTTAAGTTAAAACTGTACAAGAATACTAAGACCTAAGTGGTCTGTAGTTGTAGCCAAATTGCCTAAGCTCTAGATTTGAGTGTTCTCATTGTAAGAATCATTTATATTCTTTTTCCTCAAAATAATAGCAAGGTATAAAGAAAATGTTTGTGTATGTGTGTATAAATTTGTGACCAAAGCCCAGTTATGATCAGAATTTTTAAGCCACTGAAATCCATCCTTAGAACCTTCTAAAGTAACAGATAAGAAATTCTTGTGCTAGTCCTAAGGCTTATGCTCATACTGAGCTTTGTTTTTGTTTTGTTTTTTGCCCAAGACTACCACTCTGCCACTTGAGCCACAGCTCCTCTTCCAGTCTTCCAGCGTTTTGTTGGGTGGGAGGAGCAATAACGGTTTCATGGATTTTCCTGCCTGGGCTGGTTTTGGAACCTTGATCTTCAGATCGCAGCCTCCTCAGTAGCTAGGATTTCAGATATGAATTGCCAGCTTTTAGGTCTGAACCCAATATTGTTTAATTACCCAGTCCTTAACAAATTAAGGGTTTTTTCAGGAATTAGCATTTTTACCAACGAAATACATGATGTGTATGTACACATACCTATAATTGTTTCTGTGTATCTTCATCTGCACACATTAAAATGAGTTCATATTGATATCTCTGACATACCCTGTCCCACACAGGCTTTATTCTACATGTCTATGTTTTGCAATTTGATCAGTAACTTGAGTTAGTTTTTTTTTTTTTTTTGCCAGTCCTGGGCTTGAGCTCAGGGCCTGAGCACTGTCCTTGGCCTTTCTCAAGGCTAGAGCTCTACCACTTGAGCCTCAGCACCACTTCTGGCTTTTTCTAAGTATGTGGTACCAAGGACATGCATGCTAGGCAAGCACTCTACCACTAGGCCAAACTCCTGGCCCCTTGAGTTAGTTTTTATGTAATATGTGAGTATGTCTAATTTTTTTGCCTGTGGATATGCAGACTAGTCACCACCATACATTTCCAGTCTTTTTCTTTTTCCATTGCCCCCCTGCCAAAATCAGCTGAATCTATATGAATTTATTGCTAGCTATTTTCTCCCATTGGCCTTTTTGGCTCTTCTTTGCCAACACAGTGTCTTGATTATGTCTTGAAGTCAAGTTGTGAATCGTTTGGTCCTATTTATCTTCATAGTCTTATAATTTAGGATTTGATTTTACTTGGTAATAAAAATTATGGCTTTTTTTTTCCTCTACCAGTTTCTTCTGAGTCCACTGTCTACCCCATCTTCAGTGTGTCTTCAGTCAATGCAAAAAGGTAGGAATTGTTCTTGCTTTACTTATTTTGTCAGTTGTGGGGCTTGAACTCAGGGCCTTGGCACTGCCCCGAACTTTTTCTCTCAAGGCTAGCATTCTACCACTTTGAGCCACGTCTGGGATTCTGATGGTTAATTGGACATAAGAATCTCATGGGACTTTCCTGCTCAGGCTGGCTTTGAAGCATCCTCAGATCTCAGCCTCCTGAGTCATTAGGATTACAGACATGAGTCACTGGTGCCAGGCTCTTGCTTTAATGTTGAAATTTCATTAATTCTATAGACTTCCTTTTCTTATGCTATTTAAGTTAGACAACATTTAGTTCACCACTAAGGGAAATACAAGACTAATATTGACAGTAGGTTATAAAATTAGTTATTTTCATAGAAACTTTATGAGATGGGAAAGGTCTTCATGGGCTTGGAAGAGATTATATATATATATATATATATATATGGTGGGTCATGGGGCTTGAACTCAGCCTGAGCGCAGTCCCTGAGCTCTTCAGCTCCCCTACCCCTGGGCATGGGCTTTGTCCCTGGGCTCTTCAGCTCAAAGCTACTGCCCTACCCCTTGAGCCTAGCCCCACTTCCCGTTTTCTAGAGGTTAATTGGAGATAAGAGTCTCACATTCTTTTGTGCCCTGGCTGACTTTGAATGAACCGAGATCATCAGATCTCAGCCTCCTGAGTAGCTAGGATTACAGGCGGGAGCCACCACACCCAACTGGAAGATAATTTTTAATATCATATAGTACCTGGCCACTAACATGTGTATCTATTAATTTTAATGAGCTGGGCATGGTGGCTTAATCCTAGCTACTCAGGAGGCTGAGATCTGAGGATTGAAGTTCAAAGCCAGCTGGGGCACTAAACTTGAGGCTCTTATCTCGAGTTAATCACTAGAAAATGGGAAGTGGGGCTGTGGCAGAAAGGGTAGGGTGATAGACTTGAGCTGAAGAGCACTGGGACAGTGCCCAGGCCCAGAGTTGAAGCCCCATGACCCACCAAAAAAAAAGAAAGGGGCTGGGAGTTTGGCCTAGTGGTAGAGGGCTTGCCTAGCATGCACGAAGACCCGGGTTCGATTCCTCGGTACCACATGCATAGAAAAAAAGCCAGAGGTGGTGCTGAGGCTCAAGTGGTAGAGCTCTGGCCTTAAGAAAGTCCAAGGATAATGCTCAGGCCCTGAGCTCAAGCCCAGAACGGGCCAAAAAAAGGAAAAGGATAGGGTGCTAGGAGTGTGACCTAGTGGTAGAGTGCTTGCCTGTCATGCATGAAGCCCTGGATTCCATTCCTCTCGTACTACACACACAGAAAAAGCCAGAAGTGTATTGTGGCTCAAGTGGTAGAACACTAGTCTTTTGAGAAAGCTGAAGGACAGTACCCAGACTCTATCCAATCCCTAAGACTGGCAAAAAAAAAAAAAAAAAAATTTAATGCTGAGATTCTGCTTTGTGTGTGTGTGTGGGGGGGGGAATGAACTTATTCACTCATTGCCTAAAAGAAAAGTTGTTGGGTCCTAACATGGTGACTGATTGTAAGTTACCTCGTAATTTCTTTTTTTTTTTTTGCCAGTCCTGGGCTTGAGCTCAGGGCCTGAGCACTGTCCTTGGGTTTTCTCAAGGCTAGAGCTCTACCACTTGAGCCTCAGCACCACTTCCAGCTTTTTTCTATGTATGTGGTACCGAGGAATCGAACCCGGGTCTTCATGCATGCTAGGCAAGCACTTTAACCACTAGGCCAAACTCCCGGCCCTAATTTCTTAATATAGATAAGAATTGTTAGGATTTGTTATGGCAAAAAAAAAGTTCTTTTGGGCAATGAAGTTAATTTGCAAAGGGATTCTATTTATGTACAGCTGATTCTGTAGAGAATCTGGACTTGAAGTCAGAATACCAGGATTTGAGTCTTAATACTGGGTTCCCTTGAGCAAACTAACCCTTTCTGAATGAACTTCAGGTTTCTCTCACTGTTGCATAATACTTATAAACTTTTCATTACAAGATCTACAGCTGAAGAACAGATTTCTTTGGGCTCCGTGAATGGTACTAACTTCTTGAAACAGGCTAATCTTCAGAAAAATATGAATATGAGAAATACAAATAAAGAAACAAAAGACCAGCTCTTAATTGTGAGTAAATTCAGAACAGTTTCTCTTGCACGTGGCTTTCACGTATACAATAATTTAGGTAGACATCTGAGCATTGTTAACTTGGGATATAGCTATCTGGATTTTTGTGAATGCCACCTTTGCTGTGGTGGTAGCCTTGAAGTCAGTGTTGTTATCTTACTACAGTGCTGATGGTGAACTATTTTAAGAAAATGACTGATCAATGAAAGCTTTAATGGGAATAGCTATATTGAGTTAAACCAACATTTAGTAAACTGGCCATAGGCAAATTCCAACTCAATGGCCTGTGAGCTATAAATGGTTATTATATTTTCAAAAACTAGATGTGACTTAGGAAAGGCTAAGATAGTTTGCTTTGGGGTTTTTTTTTGTTATTATTTTTTTTCCCCAACCCTTAGTGCAGATCTGGTATTAGTGTAGATGTAGGTGTTTTGGATGGTAGTAACCAGTATTCCCTGTACTTATCTGTGCTTGTCAAGGTTGTACTACATACCATGTACTTATATGTCCAATTACATGTAAAATTATATTCGTGAAGCAAAGCTTCATTTCTAGTCACTTAAAAATCCTGTGTAATCAATATAGAAATCCTGTGTTTTTACTTTTGTCTCTTTGAGACAGACTTTTTTCACCTTTCATTTAAAAGCTTCATTAGTCCTACTGTTCATCTTAACAATAAAGGTGGTAATACTAGTCCTGGGGCTTGAACTCAGGAACTAAGCACTATCCTTGAGCTTCATTTGCTCAAGACTATCATTGTACCACTTGAGCCACTGTTCCACTTCCAATTTTTTTTTTGTTATATTGTTTATTTAGTGAAGGTAGAGTTTGAGAGACTTTCCTGTGAACCTCAGATCTCAGCCTCCTGAGTAGCTAGGATTACAGGCATGAGCCACCAGCGTCTAACCATCTGAACAATAAGTTTTATGATTTATACTTATTCTTTAGACTGTGTGTAGGAAGGAATAATAGGCCATTTTTATAAAGTCCTTTTAAGGAGAAAATGTTATTACTTTTATCAGCCCCTTATTTCATTTCATTCTTATAGTTTTACTGCTCATTCTTCCAATTTTGCGAGGCGGGGGGGGGGGAGGGAGGAGTGGGGAACAAGAAACAAAGTTATAATGACTAAGTTTCATTTAGTATTTTATTTGTGCAAGCATAAAAGAAAAATAAGGAGACATTTAAATGACCGGTTAGATTAACTTGATTTAGAGCTACTCGTGGAACTATTTACATGCATTTTTTCTTCTTCAATTGCAGGATGCAGGTCAAAAACATTTTGGGACTACTGTGTGTAAGTCTTGTGGCATGATCTACTCTGCTGCCAACCCTGAAGATGAGCTGCAGCATGCCCACCACCACCAGAGATTCCTGGAGGGAGTCAAGTTTGTGGTGAGTCAACATAATCTCCCAGATTGAAGAGATAGCCCTTTACTTTAAATATCGAAAAGACATATAAAATCCATAAGTATTTCATTGCCTGTAGGTGTTTTTCTTTGCCCTTAAAAGTTGAAGCTGAAGCCAGGTACTGGTAGCTTATACCAGTAACTCTTGACTTCAGGAGGCTGAGATCTGGAAGATTTGTAGTTTGAAGCCAGCAGAGCAGAAAAAATTGCTACTCCTACCTCCAAAATAATCAGCAAAAAAAGCAGGGCTGGGGCCGGGAGTTTGGCCTAGTGGTAGAGTGCTTGCCTAGCATGCACGAAGACCTGGGTTCAATTCCTTGGTACCACATACTTAGAAAAAGCCAGAAGTGGTGCTGAGGCTCAAGAGGTAGAGTTCTATCCTTGAAAAAAATCCAAGGACAGTGCTCAGGCCCTGAGCTTAAGCCTAGGACTGGTAAAAAAAAAAAGCAGGGCTGGAGACATAGATGTAGTGGTAGAGTGCCAGCTTTGAGCAAGAAAACTGAAGAAATTTGAGGTTGAGTTTGAGCTCAAACCCAAGTATCACCAAAAATAAAATAAAATTGGGACTGACACTAAAACAAAACAAAACTATTTTATTTTTTGCAGTACAACTGGACATCAAAACCCTGGGTCTTGTCTGTGCTAGGCCAAAAACAATACCACTTACCTGTTTTTGCCCCAGTCCCAAAGTTAGCTTTTAATACTGTTTCAGACTTATTGTCTAAGAGTATTGCCATTGATTGAGCATATGCTGTGTATGTCCTAACCCATGGGCTGTGAGCAGGGCTCAACAACCAAAATATAAAACTGTTAAACACTGGTAATTCACACCTGGCTGAAATCTGAAGATTGCAGTTCAAAGCCAGCCTGGGAAGGAAAGTCTGTGAGACACTTAAGGGCTAAAAAGCAGAGAAGTAAAACTGGTTTACATGGTAGAGTGCCAGAAAAAGCTGACAGCACTCTTGAGTTCAAGTCCCACGACCAGTACAAAAAACAAAACAAACAAAAAAAGCCCCAAACCTCATGCATGAGATGACCCTCTTACTGCTTAATAGTTTGTTCTTTGTAGTTTTAGAAGAGAAATAAAACCTTCCTATGGATTCTCCGGGCATTTTCTGTTCCAAGATCTGAGCTCCTACCTTTTTATCTATGGTGCTTCTAGTTCAAATATACCTAGGCATTTGGCATCCACATATTTTTCATAAGAGAAGATTCATCTAACAGTCAGGTTCTCTGTAATCCGACTTCAGCCTTTCATATACGTGTGTATTTATTACATGCAAAGAAAATGTGTGTAGTAAGTGTAGTTCAAATTCTTGCTCTTCACAGTCTGTTCACATTAGCCCCATAATTCTAAGAATCTTTGTCTTCCTTCCCATGTTACTTTTTGTTGGGGACCAAGTATGGGGTCAGGGTGACCTTGGACCTGAACAATTGAGTACACACGGAAGTAAGCTGTTATCATGATGACTTTGGGCTGTGTCAATTGCTTCTCACTTAACCTATTTGAGACTTGATTGCTGTTTTGTATGAATGTAACCCCTGGCAGTTTCCTGGTTTTAGAAAAGTATTTAAGGTTGGAACTTAAAATAAACGGCCCTACCTCAGTCTTAAGCTCGCCTTAGGCTGGAGTCTTGGGCTGTAGTCCTCCTGACCCCATCTTTTTCTTGTGTTCTTCTCCTTTTTGTCTTCTTTTCCCAGTCTTCACCTCCAAGGTCAGGAATCCCAGTTCACTGCTGGCTGGAGCCAGCAACTTTTAATTGGATCGTCTACTTCCATCTTCTCCAGACCAAATTAATGAATGTTGTTGTGGTTTTCTCTTTACAAATGAACTACCTTTTATTCCCCCTTTGGCAGGGCTGGAAAAGAGAGAGAGTGGTTGCGGAATTTTGGGATGGAAAGATTGTGTTGATCCTGCCACATGATCCAAGTTACGCTCTCAGAAAGGTGTGCATCATAATCTTTGAATCCGCTGTGTTGGAGTCTAAACTGCGGGATAGACAAGTCACTTTGGTACATGCAGTAGGGTGACTTTCTGGTCATTTATACAAAACCAAACTTAGATTAATTAAAAGGCAAATGCCAGGTGCTAGTGGCTCATGCCTGGAATCCCAGTTTCTAAAGAGGCTGATCTGAGGAGCGTGGCTTGAAGCCAGCTCAGCCAGGACAGTACAAGAGACTACAATCTCCAACAAAAATTCAAGTGGTAACGAACCAGTCGTGCCCCAAAATGCAAGTGAAGTGTACGGGATTCTGAGTTCAAACCCCAGTAACAGCGCACACACACACACACGACAAAGGAATATTAGTTGATAACTGAAAATAAACTTATCTCAGCTTTTCAACCTTGATGTATCAACAGCCCATTTCTTACATGTGTTGCCTGTATTTCTTGAGTTGGATATGTAGCCAACATGAACAGTAAAGCTAAAACAGATCTGTTTTGATGATTCCGTGTCTCCCCAAGGATTCTCAATTTCTGCTAAAAGTGTTAATTCAAACTAAGTTTATAAACTGGGCGCTGGTGGCTCACATGTTTAATCCTGGTTACTCAGGAAGCTGAGATTTAAGGATTGAAGTTCAAACACAGCCTGGGGCAGGGCAGGAAAGTCTGTGATACTTGTACCTCAATCAGCAAAAGTCACAAGTGGGGCCATGGCTCAAGTGGTAGAGCACTAGGGGAGGGAAAGTGAGAGAAAACAACGGAGGGGATAAAATTGTTCTACAATGGGGCCAGTATTTTGGCCTAGTGATAGAGTGCTTGCCTAGTATGCACGAAGACCCAGGTTCAATTCCTCGGTACCACGTACATAGAAAAAAATTGGAAGCAGTGCTGTGGCTCAAGTGATAGAGCTCTAGCCTTGAGAAAAGTCCAAGGACAGTGCTCAGGCCCTGAGTTCAAGCCCAGCACTGGCAAAAAAAAAAAAAAATGTTCAACAAGAAATCTACTTACGATTTTACTTAGGTAAGGTCACTAGCCTTGAGCAGAGGAGTTCATGGACAGTATTCAAGTTGAGCTCAAGCCCCAGAATGAGCACAGAAAACAAAAAAAAAATAAAGTTTGTAAAGCTTTCTCAGTTACCAGATGTACATACCAATAGTGAGATTTAATTTTAGGGGTGTACAAATTTGGGAAATAGACATATAAAGGAAGCTAAATCATATATTGACATAGTGTATAACCATATTGATAGTAATGATAGGTAGTTTCTGTTGTGTGCTTTGAATCAAATTCACCTTCGGTTTTTGTAGGTAGAAGATGTAAAAGAACTTGTGGATCATGAGTTGGGTTTCCAGCAAGCCATTCCCAAATGTTTAAACAAAACCAAAACTTTTCTCTTTATATCTGATGAGAAGAGAGTAGTTGGATGTTTAATTGCAGAACCTATCAAACAGGTATGGTGTATGTCTCATTGGCATCATTTGTGAGGAAAAAGTTTGAAAAAGTCTCAGTAAGCATATAAATATTCTACCATTTTTTCCCCATTAAAATATCCTTAGGCCATGTGGACAGTGTATTTATATTTGGTATTTTGCCTTACTTAAACAGAATAAATCAGTTTATAAAATAGAGAAACTTTTAAACAAATCTATAGATCCACATTGTTGAACCATATGGCTTAGTGCAGATCAGTGTATTTCATGACATGGTTATTACTTGTCCCTTAATTAGAATCTTGTTTTGACACTAATTAGTGATGTTTTAGAAAACGTCTCTTGTATCGAGAAAAGCAGTTGACTTGTCTGATTTGCAGTACTTTCATGGTCATATTGCCTTTAGTTGTACAGAAATGGTACTGGCTTTAGTATATTGATTTTGTATCTAGATTTTTTTTTTTGGCCAATCCTGGGCCTTGAACTCAGGGCCTGAGTACTGTCCTTGGGCTTTTCCTCAACACGAGTGCTCTATCCCTTGAGCCACAGCACTTCAACTTTTTTATATATGTGGTACTGAGGAATCAAACCCAGGTCTTCATGCATGCTAGACAAGCACTGCACCATTAGGCCACACTGCCAGCCCCTAGATTTCTCTTTTTGTGTGTGTGTGTGTGTGTGTGTGTGTGTGTGTGTGTGTGTGTGTGTGTGTGTGTGTGTGTGTGTGTGTGTGTGTGTGTGTGTGTGTGTGTGTGTGTGTGTGTGTGTGTGTGTGTGTGTGTGTGTGTGTGTGTTTTGCCAGTCCTGGACTTGAGCTCAGGGCCTGAGCCCTGTCCTTGGGCTTTCTCAAGGCTAGAGCTCTACCACTTGAGCCTCAGCACCATTTCCAGGTTTTTTTTCTCTGTATGTGGTACCGAGGAATCAAACCCAGGTCTTTGTGCATGCTGGGCAAGCACTCTACCACTAAGCCAAACTCCCAGCCCCCAGTTTGTCTTTTGATTGACAAAAAAAATCAGACTAGTTATATACTAATAGACTAGATCTTTTTTTTTTTTTTTTTTGGTTTTGTGAATCTTTCATACCCTTCTTCATCTCTTGCAAAGGTAGTGACTTGATATATTTCTGAATAGTACACTTAGGTTTATCTTTGTTGTACTTATAGTTTTCTTTAGGGATATTTAAAGAAAAAAGAATTGTGAAATTAAAAGAGAAGAAAAATATGAACTCCTCTGTAGCTACTTCTGTGTGTCATTGCAGGCTTTTCGTGTCTTATCTGAAGCATCTAGCCCAGAATCCTCAGGCTGTAAAGAAAGTTCTAGAGCTTGGCAGTGTTCAAATGTACCAGAACCTGCGGTCTGTGGGATAAGCAGAATCTGGGTTTTCAGACTGAAAAGGAGAAAGCGCATTGCAAGAAGACTGGTAGACACTGTCAGGTAAGAAAACATAAAATGGATCCTACCCATCTTCAGTCTCAGTCCTTAGCTTCCCAGGGACCTCTTGGCTTTGAGCCGAAGGGAAGACTGTCAGGAAGACACTTGTATGTCACTTCTGTCAAGCTGAGGCAAATGTTGGCACTAGAAGTAAATAACAGATGTACAATGTTTTTCAAACTACTTGAGATAAAGGACTATTTGTCACAGACCAACATTTTATCAAAATGTAAGTTACAATGCTTTTGCCTCTCCCAAGCTGGGGTTACAGCCACGTACCACCATGCCGTAATTTAGATTTTATTTTCCTTCATCTCCCATCATTTTTCTTAGCCATTGTCTATTATATACTGAAGAATTTGAGGGATTCCTCTCAACTATTTCTTTTTAGTTGAGCAGAATTAAGGAGCGAAGATGTACATTCGTGTTGGTCTTTTCAAATCTCCTGTCAATTGTGTTTTATGTTGAGTCTACTGTTAAATAATCTTTTCCTCTTTTTTCAGGAATTGCTTCATGTTTGGCTGTTTTCTCAGCACTAATGAAATAGCATTTTCTGACCCAACACCAGATGGCAAGTTATTTGCAACCAAGTACTGCAACACCCCGAATTTCCTTGTATACAATTTTAATAGTTAAATCCAATGTTAATGATAAAACTGATGTGATGTGGCTATGTTCTAGATAACATCAAAATAAACATTGAGACATGTATCCCCAACAAACCTTGTATCTTGACTTAGAATGTCAGAATAAATTCACTGGAAACCAGCTAAACTCCCCAGAGAGAGAAAGTGGGTAATACTGAATAGCACTTGAGTTCTTTATTATGAAACATTATAGCTATAAATAGAAATTACTTGCTTCCTATGTGAGACCATTGACAATTTCTACCGAAATGGACTTCTTTGTCCTTTAAGAACTGTTATCTGGAGCTGTACAAGTGGAGGTGTTTAGGTGTCTTGAATTTCTAATTTATAGCAAGACATGGTAAGGAATGAGTAAGATCCCAAGCCCTTATAAAAGAACAGAATTTTGTGGTTCAATGTTTTATCTTTTTGCAGATCAAATTACTCAAATGCAAGCTTGCTTGAAATTTAAGTTCTATTCTGCACTGTTGTCATTCCATCACTTTTTGCCAAATGAAAATGTTGGCTATGCTAGATTAGGGGACTTGTCACTAGTAACTAAGGCCATTAACAGAATTGGATGAGATGGCTTATTGGAGGACTTAGCTTGTAAGTATAATTTATTCAAGCTGTTTTAATTTTCAAAAGCCATGTAGCTGAAGGATTTTGGGGGGAGGCTTGTATTATTCCTGGTCATATGCCATCTTTATTTGCCTTTAAGTTAACCTGATTCTAAATTTTAAAAGGCCTGTCTTTCAAAGAGAATGTGGAAGTATTAAAATGTCTGCAATTATGCCAAAACATCCTAATGCTATTTTCTGCACTACTGTTAAAAATTCTTCTAAATGTTTTATTAAAATTTCTGGTTTTTTTGAAAAAGAATAAAAAGTATTCTTAACATTGTTTCTTGGGCATATGAATGCTGTTTTTTTTTTTCAGCTTTATAATAAAAGTCCTCTTTTGGATGTAAGTACGCACATTACTTCAGAGTAATACGTAGTTAATTTGCAACATGATAAACTGGTTTATGGTGGCAAATTTAGCAATTTAACTGGTGGCACTATGAGAAGGGTGAGTAAGTCGAAGTGTAAGTCTTTGCATAAACCAGACGCAGTGGCTCACGCCTGTAAATCCTAACTACTCAGGAGGTTGAGATCTGAGGACTGAGGTTCAAAGCCAGCCCAGGCACTAGATGGTCCACAAGACTTACCTACAATTAACCACCAAAAAAACAAATGGAACTGTGTGTGGCTCAAGGAGTAGGGCAGTAGCCTTGAGCTGAAGAGCTCAGGGACAGTCCCCAGGCCCAGAGTTCAATTCCCAATGCCCCCTTTCCCCCCAAAAAAGGTCTTTGCAACTTTTCTGTAAATACAAAATTATACTTTTTAAAAAATGAACTTTAATCCTAGCTACTTGGAGGCTGAGATTTGAGGACCATGGTTTATAGCTAGCCCAGGCAATAAGAACTGTAAGACTCTTATCATGCCCCCGCCCTCAAAAAAAATGAACTTAATGAGCTATTTACAAAATACCTTCATAGCCACCCAGCTTAAGAAATTATAGCATTAGTTGGGCACAGTGGCTCACGCCTATAATGCTAGCTACTTGGGAGACTGGGATTGGTTCAGAGCCAGCCTGGGGACTAAAGTCTATGTGACTCTTATCTCCAATTAACCACCAGAAAACAAGAAGTGGCGCTGTGGCTCTAGAGGTAGGGCAGTGGCCTTGAACTGAAGAGCTCAGGGTCAGCCCAGAGTTCAAGTCCTACAACCGACCAAAAATAAATAAAGCATTGCCAGCAGATCAGTCATCTTTCTATCATTACCATCTTACTCAAATGTGAAATTATCTTTTACAAGACAGGTGGTTTAGCCAACTATGCCACAGTGAAATTATCTTTTACAAGACAGGTGGTTTAGCCAACTATGCCACAGAGCAATGCCAAATATAACTAACTACCTTTTGATACCTAACGTTTACAAAACTTGCTATTTCCTGGATGTGGTGGCTCAGCCAAGGCACTGTCCCTGAGCTTTTTTGCTGAAGACTAGTGCTCTACCATTTGAGCCACAGCCCTACTACCAGCTTTTTAGTGCTTAACTAGAAATAAAAGTATTGTGGGGCTGGGAAAGTGGCCTAGTGGTAGAGTGCTTGCCTAGCATGTACAAAGCCCTCAATTCCACATATACAGAAAAAGCCAGGAGTGGTACTGTGGCTCAAGTAGTAGAGTGCTAGCCTTGAGAAAGCTCAAGGAGAGTTCCTAGGCCCTGAGTTCAAGCCCCACGACTGCCTGGACTTGCTTCAGATCTCGGCCTCCTGACTAGCTAGGATTATAGGCATGCACCAACAGTACCCAGCAATTTTAACATTTTTTAATAGCTCAGGAAATTATGGTTCTTCCCGACAATAAAATTAAGAACCATCATTTTCTTTTTTTTCTAATTAGAATTTCTCCTTGTTGACAGTAATTTTTTAAATTGTGTAGACAGCCTGGGTAAATAACCCCAAGATTCACAATTATAGTTCAATAACTTTGAAAATTCCCAGGACCTGTGGAGCACAGAAACTACTGATCCAAATCCACCTCATTTTACAGATTCAGAAAATAAGGTTGAAAGAAAGAAACCTAGTTATATTCATTCACCACATTTAATGACAACACTGATTAATTAGAGCATAAAATGCTGATACTTTCTAGCACTCAAACTATCCTTTATTTTGTACTGTCCTATTATGAAATTAGTAAATACAAACTAAATGAGGAACCTCAGTACGGAAATAACTTTAATAAATTAAACACCAAAGACCTGGGGAGAGCTGAGGGAGCAAGACAGGCTACAAGGAGAGGTTAGGAATACCCCACAGAGCTACTGTGTCACCTCTCCTCAGGTCCCAGGGCTATTTAACAAGCACATCAGCCAAGGAAGGCCAGCTAAGGGTACAACTTACTTGTACCACATAAAGTGCTAACATTACAGACCCATCCAGTGAAAGAATATCTGGAGAAAGATTCTTAATAAACGTTAATCGTTGCTCAACTCAACGTTGGACCCAGTTTATAAGGGTTGCATCACCAGTATTAAGTCCTTATGAAAAATAACTAATTCACTGAAAACCCAGTACACTGAGTGCTCACGCTAAGAGTATTGGCCCTAAAATAGACAGTGTCCAGAGTACAAGTCTGTAGACCACGGCAACTCCACATGTGAGTACGAGAACAGATAGATGCACAAGCCACGCTCCACACTGAGGTCACTCTTCATCTAGCTCCAAAGCCTCAACAATCTGAGCAGCAGAAGGACGATCGTCGGGATCTTCGTTGGTGCACACGGAAAAGAGTTCAATTACTTTCTGGTAAGACTCATCCAGTTCTTCCATATTAATGGGTGGTCTGGTCCCCAACGCAGCATAGTATGCTTCATCATCAAAGTCACTTTCATCAAAAGTTTTATCTGCTCATGAAGGACACAGACCACACACTGTCAGTTAAAGTCATCGAAAAGCGTAAGTCCTAAGTTGCCCTGTAGAAACAATTTATCAAGCAGTATGATTTCCAGATTACAGCACAGATGATCTCACCACTGGGCAAATTACAGCTTTCTGATCTCAGGGGAGGAGGATTTTAAGGTAATTTCATTTTTCTAGATCTCAATTTATCCCCATTGTCTATCAACCTGTTTGACTAGGTTATTATGTCTAACCAAATTAGTCACCAGTATTAATCTGCATCTTAGAAACTATGCCACTAAATAAAACAAGCATTTTAAATTTTACTGTAAAGACAGTGTCATAAGCTAATAGGAAAGTTGGGATTATGTTATTCTCTAAAACAAATGAAAGAAAAAATGTTTAAGTATTTTTCTATGAATACCTTCATCATCTTCTTCATCATCTGAGAGATGAACGTGTGGGATAGATAAAGTCATCATTTCCCAAAGTGTTAGGCCGAAGGCAAATATGTCTGCCTTGTCAGTGATGATGCCATCTTCCTCCAAAGCTTCCTTGGGTTTCCATGGCTCAGTACCAATATAACAGGCCTCAGGATCAGTCACTGGAATAAGCAACACACAAGCAAAACAGAACTGAGGCCAGGCACTAGAAATCTTTAAGCAACCAAAGAAAATGGCACATACTTTCAATAAGGACTTTACAAGTCAATTGTATAGCCATTAACCATGAAAACACTAATAAGGATTATTTTTCCCCATCAGCCAAAAAAACCAATATATATACAGAACTCAGGGCTTGAGAGCTGTCCTTGGGCTTTCTCAAGGCTCGATAGAGCTCTACCACTTGAGACACAGGACAATTTCTGGCTTTTTTTCTACATATGTGGTACCGAGGAATTGAACTTGGGTCTTCATGCATGCCCAGGCAAGCACTTTACCACTAGGCCAAACTCCCAGCTCCTAAAAAATATTTTAAAAGCTGCCCAATTTGCAATTGTCTTAGAAGGTGAGACGTATACAAAGACCTGGAGCTCAAAATTACAGACTCAGAGCCAGACTTCTTGCCTGGCTTCAAAGACATGTGACAAGCTGTGACCTTGAGCCCATCACCTGATCTCTATGTTATAAGTGTGGCAAGGGAGGGGACAGGAGGCTAACTGGAGGCAACATAGAAAAGGAGGGACGCATCTTATTACATGCTTTATAAATTCATTGTTGAAGCATGTACACTTTTTTTAAATTTGGTTGTGGGGCTTAAACCCTGGGTCTAGGCACTGTTCCTGAGCTCTTCAACTCAAGGCTAGTGCTCTACTACTTAAACCACAGTGCCGCTTCTGGCTTGCTGGTGGTTAACTGGAGGTAAGAGTTTCATGGACTTTCCTGCCTGGACTGAGTAGCTAGGATTACAAGTGCGCTTTACCAGCCCGGTAAAGCATGTGCTTTGTTATGTATGTTAAAATGCAAATGTTGCTGGGAGCCAATGGCTCACACTTGTAATTCTAGCTATTCAGGAGGCTGATATCTGGGGACAGTGGTTCAAAGCCAGCTGTAACAGGAAAGTCTGTGAGACACTTACCTCCAATTAATGACCGAAAAAAAAAAAAAAAGCCCTAGTCTTGAGCAAAAAGGAACATATAGACAGCACCCAGGCCTGACATAAAATAAAAATATAAAATACAAATTTAAAATACTGCTACTTACCCGTCATATTTTCATCCAGTGGTAGAGAGACTCCTACATCACAGATCTTAACTGTTTCAAAATTACCTTTAATTACTACATTCGAAGATTTTATATCTCCATGAAGCAGTTTCTTTTCCTGGTGCAGGTACTAAAATTGTGAAAAATGGAACACACATGAACACAAATCAGGATAAAATATCATTAAACTTCAAAAATTAAAAACAACAGAAAGTTGAACTAGGCACAGTGGCTCACATCTGTAATACCAGCAACTAGAGAGATGAAGCTTGGAAAGACAGTAGTTTGAGGCCAGCCTGGGCGAAAAGTTACTGAGACCTTACCTCAACCAGAAAGCTAGGAAAGCTTTTTCACTATATACGGATACTTACAATGTCAAAACTTATTCCATGAAGATTGATCACTAAGACATTTGTTCCCATTATTGAGTGGGGCAGGGTAAGGTATACCTCTAGGAATAATTACTAAATGTATATTAAGTAATAGAGCTCACATATTACAAAGCTACCTTATCTCAGGCTTAAATATTCTGCTGTCAAAATAAAGAAATGGAGGACTCTCCTTTGGGAGGAAATAGCATTCATTCACTTTGTAATTAGGTTCATCAAGTACTTTTAGCTTCATCGTAGTCCATCAAGTTTCACGAAATGTAACCTAAAGGTTACCTTTAGTCCTCTCGCCATGTTCAAGGCAACTTTTAAAATTATAGCTGCTGGAAAAGGATGTTGGCTTTCTTTATTTCGCTCCTCTATCAAGTCATTTAGGGACTTTTCTCCTCCATACTCCATAGCAAGGCAGAGACTACCATCACTGGCTTCAGTAAAAGCACGATAACCTAAAGAAAAGGTTACATTTCTTTACTAGAAAAGGATAAACGGTAGTATTTGGTTTTTACAGTAATGGGGACTGAAAACACGGACCAACCTAACGATAAAATAGCTATTATGTACAAAGCTAACTCTACATGTAATTTAAAATGCCTTCAGTGTTTGCCAGTAGTAGCACAAGCTAACACATTTTTATTACTCTACACTTCCCTAAATAGGGAAGCCTTACAGGCATTAAAAATGTAAAATGAAAACCAGGGAATCTAAATGAACCTAACTAAATGAAGGCCAATTCATCCTCCTGAAATCTTCACAGTATTAGCACCTCAGTGGCTACATTTATACCTATGAAGTATAACTATGATTTTTTTTTTTGGTTTTGGTTTTTTGCCAGTCCTGTGGCTTGAATTCAGGGCCTGGGCACTGTCCTTGAGCTTCTTTTGCTCAAGACTAGCACTCTACCACTTGAGCCACAGCATCACTTCTGGCTCTTTCTGTGTGTGTGGTGTTAGAAATCCAACCCAGGGCTTCATGCATGCTGGGCAAGCACTCTACCACTAAGCCACATTACCAGCCCCGAAGTATGACTATGAATTTAGGAATATAAAGCATTTCATGCAAATTTTTAGACAGCTCACATTAACTTGTTCCCCAACAATCTATAGTCCTATCCACTTCATTTGGATTAGTAAAACCAGGTAAGAAAGGGTAACACAATGTTTCTGGATATCCAAAATAGCCTTTTAACACTGAATTTAAACTTACCTACGATGTTTGGATGATGAAGACTTTTTAAAATCTTCGCTTCATCAGTTAGTCTCTTCTGGTAAACAGTTCGATGATGATCAGTACATGCAGGGTTTATCTTTTTTACAGCCCAGGGAGAATGAGACAGACCTCTCGGAGATCTAAATGTGAAAGCATGAACTGAATAAAAACCATAATACATTTTCAATGATAAACAAGAACTTTCTGAGGACTCAGTATGTTTCTTTTTTTAATATGTTCAATATATTCTAGACTAAAGTTCTATTTCAACTAGACGATGACTGTCTGGTCAATTATATACCAAGAGGAGGAGGAAGAATAAAGGCGGAATATTCTAAGTTTTACAGCTAAAGTAACAACAAAGGAGGATATTCTCAGGGGAAGAACCCAGAGGTACAATGCCTCTATGCCTCTGACCATATGAAATAATGTCTATCAAAATGAATCGCAGGAAATGGGAAAAATTCGAATTTGAAAATAACAACTATGCTGTCATCAGAAAGAATGACATCACCCCATTAATAAGAAAATGGAAAGACTTGGGAGAAAAAAAAGTCATATTAAGCGAAGTAAGCCAGACCCACAGGAACATAGGCTCAATGGTTTCCCTCATTTCTAAGAATTAGTGCTAGGACCCTCCTACCAGAGATTACAATAGCTCAAAACCTAGGTACATAAGGTCATACGAGACTAAATGCAAGGAACTCTAGGATAGGGAAACAAGAGGCTTATCTTTGTGATTGTTGTTCTCAATGTACTATGTGCATTTCTCTTCTCTTTTTTTGCCTTTATGGTTAATCTCATGTGGTTACTGTATCTGACTTTGTTAATTGGTATACTGTATATACATTTATTTGTTTATTTGAAATAGGGAAGGGAGGAAAACAAGATGATTGGGAGGGAGTGGGGGAGGGAAACAGGGACAAAAACATGAGAAGGGGTATCAATGTGTGAGAAGTAATGCACCTACTACCTGACGAATGTAATTGTAATCCCTCTATACATTATCCCGACAATAATTTTTTTTAAAAAAACACAAATTTAATATTCAAAAAAAAGAAAATGACAACTTTTAACTTTTCTATTTCAGCATGTCAAGACACAAACTACTTATCACATTTAGTTATATCAGAAATGATGTATAGGATACTATAGTAACAACAAATATTTATGAAAGTGAATTTGAGAAGAAATACACAGAAACACCTGGCCCCTCTATGCCTACGTAGAAAACAACACTGCATCTCTACACACGCTGATGCATACTTACAGAGGAAATGACAAACATATAAATGAGAAAAATGTCAAGTATTAATTTTCAAGTTAGCCATTTTAATAAAGGCTTAACGCAGTAAAGAGAACAATTTAGGGAAAGTTTTATCTGACAAGGTAGGCATTTATTTACAAGAAGAAAAAGGTACATGTAAAGACAAATCAGAAGAACCTCAGAAATACAAGACAAGATTTAACCTTAAGGGCTAGGAGTTTGGCCTAGTGGTAAGAGTGCTTGCCTAGCATGCATGAAGACCAGGGTTTGATTCCTCAGTACCACATATATAGAAAAAAGCTGGAAGAGGTGCTGTGAATCAAGTGGTAGAGTTCTAGCCTTGAAAAAGCCCAAGGACAGTGCTCAGGCCCTGAGTTCAAGGCCCAGGACTGGCAAAAAAAAAAAAAAAAAAGAAAGAAAGAATTAATCTTAAGATTTGGAACATTCTTAGTACCCCAAAAGACTCAGGATGCAATTGTTTTAAGAGACAATCAATACTGAAGCATCAGAACTTAAAGCTGATAAAACCTTGCAGAGACTTCAACAACAACAACAAAAGATAAGAAATCCTGGTCAGACAGCACAGTGCAGGGGATACAAGTGCAGCTCAGTGACAGAGCTTGTGTTTACAAGTCGGAGGCCCTAATTCAGTCCCATTCTCACCCAGATTGAGAATATTCTTAACTAGCCTTTTCATAAAAGAAATTTCTAAGTATCTAATAAAGCCAGTAGTCCTCGCTACTTGGAAAGTGGAGATCTGAATGATCGGGGTCCAAGGCCAGCCAGTGCATAAAGTTTGTGGGATTACACCTCAACCAGTGGTTTAGCTCAGGGTACACGTCTATCATCACGGCGGGACGTGGGGATAAACATGTTAGGTCCAATTCTTCGGGGAAGCACAGCGGATCACTCAGTCCATACCAAGCAGGAGTTGTGAAAGTGGTGGAGTACTTTCCTGGCAAACAAGAGACCAAGTTCAAACGCCATTTAGCTCTGCCCAACAAAAAAGAAAATGTGTCGATCTAGAAATAATATAAACGATGAAGCTAAGATATGGTAAGAAAAAGGCTAGACTAGTTGGGCTAGTTCCAAGAATACATTAAGTAGCATATATTTAACAAGCATTAAACTAGGTAGTGTTAAACTTTAGAAAAATAATCTGTTGATGTCTTTATTATCAGCCATGAGCACTATACTCATTCAATTATTTCATCTTTCTTCAAACACAATCTTTAAGATCAGGCATTTCCTCATTTTTAACAACGATGCAATAAAAAATAAGAACTGTGACATGTTAGGCCAGAAGATCCTGAGACAAGCCTCCAGATAGGACACGAACTGACACTGTCATTGTTTGCTCTCTAAGGTTTCCTCCTAAAACTCCTACATTAATGCTGTAAAGGAAGCCTTTCTTCTGCCACTTCCTTTTCTTAAGACACCAAGGAAAACTTACAAGGTAAGACACTTCCATAACAAGGAAAGAAGAAAAGCATCAAAGCATCGCAGGCAGAGCTCTGGCAGTCAGTGTGGTAGGATCAGGAACACATCGTGTATTTGGTTTTTGTTTTTGTTTTTTTTTTTGCCAGTCCTGGGCTTGAGCTCAGGGCCTGAGCACTGTCCTTGGACTTTTCTCAAGGCTAGAGCTCTACCACTTGAGCCTCAGCACCACTTCCGGCTTTTTTTCTATGTATATGGTACCAAGGAATCGAACCCGGGTCTTCGTGCATGCTAGGCAGGCACTTTAACCACTAGGCCAAACTCCCGGCCCCACATCGTGTATTTGTATATCTGGATTTCCATTTTCCTTCTCTCCAGTGCAGTACAAGCCTGGGTTATAAGTAAGACGGTCTGTCTGAAGCCTCACACTCACCTTTTCATCAGGTAAACATTGACTCCAGTCCCGAAGCCCAGCTTTTTCATAAATGGAGAAGCAGGGATGTTTACACTTGGAGTTAAACATGATACTAAATATCAGAAAGAGAAATTTAAAAGTGAAATTTTGGTTGAAGAGACCTCTACAAAAGCAGCCTAACATTCTTAAAAGTTCTACTGTAGATACATCTTGTTTTATTTTCAAACACTTAGATGACTTCCTGGAGACCCTTTTACCACTGGTCATATGTGACTAAGTTTGGATTCAAATTAATAAAAATAAAAATAAAATTACAAACTTAGGTCCTCATTCATACTGATGGCCCCGTCTCTCATGTTCTCGTCCTAGGCAGCAGCAGGCCCAGTCAGTAGAGGTGGTCAACAATTAGCCACCAACCCCTCCCCTGGGGCAGGGCCCTGGGTGTTGAGCTATACCCATACAAGCCAGCAAGGCCTCCCTAGGCCTCCCAGGTCCTACAAGTCACCCGAGGCAGTACTCCTTTGACCAGTCATAACCATATAAGGCAGCAAGAACCCCCCCAAACTCTTCCTCCCTCCCCCCCAGGTTATACAGGTAACCCCAGATACCAGAGAAGGGGTCTTGCCTGGTCCCTTGGCAGGCAAAAACTTTCCTTTGTTTTATGTACCAGCATGTCTGTGTGGATTCTAGCAAAGTCTGCATATTTTCTAACATATACTAACTACATTTCCAGCGCTCAGTTACATTTATATTGTGTTTTCTATACAAATATAGAACATTTTCTTCAGGACAGTTTATCGGTAAGACTTTAGAATATTTACATTTAATAAAATTATTTGTGGCTGAATTTGTGTCTACTATTTTGCTACTGTCTCATTACTCTTTTCACACTCTTTGCTCCTCTGTGCTCCATTTTGGTTACTTTTGTCACTATGTCTTAAAGCTCAATTAACTTTTCTTCTATTGGATGCTTTTTTGTTATTATTTTTGTGGGTCATGGGGCTTGATCTCAGCCTGGACACTGTCCTTAAACTCTTTAGCTCAAGGCTTCCACCCTACCCCTGGGCCTGGGCATTGTTCCTGAGCTCTTCAGCTCTAGGCTACCATCCTACCCTACAGCCAAGCCCCACTTCCCATTTTCTAGAGGTTAATTGGAGATAAGAGTCTCAGGTCCTTTTGTGCCCAGGCTGGCTTTGAACCTTGATCCTCAGATCTGTCTCCAGAGTAGCTAGGATTAAGGATTACAGGTGTGAGCCACCGTGCCACTGGTGCAGTGCCCTGCCCGTACCTGGTGGATAATGTTATTCTTATCCACTGTATTTTTCATTTCTTAAAGGTTCCTTTGACATTATGTTCTTAACATAATTTGCCAGAATGATAGATCAGAAAAACTTGTGACAACAGATTAAGAAAAATTACTTCACAAAATTCAACACCAATCACAAGAATAGCTAGGGACAAAAGGAAAAAATTCCAACCTGTAAAAGATTTGTGAAAAACTGATACTTAATATGCTGTAGGGAACAAGGCAAATACCATATGTCCGTGTACATTTCCACTTAGAAACACGACGAACTGGGCAGTGGCTCATGGCCTGTCATCCTACCTACTCAGGAGGCTGAGATCTGAGGATCGAGTTTCAAAGCCAGCCAGGGCACAAAAGTCTGAGACTCTTATCTCCAATTAACCACTAGAAAACCAGAAGTGGAGCTGTGACTCAAGGGGTAGGGAGGTAGCCTTGAGCTGAAGAGCTCAGGGACAGCATCCAGGCCCAGAGTTCAAGCCTCACAACTGACCAAAAAAACAAAACACTGAACTCATTGTGGGAAGTATAAAAGAAATCACATAGTTTGGGACGAGAGGGTAGAAGGAAGTGTCTTTACATATATGTTACCAACATACAACATTGTAAAGAATCTATTTTTTTTATATTTCTGGGCCCAGGTGATTCATGTCTGTAATCAACCTAAACCTCAGCTACTCAGAAGGCTGGGATCTGAGGATCACAGTTCAAAACCAGCTGGAGCTATAATATCTATGAGACTTAATCTCCCATAAAGTACTCAAAAAAGGCTGGAAGTAGCAATGTGGCTCAAGTGGTAGAGCACTAGCCTTGAGCAAAAGACGTTCAGGGACAACACCCTGGCCTTGAGTTCAAGCCCCAGGTCCAACCGGCAAAAAAAAAAAAAAAGAAGAAAGGCAAAAGCCAGAAGTGGAGTTCAATTGGTAGAGCACCATTCATGAGCAAAAAAGAAATCTAAGCAAGCTAACTATGCAAGAGCTCAGGGATCTGAGTTGAGGCCTGGGTACCACTGAATACACAGGCGCACACGTGTGCCAGCACACACCACACTCACACAGAGTTTATACAGTCACAGCATACAGGATCAAATACATTAAACTATACACTAGAAACAGACAATGTAAGATTTTTCTCCCCAAGATATTGTGTGGAAATTTTCTATGTTCAGCCATTTTGTATCTGATGCAAGTTAAGGGTCAAGGTAATTTTCTGTTCATGGATATCTAAATGTTCATTGAAAAGATTTTTCTTTTTGTGCATTCAATTGACTTACAATATATCTTTTTCTCAGAGTAATGGAAATAAGGGATATAAAGCAATTCCTTAATGGTTAATTAAAATGAGATAGACTTTTTTTTTCTTTTTTGGTCCTTCTGTGCAGCTTGAACTCTGAACCTGGGCGCTGTCCCTGAGCTCTTCAGCTCAAGGCTAGCACTCTATCACTTGAGCCACAGGGCCACTTACAGTTTTCTGGTGGTTAACTGGATATAAGAGTCCCAAGGACTTTTGTGCCGGGGCTGGCTTTGAACCAAGATCCTCAGATCCCAGCCTGAGTAGCTAGGATTACAGGCAAGAGTCACCAGCGCCCAGCATGACATCTTTTTTTCTTTCTTTCTTTTGCCAGTCCTGGGCTTGAGCTCAGGGCCTGAGCACTGTCCTTGAACTTTCTCAAGGCTAGAGCTCTACCACTGGAGCCATAGCACCACTTCTGGCTTTTTCCTCTGTATGTGGTACCAAGGAATGAACCTGGGTCTTCGTGTATGCTCGGCGAGCACTCTACCACTAGGCCACACTCCTGGCCCATGACGTTGATTTTTTACCAGGCAGAACCTCCAGATCCTAAGAATGTTAGTAATTAGCCCATGGATAACCGAATTATGACCTGGGTAATTAGTCCTCCTGGTTAGACTAACAGTACGTAAACATGTCTAGTGGCAACACCCATCAGCAAAGGCCTTCTCTCTGCTACCTTACCGGATTTCTTCCGTTCAGCTACTTTGCTTGGTGTCTTGAAATTACTGATTCCCTCCATTGGCCCGATCAGTCTCCTGATGAAAATAGTCACACGGAAGGTGTGAGGAAAGCCCTTCTCACTCGGGAGTCCAGGGACGGGAAGCCACCTCGGGAGGCCCCTGCAATTTCCTTTACAAAGGGAACCCGGAGACCCTAGGGCGCTGCCCGGGGCCCCACTGGGAGGCGACTCTGCGGGGGACCGTCAGGGAGACCCGGGCAATTCCCAGCGTGACGCCCCACGTCCCCAGCCCCAGCCCCCGAGCCCCGCGTCCGGCTTCACAGACCGCCGGGCCCTGCGCCCCAGGTCACCGGCCGTCCGGGCCCCGCACCCCGGGTCACCGATGCCCGCGCCCCGGGTCACCGATGCCCGCACCCCCGGGTCACCGATCCCCGCACCCCGGGTCACCCATGCCCGCATCCCGGGTCACCGATGCCCGCACCCCTGGGTCACCGATCCCCGCGCCCCGGGTCACCGGCGTCCGGGCCCCGCGCCCCGGGTCACCGATTCCCGCACCCCGGGTCACCGATGCCCGCGCCCCGGGTCACCGGCGTCCGGGCCCCGCGCTCCGGGTCACCGATTCCCGCAGCCCGGGTCACCGATGCCCGCAGCCCGGGTCACCGATGCCCGCGCCCCGGGTCACTGATGCCCGCGCCCCGGGTCACCGGCGTCCGGGCCCCGCACCCCGGGTCACCGATGCCCGCACCAGCCCCTCTCTCTTCCCCTGCCCGCGTCCTCCGGTGTCCTCTTACCGGAGCTGCAGGCTCGGTAAAGGAAGGCCGCGGTGAGGCCCGAGGATGCCCGGGACGAGACCCGCACCACCCCCGCGCGGCCCGCGTCTGCTCTCCGCGCTCAACGGCCCCGGCGGTTTGAATCGCGCGCGCGCGCGCGCGCATGGCGAACTACGGGACGCCGCGAGGGACGACAGACCGCGCGCGCAGTGCCTGGCTGTGGCTGGGGAGAGCGAGCTGTCAGGGACCCCCCTTTCTGGGCTCCCGCCTTTCCCTCCCCAAACAGACAAACCCAGAAACAACACCAAAGGCACCGACAGCGAAAGCAGCCGCGAAGGATAGCGAGCTCATGTTCCACAGCTGTGTGCATGTGGCAAAATGATATTTATCCAAGTGCACTCCAAGAAAGGGGGGAAAGGATCCATTTGGGGCCCGCCTTTTGACTTGAAAGGTGTAATTTGTCAGTTTGCTTACTTTAAAGAATATAAACTCTTTTTTTTATTGCGTTTGTATTCTCATTCTATGTAGATGCTTGTCAGTTGGTTAGGAGAATGAGTCTGTTTAGAAAAGAAGAAAAAAATCATATTTTGTCTTTACATCTGAATATTCCACCATTTTCCTCTCAACATCTATTTTGTGATCTAACTATATACATATATACACTTAACATTAAAAAAAAAAAACTCCATTCCTTCCATTCCTTTACCAGTTTTCAAGATAATGAACGGATCCCAGACAACCTCCAAAGAGATCGTTTGGATTTACTAATGTAAAAAAATATATATATTTGTTCATGTATTTTTGTTCTGGCGCATGAACTTGAAATCAGGATGGCTTTGTGCTCAATCACTTGAGGAACAGCTCCACTTCTGGCCTTTTGGTGGTTAATTGGTGATAAAGCGTTGTATGGGAGCTGGGAGCATGGCCTAGTGGTAGAGTGCTCACCTAGCATGCATGAAGCCCTGGGTTGGATTTCCTGGAACCACAAACACAGAGAAAAAGCCAGACTGGTGCTGTGGTTCACAGTACCCAGGCCCTGAGTTCAAGCCCAGAACTGGCAAAAAAAAAAAAAAAATGTCTTACAGACTTTCCTTCCAGGTCCAGCTGGGAACTCTGATCCTCAGATCTCAGCCTGCTAAGTAGCCATGCTTGTAGGCATAAGCTGCCAATACCCAACAGACCTTTTTTTTTTTTTTTTTTTGCCAGTCCTGGGGACTGAACTCAGGGCCTGAGCACTGTCCTTGGGCTTTGCTCAAGGTTAGTGTTCTACCACTTGAGCCACAGAACCAGTTCTGGTCTTTCCTATGTATGTGGTACTGAGGAATTGAACCCGGGTCTTCATGCATGCTAGGCAAGCACTCTACCACTAGGCCAAACTCCCGGCCCCCCCAGCAGACTTTTTAAATACCATGATAAATACATGCATTCCAACAGATGTAACGCCCTGCCAGGAATGGCGATCTTCACCGACCTTTCCCTCTGTAGCATCTTTTGGCAGTGGGAGCCTGATCTTGTTTACACTAGGCTTAATTGGTTTTGATGGTTTCCTTTTTTAATTCATGAGACATGTTTTAAGCTCATCTTTTACATTTCTCATCTTTTTTTTCTCTCCAAAAATCTCTCATGTGATTCTTTATAAAGTGAGAAATGGTCCTTAAAGAACATAATCAGCTTGCAGTAACTGTTTCCAGGCCTATGTCTTACAAGGATTTTCGACCAATCCCCTATAGTGTTAGCTACACCATCACCCTATTTCTAAAAGCAGCTACCACAAGAGTGCTAAGCTTTGTGGGGACTCCTTTGCCTTCCTGCATCATGCTTCCACACGGAGTCTTTTGTGTCTGTTGTCAGCCCCTGTCTACACGCCAGCTTTTCACTTTCTAAAAGGTGGTGATTTTTCTCCTCCTATTAGTCCATTCTAGAGACCGTGAGAAAAAGAGTACCTGTGTCAAATCCACTATGTATAGTTTTGATAGTCTCTTATATACCTTAGTATCTCTTAGTATCAAGTTCTCCTCTCTTGCACTTGCTGGTGATAAACCCAGGGAATGCTGGGGTAAACTGGTCCCTGATGTTGCTCCTCCTCCTCCTCCTCCTCCTCTTTCTCCTCCTCCTTCTTCTTTCATAGTCTTTAATTGTACAAAGGAGTTACAATTCAATGTGTCAGTTTATGTGCACAGCATGTCCTGATCAGCTTCAGGCAGGACATTGTTCTTCATCCTTGATGCATTTATTTCCTCCTCTCAGTCTGCCTTGGCTCTCTGTGTGTCTGCCTGGGCTTTGTGTGTTCCCTGGCAACTGCCTCCTCACTCAGGCTTCAGATCCTGAGTCTGTGTTCTCCTTTCAGGCTCATCTGAGCCTTCTGACTTTGCCATGATTAAAGTTCTGCTATGGTTTGAACGTGTTTCCCAAAGGTAAATGTACTGAAAACATGAGCCACACTGTGAGAGCATTGAGATAATGGAATCTTTAGGAGGTGGGGCCTAAGGGAAGGTAATTAAGTCTTGGAGCACCATTCTGAGAAGGGATTCCTTCAGGTCTCTTGGGACCAGATTACTTCCTGTGAGAACAGTTCTTTTAAGGGAATCTTGAACCTTTCCCAAGTGCTCTTCTGTGTGTGCCAATCACAGCCCTTGCATGAACTCCCTTCATTGTGATGTTATTCGCTATGGCCAGCTCTCTAACAAGAGCTGAGCAAATGCTGTGCCATGCTTTTGAGCCTCTAGAAGACTAAGCTAAAAATGCATTTTCTTTATAAAGTATCCAGCCATGGGCACTTTGTTATGCCAACTGAAAACTGATTAACACAATTCCTTTCTTAGTTATTAACCTTATTACAAACTCACTGGTCTCCCACTCTCACTCCCAGATGCTGCTTCCTGGTTACCTGTAAGCCCCAACCAAAGCCTCCTAGCTGAGTGAACCTGGAACACGCTGACTTCTAATGCACATGGGCCTTCTCTAGCTGGACTAAAACATCAGGAAAGGACCATTCTGGTCTATAAAGCACAAAGATCTGTTTTAAACTCAATGGGATCTTATATTGACTCCCCACTCAAGAGACTTTGAAAGAACTATGATTTATTTCCAAGCATTTTCTATTCTAAAGACAAGTTTAGGAAATGACAATGGTTGCATTTGTTTTGGAGGATCTTTTGATTTGTCCCAGAAATCTTCATTGTTCAAATAATTGTGGCAAGGATCTTGCTTATTAAGAGGGAAAAAAGGAAGAGAGAGGGTTTTCTGGAGGAGCAGCATGGAATTAGAAATGGAAAAGGAGACACCAGCAATACATTCTGGCCACTTCCTGCAAGCACCTTGTGGGGAATGTCTGGCCTGCTGTGTCCCCAATGCTGGATGGGCTTTTGTTTCTTTTCAAGTGTAACATATTTTCCACAGAGCTTGATTCTGATCTTTGCTGTGACTGCCTGTGGCCACTCCATTTCTGGAAACCTACTGTGCCAGTTCTTCACTAACTGGCTTTGGCCAAGGCTTTTGCTAGCATTTAATCATAGTAAGAGGACTCCAGAGACTTGCTTAGTTGTTGAAAGAACTGTAGAGATCCTAGCCTGAGTCGGATGCAGTCCAGAGCAGCTGCACAAAAGTGTCCCAAGATCCAACCATGTATCCTACTAATAACAAATATAGATATTAGTCAATTCACAAGGTAACCAAACTGCTGAAAACCATTGTGCAGATCCTTCTTACCCATGAAACAGATGAGTTGCAGAAGCCTTAAATCACCATTTGTGGCTAAATGTTGTATACACCCCTTTATGTTTTAGTTCTTCTAATCTTCCAAGTTTCTTTGGAAACAATATTTAGAACTAAAAATGCAAATATACTAGAATATCTATCAATTTAAGGAAATGTTTAGTAAATATTCTGACAAAATAATCTTGACTTAGTATTTTGATTTTGTGTGCATGGGAGGGGATTTCTGGGGTTTGAATTGGGCCTGAGTGCTGTAGAGGAGGTTTTTTGGTTGTCGTTGTTGTTGAAGGCTAGGGCTCTACCACCTGAGTTTTATCTTTATTTCTGGCTTTTGGGTGGTTAGAGATAAGAGACTTACGGACTTGGTGCCTGGTCTGGCTTCACACTCCAGTCTTCCGGTCTCAGCCTCTTGAGTAGCTATGTTTACAGGCTTGAGCCACCAATGCTTGGCAAGTACTTTGATTTTTCAAAATATATTGCAGGTGCTTGGCATCGTGGCTCATGTCTGCAATCCTAGCTACTCAGGAGGCTGAGATCTGAGGATTACGGTTTAAAGCCAGCCTGGGCTCTAAAGACCAAAAGACTCTTATCTCCAGTTAACCACTAGAAAACCAGAAGTGGTGCTGAGACTCAAGGAGTAGGGCAGTAGCTTTGAACTGAAGAGCTCAGGGACAGCACTCAGGCCTAGAGCCTAGAGTCCAAGTCCTACAACCAACAACAACAACTATATATATATATATATATATATATATATATATATATATATATATATATATATCTTGCAGGAGGCCGGGAACATGGCCTAGTGGTAGTGTGCTTGCCTAGCACCATATACACAGAAAAAGATGGAAATGGTGCTGTGGCTCAAGTGGCAGAGTGCTAGCCTTGAGCAAAAAGCATCCAGGGACAGTGCCCGGGCCCTGAGTTCAAGCCCCAGGACTGGCAAAAATATTATATATATTTATATATATACGTATATGTATATTCCAGGAATTAAGTCTCAGTTTCATCTAAAATGTTCAATTTGATTAATTTAACCTGATTTAATCTTCTAAAATGTGTTTGCCTGTAATTAGCATCTGCTGCCACGATGCTTTGACCTTGGGGATGCCCTTGTAGAGTTATATAAAGATTTCAGTGGTGAAATAGGCATAACCAGTATACTTCCTGTTGATCATTAAATATTGTTTTCAATTTTGTTTTCCAGTTCAGTTTATCCAGTGTGTGCCTAGTTTATAACACTGTTTCTTATTTGTTTTTTGTTGGTCATAGGGCTCAAACTCTGGGCCTGGGCACTGTCCCTGAGCTCCTCAGCTCAAGGCTAGTGCCTTACCACATTGAGCCACAGCACCACTTTTGGTTAATTGGAGACAAGAGTCTCACAGACTTTAGTTCCTTGGCTGGCTTTGAACCTGGATCCTCAGATCTCAGCCTCCTGCAGAGCTAGGATACAGGCATGAGCCACCAGGGCCCAGCCCATTACTGTTTCTTAAAGGAAATTTTTATAGTGCAGCGGTTCCCTACGCAATGATTTACTGTACCGCATAAGAAATTACCATAATCTTATTAGCCTAAAACAACAAACCTTCAGATTTTCCACTTCCTGAATGACGGCATGAGCTGCTCTCCAGTCTCTAGCAGAGAAAACATAACTGGTAAACATATCTTTAAAACCCCCAGAATTGAAAATCTATGGAAATTGTCCTAAGGGTCTATGGAAAATAAAAGGACATTGATTCAAGAACTCTGGAAAGACTTGGTTAGAACATAGTAAGTTCGTGGCATTTGAACCCTGACGCACTCCTTCCCTGCTCACAGTTAGGCTGATAGAAGCCCAGCTCCTGGCAGATGGAGCCAAGAAGACAAGGCTTCCACTGGAGGATCACAATACCTTCCTGGGTGGGACAGGCCTTCAAGGTTTTCCAGCCCTTCCTCCCCCCATCAATTTCAATTAGTAGGGTCTAAATTGCAGGTCAGTGCAGTCTTCTTTCACCCAGTCCTCATTCATAGGGTGGGGCTTCTTCACCAGGCAAATTCTGAGTAGCTCCTGAGTAGCTAGGGTTGTTGGTATGAGCCATTGGCAGAGCAACCTTCTTTCTTACTGTAATTAGAGGTCCACTCAAAATTGTCACTTGTTTCCTTTCCCTAATCCATTTTGCGAAGAGAGTCCCTTCCACAGGTTGACTACCTGAGGGAGAAAAATCCAGAGAAGAGGAAAGCAGAACCACTTCTAGAAGGTGTAAATTTCATCTACTGCCACAGGAATTCCCTGCCTCTGTCTCCTGTGCTTTTGTATCTGGTCAAAGTTTTCTCATCTCCAATGAGAGCCTACTCTCACACCCTACAATGGCGATCTGAGATGGAAAAGTCTCCTCTGTATTCCTTAGATCTGGCCTTGTATAAATGTATTTCTTTCCACGAATTTCTGTCTGGCTTAAATTCTGGCACTATTATTACAAATTGTGTTAGATGCCTTGAAGAAAAATTCTAAGAACAGTTGGTGCTTATTTTTAAACAACTTTCTTGCCCTAAAATGGGGGAATCATGAAAGTCTTTAAGAAGGAAGATTTGTCTAAAAATAGTAGTTAATAAGAAAGAAAAAGAGAAAGCAAAAGATTTGGAGATCAGATGACCCTGACCTTGATGCTCTAAATGACACAAAAGGCGAGTCCAGGGACTGGAGGGTCCATGGAAAAGAAGGCATGAATACTACAGTATGCAAATGTGGTGATTGTAACTGCACCAATCACAACACAACTTCCCAGTTATGTCCAGGCCAATTCCAACCAAGAATGGATTTATCCTTCCTATATGTCAACCACAAGCTTTTCACTGAGCCACTAAGGGCGTGTTCTTCCACTGGACTTGATGGAAGGCAGTCTCTGAAAGGCCTGGGACTCTGGAGTGGTCTGTAAAGTTCCTGAGGGCATATCTTCCCTGGAGTGAAAGTTTCTACTGCACTGTGACTGGAACAGGGCCTCTTGAAGCGAAGCTGGTGTCAGGACATCAACCACCATGATTAGAGGTGTCCCTTACAGACGGAGGGCAATTCTCTGAACAGCTCTGTGCTCAAGACTGCCAGACATAGGGGAAGGACTAGTGATCAGCCTGGAAGCTTCATTCATTCACAGAAAAACATCAGAGTGCTTTCCCTGTGAGAATGAAAGCAAGCTCAATAGTAAACTGGCATTCTCAGTAGCATTCATCAGAGCCTAACCCTGCCCAGCACCCTAGGGGAAGTTCCATTTGTCTCTGAGAGATCAGATACTATAGACTTCAAAAGACTTCAAAAGTTCACTGTGGCCAAAGTCCTTGGCTTGCCAAGGACTATTTCAGTGGCCCTGAACAAGTAGATGGGTGGAAACACGCGAGTGTAGGACATGAAAATGAGGAAATGAAATCAGTGTATCCTCTCCTTTGAGATTTGGCTTCACAAAGAAAACAGAATTGTAACTGAAAGTATAACCAAAAAAATTGGGTTCGTAAAGCTTGCCAAAACGGACTTGATTTTCTTCCCTCACACGTTCACATTATTCACATCCAACCTTATTTACAAGGGTTCTGCAGTGAGCCAAATTCTGTACTTATGTGGTTGAGACCCAAGGTACAAAGTGTTTCTACAGCTCCCCGCTGGACCACTGAGCAAGAGAGTCAGTCGTCTTTGTACTACTCTCAGGTAGAAGAGTGGTCTATCTAGCCTCTACTGAAATTGGGTTTTTGTATCCCAGGTCCAAAGTCAAGTCCAAGGTCGGTCCAATCACTCACTACCTGCCCCCACAGCTTGTTTGGGAACTTCCTGAGTTAACTGAGTTTCTAAGGGGCCTGGGTTGATTTTAGGTAGCACACAGGAGGTTTTAGGGGAGAGGTCGTCGACACATTTCCAGTTTCTGTGTCTTTAGCAGGATGAGATCTAAGCCTGAAATGGCTATATTTGTTCCGGCTTCACACTAGAGCAATGTAATCACCTTATTACTGGATCAGAATAAGAACGAGGTGATTGCCTGAGTTTGGGGCTGTTTGCTTTAAGATAGTAGTAAGAAGACATTGCCAATTTGAGGGCCAGTGTGCCTTTCTCTCAAGATGGTTATCTGAATCGTTTCCTTCCTTCTGGAAACAAGATACTTGCCAAAGGACTGCCTCAGAGAATTGCTTAAATCAAAGGGCACAGATAGAAAATTGGAGGACTTGTAGTTAATCCACAGAACCCAACAAAAGCATCTTTAGTTGTTTCTGGTAATACATTTGTCCTTCTGTGGCAGCCACATATTTTCTTTTAGGCTCTACATATTTTGAAGCAACAAAGTACTTCATGGAGCTGGAAAGAATCAGGAGATCATCTATAATTCCTTCATCTGACAGATGTAGGAATTTGCAGCCTAGCTAGCTTGCCCAAGGTCTCATATCCTGTATGAGGCAGATACCAGGAGAAAGTTCTTATCTTCTGCTTCTGAGTTTAGGGAATTTTCCACTAGCCCATGCCAGATTATTTACACCAGTGTCATTTTCTGCATTTCTAAGTTCATGTACCTTAAGCATTTCTTTAAATGGTAATGTTAATGAATTCCATGAGTCAGTGCTAGTTTCTCATATTCTGCCAATTAATTGCGGTTTGATAGTAATCCATTCCAAGTCCCTGGATTACAAAACCTGGCATCGGCTATTTTTTTTTAAGGTGTTCATTCCAAAGCTTGGACCAATTATATCTAATGTTGAAAGTTCACTGAATGTGTCTCTAAGTGTCCTTGGATTTTTTTAAAAAGTCAATAATTGCGGGGTGTGGTGGCTCACGCCTGTCATCCTAGCTACTCAGGAGGCTAAGCTCTGAGGATCATGGTTCAAAGCCAGCCTGGACGATACAAAGCCATGAGACTCTTATCTCCAATAAATAACTAGAAAATAAGAAGGGGGGCTTGGCTCGGGGGTAGGGTGGTATCCTTGAGTTGAAGAGCTCAGGGACAGCACCCAGGCCAGAGTTCAAGCCCATGACCCCACACACACGGAAAAAAAATCAGTAATCAATCGTTTCATTTGTTTCCCCTATGGCTCAGTTCCTGGGAGCAAGAAGGACCCTGGAGAGATGAATGGAGAAGCCTGAGAAGTGGTAAGGTCAAGCTCAGTGCAGACCCGGGTCATCTGGGCGGTGGCAGCTTAGAGCAGGTTTGTTTGTTTATTTGTTTGTTTTTTCAGCCAGCCAGAAGCAATAGCAAGGAGGATTTACTGTTATTTCTAATCTTGATACCCTTTTTTGCTCTCCCCCTCAAAATCTAGTTGAGGCCTCTTCCTCTCTGGAAAGTGTCAGTTTTGTCTGGAAACTAGAAGCCTAACGACTGCACCTAAAACTAGGTACTCCCTAGCCAGCAGCACCTCACACACGGGGGAATATTGTACACTGCACAGTCATTTTCCTGTCCTAGGCTTTTGGCTGTCCAATTTTTAATGGCCTTTGTCCTCCAAACTAATCTCCGGAGGAGGCAAAGACAAGGTACCCTTGGCTCTTGTCGAGCAGTGGTGACTCTGGGCAAGGGATAGTGGGGAGAGCTGGCCAGCCCAGTGGAGGAAACCAGGCCTTTCCCTTCCCGCCAGCCTTCTCCATTCTTATTGGGAATACCTTTAACAGATCAACACGAGAAAAGCAAACAGATGTCTCCACATGTGTATTCTCTCTCTCTCTCTCTCTCTCTCTCTCTCTCTCTCTCTCTCTCTCTCTCTCTCTCTCTCTCTCTCTCTCTCTCTCTCTCTCTCTGTCTCTCTGTTCTCTCTCTCTCTCTCTCTGTCTCTCTCTCTCTCTCCACATGAGAGAGAGCACAAGAGAAAAGGAACTTTGAGAGAAGTGGCTTCCTAGCTCTTCAGGAAGCTGGGAGCGGAAGCCTGTGATTTGAAGCCACCTCTATCTGGAAAAGCTTGTGGAACTTATGGCCCATTAGCCAGCAAAAAGCCACAAGTGAAGGAGTGGCTCAAGTGGTAGAGCATCAGCCGTGAGAGAAAAAGTCAAGCAAGAGTGCAAGGCCTTGGCATTGGGTAGTAATTAGGAAAGATGACAGACCAACTATATAACTAGCCATCAAGTATTCGAGCTATAATAAAAGGAGAACTTGATGTGTTCGTATAATTACCAGTCGCAAATGTGTATAGAAGGACCTTATTAAAATTGATTTCTTGGAATAATAAAACCATATTTTATTTAAAAAAAAAAAAAAGACTGGGCCGGGAGTTTGGCCTAGTGGTAGAGTGCTTGCCTAGCATGCACGAAGATGCAGGTTCGATCCCTCGGTACCACACACATAGAAAAGAGCCAGAAGTGGTGCTGAGGCTCAAGTGGTAGAAAAGGAGTGGACACAAGGCGGGATTGGGGTGGGGTGGCAGAGGAATGACCTGAGTCCCGGCCTCCCATGAGGAAGGGGAGGACATCCAGGAGGAAGAGGAGGACATCCAGGAGGAAGGGGAGGACATCCAGGAGGAAGGGGAGGACATCCAGGAGGAAGAGGAGGACATCCAGGAGGAAGGGGAGGACATCCAGGAGGAAGGGGAGGACATCCAGGAGGAAGAGGAGGACATCCAGGAGGAAGAGGAGGACATCCAGGAGGAAGAGGAGGACATCCAGGAGGACGAAGAGGAGGACATCCAGGAGGAAGAGAGGACATCCAGGAGGAAGGAGAGGACATCCAGGAGGAAGGGGAGGACATCCAGGAGGAAGAGGAGGACATCCAGGAGGAAGAGGAGGACATCCAGGAGGAAGGGGAGGACATCCAGGAGGAAGGGGAGGACATCCAGGAGGAAGAGGAGGACATCCACAGAGGAAGGGGAGGACATCCAGGAGGAAGAGGAGGACATCCACAGAGGAAGGGGAGGACATCCAGGAGGAAGAGGAGGACATCCAGGAGGAAGAGGAGGACATCCAGGAGGAAGAGGTGGACATCCAGGAGGAAGAGGAGGACATCCAGGAGGAAGAGGAGGACATCCACAGAGGAAGGGGAGGACATCCAGGAGGAAGAGGAGGACATCCAGGAGGAAGAGGAGGACATCCAGGAGGACATCCAGGAGGAAGAGGAGGACATCCAGGAGGAAGAGGAGGACATCCAGGAGGAAGAGGAGGACATCCAGGAGGAAGAGGAGGAAGAGGAGGACATCCAGGAGGAAGAGGAGGACATCCAGGAGGAAGGGGAGGACATCCAGGAGGAAGAGGAGGACATCCAGGAGGAAGAGGAGGAAGAGGAGGACATCCAGGAGGAAGAGGAGGACATCCAGGAGGAAGGGGAGGACATCCAGGAGGAAGAGGAGGACATCCAGGAGGAAGAGGAGGACATCCAGGAGGAAGGGGAGGACGTCCAGGAGGAAGAGGAGGACATCCAGGAGGAAGAGGAGGACATCCAGGAGGAAGGGGAGGACGTCCAGGAGGAAGAGGAGGACATCCAGGAGGAAGAGGAGGACATCCAGGAGGAAGGGGAGGACATCCAGGAGGAAGGGGAGGACATCCAGGAGGAAGAGGAGGACATCCAGGAGGAAGAGGAGGACATCCAGGAGGAAGGGGAGGACATCCAGGAGGAAGAGGAGGACATCCAGGAGGAAGAGGAGGACATCCAGGAGGAAGGGGAGGACATCCAGGAGGAAGAGGAGGACATCCAGGAGGAAGAGGAGGACATCCACAGAGGAAGGGGAGGACATCCAGGAGGAAGGGGAGGACATCCAGGAGGAAGAGGAGGACATCCAGGAGGAAGAGGAGGACATCCACAGAGGAAGGGGAGGACATCCAGGAGGAAGGGGAGGACATCCAGGAGGAAGGGGAGGACATCCAGGAGGAAGGGAAGGACATCCAGGAGGAAGAGGAGGACATCCAGGAGGAAGAGGAGGACATCCAGGAGGAAGGGGAGGACATCCAGGAGGAAGAGGAGGACATCCAGGAGGAAGAGGAGGACATCCAGGAGGAAGGGGAGGACATCCAGGAGGAAGAGGAGGACATCCAGGAGGAAGGGGAGGACATCCAGGAGGAAGGGGAGGACATACAGGAGGAAGGGGAGGACATCCAGGAGGAAGAGGAGGACATCCAGGAGGAAGAGGAGGACATCCAGGAGGAAGGGGAGGACATCCAGGAGGAAGAGGAGGACATCCAGGAGGAAGAGGAGGACATCCAGGAGGAAGGGGAGGACATCCAGGAGGAAGAGGAGGACATCCAGGAGGAAGGGGAGGACATCCAGGAGGAAGGGGAGGACATACAGGAGGAAGGGGAGGACATCCAGGAGGAAGAGGAGGACATCCAGGAGGAAGAGGAGGACATCCAGGAGGAAGGGGAGGACATCCAGGAGGAAGAGGAGGACATCCAGGAGGAAGGGGAGGACATCCAGGAGGAAGGGGAGGACATACAGGAGGAAGGGGAGGACATCCAGGAGGAAGAGGAGGACATCCAGGAGGAAGAGGAGGACATCCAGGAGGAAGGGGAGGACATCCAGGAGGAAGAGGAGGACGTCCAGGAGGAAGGGGAGGGCGTCCAGGAGGAAGAGGAGGACATCCAGGAGGAAGAGGAGGACATCCAGGAGGAAGAGGAGGACATCCAGGAGGAAGGGGAGGACATCCAGGAGGAAGAGGAGGACATCCAGGAGGAAGGGGAGGACATCCAGGAGGAAGAGGAGGACGTCCAGGAGGAAGAGGAGGACATCCAGGAGGAAGAGGAGGACATGCAGGAGGAAGAGGAGGACATGCAGGAGGAAGAGGAGGACATCCAGGAGGAAGAGGAGGACATCCAGGAGGAAGAGGAGGACATCCAAGAGGAAGAGGAGGACATCCACAGTGGAAGGGGAGGACGTCCACCAGGGGGCACTGGAGGACCACGGCCTCCCTGAAGCTCCAGCGGGCTGCTTGGCCCTCTGCCCTTCTGATGTTCAGATTTCCCCAGCCTGGAACCCACCAGGGAGCCGTGCTGGGGTCTGGGCGAGGTCAGGGCAGGAAGGGGGAGCTTTGAGTTCCGTGCTGTATTAATTTATTTATTTATTACTTATTTATTTGTGCTGCAAATTTAGGTAAATCTATATGTAATATTACCACTCTCACAATGGACAGGAATGCAGTCGCAGTTACGTTGGCTCCCACATGTATGTACTTATTGAGGAATGTTTTCCTATTTTATTTTGCGATCAATAATGTTCAACTTGAAGTTATCAAGTCTTCTTCACCCAAGCCTTCCGGATGATGGTACATGAGTCACAGTATTTGTATAATGCTTCAGATTGTGTAAAACACTTCCAATTTTGCTTTTGAAAAAAAAAAAAAAACAATTTTGTGTTTGACTGAAAAGATCCTGAGTTGTTCCCGTAACTGTCATTATATAAATGAATATTTGTAGTTCTCAACTACATCTATCCAGGGACTGTCTTCAGTCCAGCTCTTTCACTGAGATGAACTGATTTATTGGTTTCTAGTATGTTCTCACAAGCCATGAAAAGTCATGTCTAGTACTTGCCGTTTACCATTCCACATGCTAAATATTCAATAAATTCTTTAATTTGCTTCTAACAAAATTACAAACAAAAAAAAACAACCTTTGTAATAAAAGGTATATAGGATGCCTTCATTTGTGGATCTGGCCATTCTAGAGTTTGAACTGAGGGCTTTGAACTTGCTAATCAGGTACTCTACTGCTGAGCCATACCTCCAGCTAAGATATGATTATTTGTTTATTTAGTTATTTACTCACTCGCATACTTACTTGTTGGGGGGGGGGGAGCAGTACCCAGGCTCGAACACAGGCTCTTGTCTTTTTCATTCAATGCTGGTACTCAAAGCTTGAGTGCCACAGCTCGACTTCTCACTCTTTGTGATTAGTTGAAGATACAAATCTCCTTGACTTTTTCTTCCTGGACTGGCTACAAACCTGTGAGTCTCAGATCTCAGCCTCCTGAGTAACTAGGGATAGACAGGCATGAACCACCAGCACCGGGTTTGATATCTCCATTTGCAATGCAGAACCCAAAGCCAGGGCCTTGTGGACGAGGCTTGAATCTAGGTCTTCTAAAGCTCATATTTCTGTCAAATTAAGTTTTGTAGCTAGGAGTCATTGATTTGGATTGGGCTCTGAAAACCAAACCAATACACAACTTAATTCTAGTAGCCGAACTTTAGTTAGTTGCTCTGTAACCAATTGAGCAATTAAGCTGGAAACAACTAAGTTGTCTCTCTCATTCACTTCTGGTTTCTGTAAATGTCAGGTTTCATTGGGGTTGGAGATTTTAGGATCTGCTTAGGTCCTGGTTGCCGTTTGCTTTGCTTTCTTTCCCTTTGTATCATTGTACCAATGCTGTCTACTGCATTTAATTGGTCAAAGAAATTTTCTCTTTAACATTCCATAATTTTTCTAGTTTCCCAACTGGCCTGTACTAATTATAATAAAATTTCTGCAGGATGAATGAAGCCAAGATATGGTCAACCATCATTAAGAGATTTATCTGAGAATTTATCGCTTTTGTTTTGCTTTTAAATCTAGAAATATTTTTCCAGCACTTGCAATCACTGATGAGAACATTTTTTTCTTTTTGAAGAGGGATTGGTGGTTTACGAACTTTTATTTTTACACATTCAGTTGAGAAAGAAAATTTTTACAGCTTCTTCAGTGACTGTTCAGCATATAAAAATGTAAAAAAACTACTCACAACTAGAACAGATTGTCTCTGACTAAAAAAAATTAACAATGACAACAATAAAACAACCAAAGATAGTGCACATTGTGACATCTTTGCTTATGAAGACATGAGAAATTCTGCAAAAATAAATAGAATGCCCTTTGTGAAAGCACCAGTGTTGTTAGTAAAAACAGAGAACGGAAAAGGAACAGGCGATGACTGTTTATTGAGGAACAGCGAGTGACACAGGATTGGAGGTTGTGCGTCTGAGGTGGGGTAGGATCTGGGTTTTATGAGGTCTGAGCAAGGGGGGCAAAAGCTAATGCAAAAGCCATTAAGTCAAGGGAGGTGAGGGGCTTCCTGGATGGGCCCAGATGGGATGTTTACAACTAGCCTTAGGTAGATTCACTGCTAGAGGCAGGCAGTCTGCACTTACCTTTGGTGACGTGCCTGGTATCTGTATGTAGCTGGGAAAACAGGAGTCAATCCTTCGTATTCCATCTTTGGATACATAGAGAGAACGGGCCTACAGGGGAGAGGGAGAGGCAAGTCCTTCATATGGGATCTTTGGATACATAGAAAGAATGGGCTGAGAGGGGACAACCTGGAGTTATGAGAACAAAGCAGATTCCCATCAAATGTCATAGCATATCAACTTTTCTTTCTTTCTTTCTTTCTTTCTTTCTTTCTTTCTTTCTTTCTTTCTTTCTTCCTTTCTGTATATTACTGGAGATTAAACTCAGGGCCTCAAAATTGTGAGGCAAGCACTGTACCACTTGAGCCAATCTTCAAGTTGTTTTTGCTTTTCTTAGTGTATTTTCTGATCGAGTCTTTTTTACCGAGGTAGCCTCAACCAGTGATTCTCCTACCTCTTTTTGAAACTAGGTATTTAATTGTTTTTGTTTTCATTTTATTTTTCCTTATTATTTGAGATAAGGTCTCATTAATGTGGTTCAAGCTGGCTTTGAACTCATATCCTCCTGCCTGACCTTCTGAGTGTTAGGTGTATATCACCACACCTTTCTTTTTCTTGCTTGCTTTTTTTTTTTTGGCCAGTCCTGGGCCTTGAACTAAGAAACTGAGCACTGTCCTTGGCTTTTCAAGGCTATCACTCTACTACTTGAGCCATGGCACCACTTCTGGCTTTTCTATGTCTATGGTACCGAGGAATTGAACCCCGGTCTTTGTGCATGCTTAGCTAGCACTCTACCACTAGGCCAGACTCCTGGCCCCTTCTTTTTCTTTTCTTGCTGTGTATGCCATGATCTCTGACACATTGCCAAAAAGTCACAGAGCTAGCAGGCATTTAATCTTGCTTATGGTAATACTTGTATTTGTAATATTTAACTTAATTCCATTGGTCACAGGTTGGCATCCCATTTCAACTCTCCATCGGAGCTGAATTGGCTTGTTGGTGTTGTATTTGTTGTTTCTATCATCTCTGGTCTGTTTCCTGACTGTCTGGAGTGTGTTTTCTGGCTGCTGGTCTTTGGGATGGAAGTCCACCTTATAGCCGCTGGCCTTTTAATAAAGATTCCAAGATTTGAACCCCTAAAATGTGGCTTCTCAATATTTGGACTTTATAACAGATTGTAGCACTTGCCAGGTACTGGGGGCTGTTGGGTTCTCAGTCACCTTGTTTCATATTGACTTTATCTACTGAGCAGTTAACCTTTTCTCCATTAATCTGTGGATATAATAAACTATATGAACAGATTCTCCAATGTGAAGCCAAGTTTGCATTTGTAAGAGAAATACAACTTGGCACACTAATGTCCAATGCTGTTTCTGCTTTTACTGGTTTAAATGTGCCAATATGTTGTTGATGGTTTTTGCATTTGTTTGTGGGTGAGATTGGCCTATAAAGTTTCTGCTTTTGTGTTTGCGTCTTTTTTGTTATGGAAGCAATTCAAGTTTTGCACACAAAATTGGGTGGCATGTATTCCTTTCCCCATACTCTGGAACAATCTAGCTATAAGGTTCAGATGCTCTGTTCTTTGAACATTCCCCCAATGTTTTACCTTTTAAATCACTCAGCACAATGTTTTTCTTGTGGGAAGATTGTCAGCTACACATTTTGCTTCCTCAAGTGTTACGGTCTGATTCCTGTCATTTTGTTTGTTTGCTTGGTGATGGCACTAGTGTTTGAACTCAAAGCCTAGGTGCTATCCTTAAGCATTTTTGTTCCAAGCTAACACTTTACCACTTGATCCACAGCTCCATTTCTAGCTTTTTGGTGGCTCTTTGGAGAAAAGAGTTTCATGGACTTTCCTGCCTAGGCTGGCTTCAAACCAACAATCCTCAGATCTCAGCCTCTTGAATAGCTAGGAATACACACTTTTCTAAAATTGTTTTATTCTGTTATTGTTACTCTAAAGGTGTTGTACAGAGGGGTTACAGTTTCATAAGTCAGGAAATGAGGACATTTCTTTTTGGACAGTGTCACCCCTTCCCATATTATCGTTCAGTGTTTCCTCCCATTCCCCCCCCACCCCATTCCCCCCAAATAATTTTCTTGATTCCATTCTACTTGTTTTCTGGTTTCAGAGAACACAGGGCTGGAAAGTAAGTGAGCTCCCATGGGAACAGGGCACCCACTGAGAGGCAGGGGGACAGGAAAGTGTTAACCGTTCTGGGGAGCATGACAGGAGGAGCTACTGAACAGCCTTTCACTTCTATTTGGGAACCTTGTCTATTTCTCTGAAATAATTTCTATATTTTGCCTGTCCTTAGTTTAACTCTGCCAGCACTAAGGAGAATCCAGTGAGAGCCTTGGGGCTGACCTTTGGGGGGACCCTGGTGGGGAGGGGTCCTTCCGGGAGCCGCGAGAGAACGCCTTCGGAAGCTCCTGCATGCCCAGTGCCTCTCTCCCACGCTGGAGACTTTCTACAGCCAATGTCTGTCAAAGCCTTGTGCTGTGTTTGAACACCACAGGCTGTTCCCATACAACTTCCCTGGACCTGAAAAGAGCCACAGGGAAGATGTGTACATCCAGCCAGCCATGGATAGAACTTACCAGAATTGCCTTTCCTCTAACATAACTGGAAAATTGCAAAATACACACCAGCCTGGAAACCTATTATTTCTGGCATTGGACAACATACAATACAAAGACTGTGATCCCCAGGAAGAGGGGATGAAGAGGAGAAGATTACCATGGCCTAGGAAAGTGCCAGAGTCTAGCAGTCTCCCTGAGGGAAAGAGGTGAAGACTGGGGGGGCAGGGGAGGCGAGGGGATGCAGGGGAATAGTCACCACTGGAGAATTTCTCAGTTCCTGAAGAGACGGTTCCAGAAATGTGCAAAGCCGTTCCCGGTGTCTCAGGTTCCATATACTTGTGTGAACACTATGGGGCTGCCATGAACGACTTCTGAATCAGGAACCATCTCCAGCGCCCGGACAACTCACACAGCCAGACTCACTGAAGGTCCCTCTCACAGAGAAGAGCTGTCGAGGGACAGAAAGCCCTTGGAAAGCTGGGGTTGTGGATTGAGTAGCAGGGAGCCCGCCTTGCATGAGAGCAGTTCATCCTGGTAAGAACACTGGAGGTGAGGGGGTTGGGGGGCCTGGCTCAGGGGTGGAGCACTTACCTAGAAGGCATAAGGCCAGTGCTGTCCCCCCAAACACCCACAAAACAATTCCTCCCTCTGTGGATGGAGGAATTAGGTTTTCTGGTCTGTATTAATTCAAACCCAGTTGTCTCACGCATGTGGCCTTGAGTGTGTTTACCCAAGGAGGTTTGCGTTACCACGTTGTGAGCACTATGGATTGAGCAGGACCCATTCACGTGTCTGAACCTTAGCTCTTCAAGGCAGCAGCTGGGTCCTTGGGGGAGAGTTCTCGTGACTGGATTAATTCCTGTCTCCCAGCGGTTCTTCTTGGTTTACTGACTACTTGTCTTATGTAGTTTTGTAATCTTGTGTTAGGAAGCAAGTCTACCCTTCCTATTTGTCCCCTTTCATGCACCCCCTTGCCCTCTGGCTTTCAACCATGAGTGGAAGTAGCATGTGTCCCTCATTAGAGGTGGCTGTCCAATCTGCAGCTCCCCAGCTTTCAGAACTGAGAGCCAAGATAGCATCTTTTCAAATAAAATCGCCTGGTTTGAGGTATTGTGTCATAGAAACAGCGAACCGTCTGAGATATGTTCCATCACGTCCTCTGCGAGTAGTAAGATGGCTTCTTCTCAACAACCTATGCCGCCAGCTGTCACTGGCAATGCCCAGGCCAGCCAGTTCCGCCAGCCCTCCCACGCTCCCTTGTTGTCACCAGAAAAAAACACAGCCGGGCACTTTGTGGTGACGTATGTTTCTCTTTATTGAAATTCTTTCTTACAAAAGGTCTGATGTATTTTTGGCCAGGCCTAATGGCCTTTAGTCCCTGAAATACAGGTCCATGGTCATGTCCATGTCCTCTTAAGTAGATATGTAAACTAGTCGACTTTTATCTTTTTATGGTTCACTTTTCAACACGGTTTTTATCTGACATGAAAAAAGGTGTGCTGTGTCCAAAAAAAAAAACCCAACACCACGTAAGAAAGCTGCATGGGTTTTCATACATGGAACAGCTACATCGTGTGCCTGAATCGAGGATGCTGTTCAGTGATACCTTTCCACCTTTAGTGGTTTTTTTTTTCTTTTTTTAAACACAAACTTGCAATGTGCTGAGCTATGTTTTAAAGAGTGCTGCTGATACATGCGTACATAGGGGGCCCTGGAAGACGCCTAGTACATGTGTGCTATGCAGACATAGCAGTCGGTCAAAAGGAAAGTCTCTGATCATTAGGTCAGCAGTGGGTGAAGAGCAGACTGACAAGGAGGAAGGACCAAGAGCTCACACTGGCTTCGGGGGAGCCACGAGCGCTGCTGGATGTCCACTTAGAGGCCCAGATCTCCCCTCTCCCTGGGCACCAAGCTGATGGGACAGGTCACGGGCCCAAGGCCTAACTGTGAGTTCGTGATTCCCCTAAATCAAGGCAGAACACACGCACGGCCCAGTTCAACCTCCTTTCTGTGTAAATGACAGAACATCTCGCAGACCCTGCAATGAAGGGAGCTGGTGGTGCTAATGAGAAGCGTATGGAGGCTTCATTCCCCTCAGAGGATTCGAGGATGCCCCACTGCTTCTACCTCTTTGGGATCCACCAGAACTTGTGCTCCCCCAGATCCCAGGGTCATGCTTCTGGGGGCCATTAACCTTTACTGCTTAATGAACAAACATTGAACTCAGTTGACTTAGGCAGCCTTCCATGGAACCTCCCCATCAGCTCCCCTCCTACGTAGACCCTATGTTGACCTGGAAGCCCTGTGTCTGATCTGGATCTCTCACACTGGAGGGCTTAGAGAATGCCTCTCATTCTCATCGCCCATGTCTCTTGCCCAAGTGCATTGCTCAGGCCTGGCAAGACAAACTAAGGTTCAGGGAGGAATCGAGTCTCAGTCACCCACAGTCTTCTGACTTGGAGGCCAGGCGCATGCTAGGTGGAAGCAGGGCCATACTCAGCTGACATGACTTGTAACAACACAGCAAAGTAGATAAATGATTGAGCATCCAAGATACGATTTAGCATGACATGGTAGTTAGTCAATAAATGCTAGCTTTACTCCCTTTCTCCAGCTCCGGGTGGGTTCCTGAAAGTGATATGCACTCCCCTACTGCTGGTTCATCCTCTCGGTCACCTCCCCAAACTAACAAACAGCCTGAAGAGGCAGGGTGACAGGGGAGAAAAGAATCATTCAGGACTGCCACTTCCTGAGGAGACATGAATAGAAACTGGGCTTGAGGCTTGGTTATTATCTGGAGTAAATGACCCACAATACCTCCCATCTCTACCGGCATCTCTCTCTGCTGTCTTCTCAGCATCCATCTGTAACCAAAAGATCAAAGGTAACATGGACACTGAGACACTCTGTGGTTTAGACCAACCAGTGTACCAACTGGCCAGGGCTCTCCAGGCAGGAGCTCTGGTGGCAGGGGCAGGCAGGCAGTGGGTTCCACAGAGCACTTGGGATCCAGGGGCTGGAAGGAGAGTGCTAGAGGCCACCACAGTCCTGGGAGAGGGTTACAGGGGGCAGGAGAACAGAGGCGTGGCTAGTGTACGTCCCAAGCTGTCCCTTGACCTAGAATTGCAGGAGGGGAGTCTGCAGCAGGAACCCGGCCACAGGCCGGGCCCACTCTCAGTGTCTGTTGCACGTCACGCCAGCATCCTCGGCATGTCCACAGTTTGTCACCCCCCATTTGGAGAAGTTGCAGCGGAAGATGGTGTCCTCGGTGCCCTTGCAGGCCACATCATCCATCCAGATCTTTCCTGTGCCTGTGGAGACAGGTCAACACGGCCTCTCAGCAGCGATACAGGAAGTGGGAAAAGAGAGAACTTCCTGGGGCTCTCACTGGCCTGGCAGGCACTGCTCACATACCCCTGGTAGCGTCTGCATTCCCACCAAGAGCTCATCCTTACTTCTAGGCTCAATTTCTTATGGGCAGAATAATAATAATTGACTGTGATGGTTTTGAGGATCCCTGTGTGTCAGACCTTAAACAGTTCTCAGCATGGTGCTTCGTAGCGGGTAAATTGTTAGTAAATGAACCCAGAGGCTCACAAAGCAATGGGTACATGGTCACTGATTATAACTGGCAAAATAAGATCTCAAACTCTTGCTGCCCCCCAGGCTTCCATTTTGTAAATATTTCTTCTTAGCTTTTGAGATACGTTATCTTTTAGTAGCTGTGCTAAGAACATTTCAACAGATCAGTTTATGAGTTCAATACATTTTGATCAATGCCACCCCTTCGAGATATGGTATCTTGAAGCCCTTGCTGATAATGAGTGAGCCAAGGCCTAGCCAGACACACCCTGGCTTACCCTGGTGCCCCAGAGCCAAGGTGGTCAGTACAGGGCTCCTTCACAGCTTGTGGATTTTAAAGTAGATGGTCCCATTCTATGAGCCTAGACTGGGGTTCTAAAATGACAAGGCATCCCATAATTGAACATTAGAACATGATACTCAAGGATAGATAAAACATCCCTAAGCCATAATTAGTCCTCCAAACACAAGGTCACTAAGATAATCTAATCAGTAGCTTTACCTGCAGTCAGCCCTGCTCATCCCGCCTTGAAGGGGACAGACCATTGGTCTGGAGAAGCCCAGACATGGAGGACCTCGTGCTTGGTCTCTCAGGATTGCAGCTAAGCCCTAAATGGCATAAACTTGACACTGAGGTCTCCTTAAGAATACTATGGTATACAGAGAGTTGGATGAGCCCATACAAAGCAATGGTGAGGGCTTAGGGGAGTAGAGAGGGAGGGGACTTCATAGGAACTAGGAACTGATGGGCATTAGTGAGTTCCCTGGCTCTGCTTGGCTCCAGATGGCAGCAGCCAATTCAGCAACCCTCTGGAAGGACAACTGAACTCCAGGACACCCATAGATTCAGTAACCTTGCTACAGGATCCATGGTGACAGTGACAAAGAACTGTTAGCAATGCAGAGCTGGGGGTCCTGCCTGAGCCCCACTGAGCCAGAATCTGCACACCGAGGCTGGGCCCTGCAGCTGGAGTGTCCTGGCACAGAGCTAGAGGCAGAGCTTTGTCATGGGGCCCGCTGAGTGGTCACTCAGCACCCTCCGGAGGTCAGTGGGACTATTTCAGTTTTCAGTCTGAGATGGGTGTCTCAGAATGGAGGGTTTCGAGTACTAAAACCTGGTAAATTGTGGGCAAACTGGAGCAGTGGGTTACTCCAGCACCTCCATTTGTTAGATTTATGACCGGGAACCACAATGCATTGGAAGGTCACCAAGTGAGGTCCGACCTCACGCAGGGGATGAGTCAATAGGATGATGCTTCCTGTGTGGAAATGCTTCAGCATCCACAAATGTTTTCCTACCTGACTCAAGGCTACCTCTCCAGTTTTGTCTCCCTAGCAGCTAAACACCTTCTCCCTCTTTTTTGGCGAAACATTTGAGACAATGAAAACCCTCAAATGTTGTCATTCCCTGTGAAATCCCTTTTCAAACATTGTCAAGTGAACATCTAAGCCCCAGTGCCATCGACTGAGGCTACTGCACCAGTTAGCTGGCTACGCTGTGTTCTGTTTGTGGAGATGTTCAAGGTCAGTGACAAGTTGGCAGGGAATCTGGGCCAAAGCAGGGAGGAGAGGCCTCAGGCCACCGGTTCTCTAGGACCCTGCTCTTGACTAGAGTCTCTTCCTGGCTCCTACACAATACCCCCTTTGAAACACAGTAATAATTCACAGATTAAACATCTCCTGGAAAACATATCAATTTGCAAATTACCCAGGAAAAGGCCTGGGGCTCAGGAGCTCTGTGGGATTAGTCACACCCAAAGCAAATAAAGAGGCAAATAAAAAAGAGACTAACAAATAAGGAACAGGCCTTAGGTCACAAAGCCCAAATGCTCACATATAGAATCTGGAAACTCCTGGCCCCTGCTGATATTTAGCCAGAAAGTTCTGGCTAATGTCCAGCCATGAAAAGGCCCATAAACTGGGAAGAGCCATTCAATGAGCTTCCAGGACAATCTAGCTCCAAGACCCAATGGAGGCATCCCCAAAGGACTGAGGAGTCGGCCAGCACCTCTGTTCCTCAGCCTTTGGCTCAGAAAGCTTGTACGTGATCAGCGCCTGAGCTTTTGAACTGACTTGAGGGTGAGCAGAGCCCTGGGTGTCACCCTTCCTCCCTCTCGGATAGGACTTGACCTCCAGCTTAAAAGAAGGGTAGACTAGCTGGGGAAGGGTCTCTCACCCTTGAACGCTCAATCTGTATGCATGGCCTATTCCTAACCAGCTCCCAGATGTGTCAGCACGGGTCAGGTCAGCAGGGTGGGTAAAGGCCTGGATGAAGCCATGGAACTTAAGGAAACTGAGGCCTGGTGAAGGTAACTCAGAAATACAGTGTTTAGAATCACAGAAGTGCTATCTTGCTTCAAAGAGAGACAACAGCCTGCACCAGGCAGAGGCTGGGGGGTTCCCTTGGCAGAATCCTCTGGGCTTTCGGCTTTGGAGAGGAGGCGGTTCCCCGGACGCTCACCCATTCCACCTCCTCGGCAGACTCACCTTGTCCGAAGCGCGCGGTGCGGTACACCTCTTCTGCACTGCGGAAGCCCAGCATGCGACACACCACGTCCCCATCCTTCTTGTCCCAGCCGTCGTCACACACGGTGCCCCAGCGGCGCTCGTGGTACACCTCCACGCGGCCCTCGTGCGGGCCCGAGCCGTTCACCAGGCGGATGGTCATGGCATCCACGCCACCTGTGAGGCAGTACTGTCACTATGTGGCTGACACCCGCGTACTCACTCTCAGAGTGCGGGGAGGAAGAGCTTGTATTCTTTCACCCCCGAAAACCTCCTCTCTGTACACTGGCTCTAACTTCTCTTCTCCTTTTAAACTCATTAGAAGGTCTTCCCTGGACTACATACCTGGACGGGACCTCTCTTCTAGACACAATTATTCCTTGGCATCATAATTGCCTTTTATTCTCTCAGGATACCAGGAACATCCAAGGACCACGTGGTCTGATCCGGTACCTGGAACACTGAGATGCCCAGTCTGTGAAATTGAAGGCCTGCACGTGTGACGAGCTCACGAGTCGATACGGATCCTGATGAGATCTTGTCTAGTGGATGCAATCCCTCATCTAGACTTTGGGGGGAGATGGCCGGGCCAAGCAAAGAGTCCTCCATCAGGGCCCCAAGCCCCAGCACCCTCGTGATGCCATCACAGTCCATTCTGTCACTCACTGGCTTCTTCCCAATGAGGAAAGAGGGATGTGACCCTATCATTCTTTCAGTAGGTGCTGGAGGAAATCTGGACGATGCCATTTCGCATGTTAACATTCTGAAATTCTCAGAAGGTTTCAATGTATATATAGAAGTAACAAAAATATTTGGAAACAAGACAATTTCAAGAAAAATTGGAAACAGGTGGTAACCATACTCATGGGATCAATATCACTTGCAAGTATGTCTCTGGCCCATGGCCCGTGCTCCTCCTGCACCAGGCAAAGTCATAGCTCTCTAGCAGTGTCTTTCCCAACCAGCACGCTGACCTCAGGAGCTAAAAGGAGGTGGAGGAGGAGTACGGGGGGGAAGGGGCCACGAGAGATGGGATTTGGCAGGGCTGGATGATATGAGACACCACTCGGCCCCCACAGTTGGCTCATCAACTCTTGGAGCTTGTTCCATGCTTGCCAGCAGGTCCCAAATAGGTCAAGATGACTCTGAAAACCATGCCACCTCCCCCTGAACTCACGCAAACCAGATGGCACATTCCATCTTTACAGAATCTTCTAGAACATGGCCACCACGGTGTGTCTCACATTTGTCCTCCCCAACTCAATGAAATCCCTTTTAACAAAATCACTAGCTGCTCGGGAAACTATAGGCTAATGTTTAACCAATTGGTGATGTAGACTGTCCCACTTCAGGGACTCATACAGTCCAAAGGCCTGTTCCTTGAATGCTGTTTCCCACCCCCTTCACCCCTGCAGAACAAGCATGCAGGCAGTCCCTTTCCTAGACTTGAGGCTTCAAGACCACCCTCAACGGCATACTTGGAGACTTGGGGAAATCACCAAACACAGTGCTCTCTAGGCTGAGAGGGATGCCATGCATTTCTAAGAGCTTTAGGTTTCTGGAGGTCGAGGGTTTCAACTCAGCTTTTTCCTAGGAATTTCTGCCCCCAGGGAAATTTTTTCCACTAAGCAATCAACCACCATGCAGAAACATGCTCACCCTACACTTCATGCGCCAGACAGGGTTCTGAGAGGAGGCCTTGCATGACATTTGACCCTCCCTGGACACTTTGGTTTAGTCCAAGGACCTTCTTCCTCAGCTGCTCAACTGGAGGGGTCTCTGAAGGGCATGTGGGGAACCTGGAATTAGGAAGGTGACAGAAAATGGAAGGCAAGGATTCTGGATCACGTGAAGCACAGGCCTTCCTAGGCCCATAGCAAGAAGAGATGGTCCAGTCAAAGGGCAAAGGGCACCAAGAGCAAGGAGAACTTAGGCTCTGCCATTCATAATTGCTCTCTGCAGCCTGCAGACCTTCACTGAGCCCTGGAAAGTCCTTCCAGAATATTCCTAAGGATTCAGGGGGATCACCCTGAGTGAAGAGGATGTCACACTCTTCCTCTTGGTCTCCTCCGCTAGCCTAGATGGAGCCCACCTGCCCATATGACCACAGCTGGCACATGGAAAGAACAGTAGTGACCATGTGGCTGGTCCCACACAGCTGTACACAGGAATGGCCAGCTGTAGCTTTCCAAGTCTTGGCTGAAGACCCAAGCCAATGGAAAGGCCAGTTGGAGGTTAGTGAGCAGATTTCAGGAGGCTGACATGTGAGGACTGAGGCTTGAAGTCTACCCAGGCAGGAAAGTCTGTGAGATTCTTATTTCCAAACCAGCAAAAAGCTGGAATTGGAGATGTAGCTCAAGTGGTAGAATGCCAGACTAGTGCGGAAAAGCCAAGGGCACAGAGGACAAGTGCCAGCTCATTCCAATCTCTAATCCATAGATCTTCTCCTAGCCACCTGTTCCCATGCCTAGTAGAGACATGGAGGAATCTAGGTAGCTAGCTCTTGGCTCCTCTCTTCCCTGCTGCCCCAGGGTTGAAGATCACAGACCCCCTCAGTTGGGAGAGGAAAAAAGTAACTTTTATAAAGAGAAACAGAGAACAGCCTCAAATCAAAGTTGGCACAGAAGTGTCAGTGCTTGGTTTTGCTGTGAGCCTTAAGAAGGAAACAAGCTTGGCACTGGTGGCTCATGCTTATAATCCCAGCTACTCAGGAGGCTGAGATCAAGGATCAAGCTTCAAAGCAAGCCTGGGCAGGAAAGTCCCTGGGAGACTCTTATCTCCAATTCACCACTGAAAATAAGAAGTAATACTGTGGCTCAAAGTGGTAGAGTACTAGCCTTGCGTGAAAAAGTTCAGGGACAGTACCTAGGCCCCTGAGTTCAAGGCCCACAACTGGCTAAAGTGGGGGGGGGGAGGAGGAGGAGGAGGAGGAAGAGGAGGAGGAAGAGGACATGGATGAGTGGAACCCAGCTCTCACACACCCAGGGTGCAGCTGGGATGGATGCAATGGCCCTTGACCCCACCCTTGCAGCAGGTCCAGGTCTTCTGGAGTCTGACTCAGCTCACCTACTAAAGAGGGTGTGAATGAGACCTATGGGGTCTGGTCAGTAGATAACAGAGAGCCTCCCCTTGGCGAGCTCTAGCCAGGCTTCCCTACATCCTGCAATCAACCCTGGATGATAAAAACTGGGACCCTGACAGTGGTAAGAAACATCCATCCCTGGGTGTGGGATCTCCTCAGAGCCATTGAAAGTGTCTGCCTGGGAAAACTCAAAGCTTCCCCAGAGTCTTACAGTTGGCTCTAGCGAGCCCATGAAGACAGGATCCCTATTTCCGAGCCTCAGTGGCATGGTGGGAGCCAGTTACCAAATCCAGGTAGGTTTCTCTCAGAACCTCATTTCTGCCTTTTGTACCTTTCACTTCCCTGACTCTACTGAGGCCCCGTACAGCTGCCCACGGGCCCCTCCTCTCTGTAAAACACCCCACCTCCGTACGAATGAGGTTAAATTCCATTCAAGCTGTTTTCCTATAGTAGTAGTTACAGCTTGGTAAAGCTGTCCTTGCATCATCACCAGTGCCAGCTTTGTCTGTCTCTGCCATCAGGTGGAGTCAGGTTGTAGCGTTTGACAAGCCAGCCAGAAGCGGGCTGTGCCCACAGCCTGCTCTTGTTCTTCCTCACTATGGAAAAGGCCTCAAAGGACTGGTTGGACTTAGAAATTCCGTCCAAGTCTGTGTAAAGAGAATTCTTGTGACCCACCCGGACTCTCTTAAACACGTGGGCTGGGGAATGTGGAAGGCACTGAGTAGAGCAGGAGCAAGACAGCTAGCTGCAGCCAGGGACCATGGGGTCAACAGATCGTGGTGGAGAAGACACTAGAATGACAAGCTGACCTCTTAGGATGGGGCCCCTAGAGTGGCTTTGGATTTTAACATCCATCTCATTCCAGGCTCTGCAAGACCCAACTACATAATAGGTCCTGGGTACCCAAAGTCTTCCCAGAACCCATTATTTGAAGTTACCCAGAGGAGTCTCTTGTCCTTACTACCAAGACAGCCGGACAAGAGTGTCATGTACCCATCTAAGGGCAGATGGGTGACCTATATCTACCAGCCCTGGGGGTTTAGATGGAGGCTCAAAGAACCAAGGCCATTCTTACAGGGAGGAAACCAGATGACTGGGGAAGCTGCCTACGGACTCAGGAGCAGGGCTGGAGTCTCCCTCCATCGCTGGCCAATGCCATTTCTGAACACATGGATAGGATGGTGCTGGCTGGGGCAACAGCACATGTGAAGGACTGCCCCCACCATGAGCTCCCACTCCAGCTGGCAGGCAGTCTGCCCCACAGCACATGGGTCAACTTGGAAGATCTCCTTGTTGCTGAGAACAACTTGCATACCAACAGCCCTGGCAATTTGGTGCCTTTGAAAGCCTATTTTTTTTTTTTTTCAGAAGAGCCATGCAACAAGGGATTCTTCCCTCCAGTCGGATTATCCTCTGCCTCATTTCCTCTCTTCTCCCCAGGCATAGTTCCTGGCTTCTTTGCACGCTAGGGGAGCATCCGGCAGAAGCCTGGCTCCTGTTGTCAGCAACTTTCTGCACAGTAATGCAAGCTGGATGCGATTTGTTAGGCAAGGCGCCTGTGGAATGGTCCAGGAATTCTATGCTAGGGCTGAGCCACTCCTGGTCTCTCAGGATGGACCTTTATATATCTCTTGATGTGTAAGGATGCTCCCCTCCAAGCAAACCTGGCTTTGCTCTCTCTGGTAGGAAGAGCAGCGCCTCAGACAAAGCAGGCTGTCTCTGACCTCAGATTCCCTTACTTTGAATTCCTGAGCACCAGACTAGGAAGAACCTTGACTTTGAGTCTTCCAACTGAGATCTCCGATCATTCAGAACCACATATGACAGCTGCTCATCCTGCCTCTGCGGATGGGAGAGATTTCGCAGAATCTCTCAGGAATCCATCTCAAGTTGTGAGAACCAGCGTCTGGTTTCATTTACTGGCCACTGGCATCTGTGGATGGCTCCAGTATTTGCTCATTCAATGATTGCTTACCTTATTTACACCCCCTGCTTTGGGTTTTGTGGCTACTATTGTATACTGGGAGAAATGTGGTATAGCTTTCTTCTCCGCAGTGTAAGAAAGCCAGCGGCTTCACTGCTCTACTGCTAGAAGTGCCTAATAGTCACTGTCTCTCAGCCTTGACTATCTCCTACCAGCAGGCCTGTCCATGTCTGGCTTGGAGCTGTCCTCAGACTGAACCTGGGCACTTCCAAGTAAAGCATGACCAATGAGGGAACAGAGAAATGATTTGCCTGGTCACACAGTGCTCTGGGGTCGTAAGAGAAGAATATGGGACTCTGATTTGTCTCCTAACTGTAGAGGCTGGCTTTCAGGCTGACCCCTGCCAACGCATGCCTAATAGGAATCCTCACCAAACATAAGTTGCTCTTCATCTACTTCCAACAGCCCCGTGGGGCGGCAATACTCCCCCACCTGAATGTGCTTCCCGAAGGAAACAAAGCGTAGACTTAAAGGCCTGAGTGAGAGTCAGGTGATAGGAAAATCAGCAGTGCCAGGGTAGATCTGGAGGTTTGAGTGTAATTTGGAACCATTCACGAGGAGTCTTCATGCGTAGCCACAGCCCTATCTGAGAGGCCTGATCTGGGATCAAGCTGGAGCTACTCGACTCTCTCGTTGTCTGCCTTGCAAGGTACATAAAAGTCACCTTCTCGGGAAAGGTTTGCAGAATGGTGCTCCTTGTCTCTGAGGAATATTTCATGCTCTTCCTCTCTGTGCTTCCACCACCCCCACTCCCGTGCTACGTGAAGGTCATAACCATTTTGAATGAGTTCATTGGAGAATGAATGGCTAAATGGGACTCATACTATTTTGGAGGGCCCTAGGAACAGAACTGATCACTAAATTACCCAGGACCTGTGTAGCTGTGCCTCAGAGGGCCCTAGAGCCCAGGAACTCTGCTTCTAAAGAAAACGAGGGAAACCCAAGCTATGCCTGGAATCGTGTAGCCCTTGATGTTTGTTTTTCCTGCCTTCCAGTTCCCCCTTGCCAGAACAAAACAAGAAGGAAGAAAGGAGGTTGTGGAAAATAGAAATAAACACACAGGGCTGGGGAAAGGGGCTGTGCATTTCTGCAGCTGCAGAGCTGGGCCCCAGGGATAATGTGGAACATCTGCCCATTAAGAAAGTTGAACTTTCATTCTCTTGTAAAGAAAGAAAGAACTCCCCATGCCCCCAGCCTGCCTGTAGCACCAGGGCCTGCACACACCCTCCCCCGCCCCCGACGCCCCTCCCCCCGCAGCTTGGGTGACACTTCACAACAGGAAATGTGATCCATATGGGATGGCAGGAGCCATCCCTAAAGCCGAAGACAGCATTTCTGGCCACCTTCAGGATGTGGCCTGGCTTTCCCGAGTGCTGTGGACATTGCCCTGAGAGGACCCACTCAAAATTTCAAAGTATTCTCACCAGATAGTTTCTAGCAAGGCCTGCAGCCTTCCTGCAAGGTGAATGCTAATGTCTCATTTTATAGGTGTGGAAGTTGAGGCTCCAGGTCATGTGACAAAGTGCCCACAATGGTGTCACTTCTGAGTGTGTCTCTCATTGTAGTCACACGTGGGTGTTTGAGGCTTGGCTGGGGAGAGGAGCAGCAGAAATATCTGAGCTGTCACTATGCTGGTGTCATCGCACACATTCAGCTCCTGGCTCTACTGCACACTGGGTTTCTGTCCCTCGGGGGTTGTCGTTCCTGGCTTCCTGGTCTTAGTTGGTGTTCACTAACGAGGTGTCTGATCAAAAAAGGAATGAAGAGCTTTCTAGCCCAGCCCAGAGCAAAGAACTTACTCCATTGAGGGAAAGAAAGGGAACAGTTAGGTAGATGGTGATAGAAAATGGTGACCATAAAACATGGCAGACAGCCTGTGGCCCATTAATGTGTGTCTCATTCCAATAATTCCATGACTCCCACTCAAAACCCTATGTCAGAAATGACATAATGCTTCGCATACAAGTCATGGCCAATCAAATCTACTTCCATACTGGTGCATGATGGGATATGGGCACTTGGACTTATTTCTGTGCTCATGCCCTGTGGTAGAGACCAATGAAAGAGCTAGGTCATTACCTGGGGACATCACTGACCAGTGGTGTCCCAAGATGGGAGGAAAACAAACAGCATAAAGGCCATTTCCCCTGGGGACTTCACTAGGTCCCCAGCTCAGGGTCCCCTCTCAATGGAGAGTCTACTTTACTTTTGCCTCCAATAAACTTGGCGTTCTACTAAACCTGACTCCTCCTCTGCCTGTCAGTCCTTTACCCAATGGAGGACTGGAGCCTTACCCCTAGACTTCACTCCATGGCATCATTAAAAGCTGGAAGCTGCATTCTTCTCCTTTCTTTTGTTCCTGAGCCTCTCGAAAGGCAGAGGGAGGCTGCTGAGTCAACAGGCCTCTAGGAAGAGAAGGAAAACTGGGGAAGCCAGGAGAGGAGGAGACTGTGGCTGCGCGATGGTGCAGGCCTGGATCCTCATAGCCACAGAGGACGCACTGACATTTGTAAGTCCTCCCTGGCAAACGCTTTTTGGACCCAGTGTTGCATTTCTAGGCCCTGTGTCTGGGCTCAGTCGCCTTTCCTGGAGGGGTCTTACCCCATCTGCCTTGGCTTCTCCCACCCCCATACTGTAAACCCTCAGAGGCAGGGACATCCTAGATCCATCATGAGTGTTTTCAACCTCTGGTAAATGACAGAAACCCCCTGCTCTGTCAGAGAGAAAGACGCCACACACCGTCACTCCGAAAGGCGCAGGAGCTCAGTGACTGTGGTGGCGGCTCCCAGAGGTAGGAGACTCCACACGGCCCCGACCGAGGGTGAGGGAGGATGGTGGTGGGGATGGCAGCTTCATGGCAAATGACCCAACCCTGAGTCAGCGACCACGGTACCCACAAGACCTCCCCGGAAAGGCAGATTTCTGCCTGCCATCCATTTCTTCCTTCCATCTCCATCCTCCGAGCAGCTCCTTGACGTCCAGCCCGGGGGCTCGAGTCCACCTGAAGCGGGTCCCAGCTGTGACCTTCAACACCGTTCACCTCTGGGTAAACCTGCAGCGCTCACACGGGACAGAGCGCAGCAGCGGCCAGCCCCACGCTTGTTTGAAATGCTTTCTAAACAAACAGCTCAAGCATTCCTAGTTTTAAAGTACAGTTCAATTTCATCACCACTGGAAACTTGCTTTGTTGAAAACCCATATCAAAGGCTCAAACGTCATTTCTTTGGTGGTTTCAAGGCATTGGTTTTGTAGGAAATCCCACACTTACCTCAAGTTTTCTTGCAAGGAAAATCTGCCTAAGTGCCAGGGCAGTGGGCATGCCAGCCCTGAGGGGTGGCCTGCAGATCCTAGCTGGGAGGGTGGGTGCAGAACCCTCAGGGTGAGGAGCAGCAGGCTGGTCTCACTCACCAGGGGAACTGCAGATGATGGGTTAGCTCTGCTAGTGGACAGATTGCTCCTTGTGGAACAGTTCCAAGCAGCAGACCCTTTCCTCTTACGTACCTGGCTGCTAACCCTGCACACAAATCCCAAATATCACCTCCTTTACTTTGTTCCCCAACTTGCAATTCTTCTTGGCCTTTGCTCCTTGGTTCCTGCTTTTCCTTAGCATGTATTTAGAACATACATGTCACCAGTTGTTTAATGACCCCTTAGCAGTACTCTATGAGGAAGAGTATATAACTAACTGAGATATCTACCTACCATCCAAACCTTCATTTGTCTATTTGGCTTGCGTATGTATGTATGTATGCAAGCGTGCATGCATGCATGCATGTATGTATGTATGCATGCATGTATATATAGGTATGATACTGGGGAAGCAAACTCAGGGATTTATGCTTTTTAGACAAGCTCTTTACCATAGAAGTACTCCCCCAGCTTCTTAAAGGGATCAGGGCTTCCATGCTGCAGGCCCTCGCAAATTTGTGTGAAGACCCCGAGTCAAGCCCAGAATTGAACTGCTGTCTGCATACAGTGATCTGCAAACTCCCCGGGAGGAGCCAGTAGGTGCTTTCAAGAAAAAAAAATCACTGGGAGTGAACTTGGAAGGTTTAAAACTGAGTCGTGGCAAGCTGGAATGCCTGCAAGGACAGCAGCACAGAACAAGAGAGGAAAAAAAGAAGAAGAAATTGTAGCCAGGGAGACTAAAGTACTCACCCCAGGGCCACACAGCCAGTGGGGCAGTGTGGGGCCTGAAACGTAGGTTTGCTACAGTAATGTGATCGAATAAGAAGTCTGTATTTGATCCTCATGTTTGACTCCTAGCCAGAGCACCTCAGACTCTCACGACAACCAGCATGATGAGATGAGGTTACCTTCTCTTCCAAGATTTGACTTTTGTCCTGGACTTCTGAAGCAGTGCCCAGTATCTCTGTTATACATAACAAGTCCCTTTCAACCACAGCTATATCAATGTATGGTAAGGAGTGACTTCTGGAAAACTCCTACCTATTGGAGAGGGCACTGGTGGGCAGCAGAAGCAACCATGAAGGATGGACCTTGCAGCTACCTTCTGCTGTCCAGCGGAGAGGAGCTGGAGGCTAAGTTCAATCACTGCTGCTTGTGTAAGGAAGCTTCCATAAAATCCCACTGGACGGGGTTTGCAGAGATTCATAGGTTGCCAGATAGGAAGGTTCTGGAGAAGGAGCCTAGAAGTTGGGTGCTCTTCCCTACGCCTGGCCCTGTGTTTCACTTCCCCCTGGCTGTGCCTGAGCTGCATCATTTATAAGACACGGATTGATCATGGGGAGGGCCGGCTGGCCCGGAGTCCTGGAGGGACAATTTTATGCTAGATCTGAAGTGGTAACAGTCAATCGATCTGTGGAACTGCACACTCCATCTGCGTGTGTGGTGCGGGCAAGCCGATAAAGCTGGTAATGAAACTTGGGACATGAAGCAGACTAGAGAATTGGTGGTGTGAGAAAGTGCCCACTTAGTGTTAACACATGCGAAGGAGCCCAGGAATAATAGGACTTTTTTCTCTGAGCTGCTGGATGTCCCACACTGTTTCTGCAGTGCTCCAAGAAGTTTGGGTCTTTTCTTCTTCTCTAGAAATGTGTTTGTGAAAAATTAAACTGGCTAATGAGTGAATGATTACAGCTCCGACCTTCTATTCCCATATATACTTCCATGTTTGGCTCTTCTAGGGGATTACTAAGTCGTCTAAAGACATGGAAAATAGATGAATAAATGAATGCAAAAACTGAACAAATGCACGAGAGAAAAAACACTGCAGAGATGCAGTACCTCGGCACCCAGTATCTCCATGGACTTGTACAACTAGGGTCCAGTCATAGAATCATGGGATCCAGTCCCCGAACTTCCTAAATATCAAAAACATCCATAAAGCACGAAAACATTTACGTTTTCTCAGCTTCCAATGCTATCCACAAACACTAGCTTAGAATTCGCCCTTGTGTCAGGCTGTATATTTTTGGATTTTTTTTCCATGAAAAACTAAAATGAAAAATGTTTTTTTTTTTTAAAGCAATCTGAACTCTTATACCCTGTTTCAAATTCAAGCTCTGGGACTTAAACAAACTGATTCCTTTACCTACTCCCCTTCACTACAAAAATATTATTTATTTTTCTTGTAAGCGGACTATGTACTAGGGTAAAACAAATGTCTTTCTCTCTTGAGATGTGTTCTATAGACCTTTTTCCTCCCCTGGGCAAATTTCCAAAAGCCAAGCATTAATAGCATGCTGGATATCACGTGGGCTTGGGGGGGCGGAGGGGGCCACAATCTTCAGTTCTCACCAAGCAGACATCACGAGACCTGGATTCTAGACCCAACTTGGCCACCCTCTAAGTAGGGGTGACCTCCAGACCTCTGTTCCTGGCGAGGTGGAAGTTGGAAGAGGGAGAGGGCTAGACCAGAAATTCATCAAGACCCTAAAATTGCGTAACGCCAGGTCAAAACATGGGTCCACACTGCTAAGATTTTTTGTTCTAAAAAAAATTAATACTGACTTAAGGCGATCTGCAGAGGTTTTCCTCTGTATTATTGAACTCAATAGCAAGCGGGCAAGTGACCAGCTCTGTGGTGGGGCTGCCCAGGGCTCGAGAATGACTAAGAAAGCCCCAGCAGTGGGCGCTGTGTTGGTCAGAATTTCCAGGGTTCTCTGAAAGACGAGCCTCTCCTTCAGGCTGGCTTCTCAAGGAGATAGCTAACACCTCCCTCCCGGCCTTGGAGTTTGAACGCTTGGCTTTGGTGTGGCCAGAGGCAGCTGAGGAAGCAGAGGCCGTGGGAAGGGAGCAGATCCCTGGCCTCACTGCTGTGAGGAGATCCCCAGACCCTGGCTTTCGATTCATATATAGAGCTAGCTGCAAGGGGGAACTTTCACTGTCCAAGGCCAGGCCTGTGTCCTCAGCCCAACCCCTGACTGGAGAAGTCAGTCCTCTCTGAGCCTCTGACCTTGGAGGAAAGAGACGATGGCTCTGGGTTGGTTTCTTCATTTCCCTGTGTGCCTCTGTGGTCCTCCTCTCACCGTTCAAAACCTCCGGTAACCAGTGGCCTTTGCTGCCCCTTCCCCTCCAAGCCCATCATCCAGGAAGGCCCATCATCTGTCCAGGGAGGCCATTTCAGCGGTTTGGGGAGGAGAAGCTCAGAGCTTGTGGAAGCCTTGGGCTTCAGCTCTGCATCTGAGCTCTGGCCACTGCTCAGGGTGTTGTCTCCTCAGAAAGGAAAGAAGCCTCAGTCCCCAGGGTTGATGTCAGCGCCTGGCGGGGAAGGCAGCAGGCTCCAGGGCCAAGGGGATGGGAGTCCGCCTCCAGTCTCCCACCCACACCCAGGGGAGCCTCACACCAGTGGGCACTGCCTCCCCCTTCCATGCTGGGCCGCTAGTCCACTCGGTGACCAGAGCATCGCTTGTGTGGCAGTCACTTCTCTGGCTCTGCCCCCACCCCCCGCCCATTTCCGTTCTCAAGTCAGCCATAAGGACTGTCAGAGAACTCCTGCTACGTAAGAACTCCTGCTACGCACCCCTGGGTATCAGCGTTTCTGATCTCTTACTCTCTCTCTCTCTCAAAGGTCATCTTTCCACAATTGTCCTCCCTTCCTGCCCAACTCATCACTTGTTTATTTCTCCAAACAAAACGCCACAATCCCTCTCAACTACTCCGGTAAGGATTACATCAGAAACAGTCAACAAGCCAGCAAGACAAGGCAGTGGCGCCCCAAAACCCACGTCCAGCACCCTGTCCTTCACGTCAGCTACAATCAGGGTCCAGCTGCCACAGTGACTTCTGTCCCCGAGGGTCCATCCGCAGGAGAGCCTGGCTGCAGGTGAGTCTCCCTGGGTCTGGCCATGTAGAGCCAAACCTGGAGCTGATGTGCCCCGAGGTCACTCCAACAGCCAAACTTCAGAGCCAACAGAACAGTGGGTGGGTGTTTGGTTTTTGTTTACAATGTGGCCAAGTGACTCTTTATTCTTCCCTGACATTCTTCCTATGTCTTCAGCCCTTTGGGGAAAATACACCTTAGAAAGGCACAGCGAGGTAAGCTGGCTCTGCTGGCAACCCTTCCAGGAAGGATCTCTAAAGAAAGACTGCGCCTTCCCACACCGACTGGGCTGCAGCCTGTGGGAGCCACACAGAGGAAGATACGAGACCAGCTCACCCTCCACCTCTTTCCCTGTGACCACTGGGGAGAGGAGATATTCTAACAAGCAGATCAGATGACTTTAGGAAGCAGATGGGAATTGACGCATGGCATGGAATAATAGCCAACCTTCCCTGTGTCCCAACCAAGGTCTAGGTACCGTATTAAGCATTTTATACGGACCAACACAGCCACTTCTCACCACTACCCTATTTCTCCCTTCGTTTCTAGGGAATTATACAGAGGCCCAGAGATTAGACACAGTCAGAGGAGAGGGAGCCTCCAGCCCTTCCACGGGACTCAGGGTGGTACCAGCTCTGGAAGCACACCCTGGGCCCCTGAGGTCAGTATCTCTTGCTGGGCCAGTGACCCCTAAAATGGGAAGGAGCCCCACATAGGGCCTCAGCTTCCACACCCCGTCCTTACAGGATCGAGTGAGTACGAGTCCCTCTTTCCCATAACCACAAGCCGCCAGTGATCCCAGCAGAATGTCCTTACCAGCGTCTCTCGCTCTGTCTCCTCGCTCTCCTTTTTCTCCTTTTGGGCCTCGGTCACCTGAATCAGTGGAGGAAAACTGGCATTAGAAATAGAGACGAATCCCAATCAGAAAATGTGGACTTGGAACCCAAGCCTGGGAAACTCTTAGGTAGGAGCTAGCAGTAAGCATTGGCTCAGCAGGGAAGGTAAGAGCTAGTGAATTATGGCTTCTGCTCTAGTCCCCTGAAGACTCAACAGAGTCTCATTCCATCCTGTGAAGGCAGAGGAGAATGGCATCTGTGGTATAGTCTCTAAGAATGAGTGGTACTCAGCAGAAGAAGACAACGCAAAGGAGTTTCCATCAAGCACACAGGCCTTTAGAAATTCACATCCAGGTTTATTCCAGGGGTCACAGGGGAAGGAGCGGGCAGGGATCCTTCAGTTATGGAGGAGAGAGATGGGTTACACATCAGGCAGATTTTCTGGTAGGGGAAATCGTAAAATATGAGAATGAATTTCCAGGGACTTGGGGAATTTTTTTTCCCAGGATAAGGTTAATAGAGGCAGAGCTGTTTTCCCAGCTGGCATGTTACCCTGCAAACCAGTGTAGGGTCTTGACATCATTCAATGGGCATTAAGATGGCCAGGGAGCTCTATGCCAAGGATTTCTAGAAACATATCTGGAAATTAAAGGCCCATGGCATGCTACGGGTAAAAACAGCAAGTCATAAAGTCTTGGCGCATGCCTAGTGCGATCCAAGGTCAAAAAGAAACTAAAGCACACACATGTGTATACACATGCACGGATGCATATAAAGATAATTAGAGAACCATGTGGCAGGATACACCCCAAAGAGTCCACAGCGGTTATTCTAAGGAGGACAAATTAAAGGACAAAGAAGGGAAAGACTTCCTCTTTACAGGTCTGTATTGTCTAGTTTTTGTTTTAAAGCTTGTCCTACTTTTATAATGCTTAAAAGTGTCAAATGATAACTATAAAAGAAAGGAAACCTCAGCTTGTTTCCTCGCCAGCCGGAAAGTAGGGAAAGACTTCCCTGTGGTTCCAGACCTGGGTGGGGAAGTGCCTGGCAGCAGTGTGCCTGGGTTGCCGTCGTAATCAGAAAGGAGTAGGAAGCCGGGTACGTGCATCAGACCTGTCTTCTGCAGTAATGATGAGAGGCCTGACAATGAGAAGGAGAGGGCTGACTCTGAAGTAGGTTCCCCTAGAAATGGACATGAGGATTATCCATGCAGGGGGAGGGGTGGGGTGGGAACAAACCAGAAGAAACTGTTGGTCTGTGAATCTGGCTCGTGAATGTAAGCTGTGAATGCAGGGGGGATGCAGAGAGACTTGCAGAAGGACAGAAATCTGCCAGTACTGGCCATGGCAGCCGTGGTGCGTCTCTGGTCTGTGTTGCTCATGGGAGACTCTTCGCCAGCTGCCTCCTGTTACAGCTCTGGGCTGCAACTTATTATTCACACCCTCCTGCTTCTCACAAAGGCTTTAGAGCTGCACACACACACACACACACACACACACACACACACACACACACACACAGAGTCATCACTTGAGAAGGCCCCGGGGAAAGAGGAAAGCCACCCCTGGTACCCCCACTATAATGGCCACGTGCCACTCCCACGTGCACTGAGACTTGCTCTTACCTTTGAACCCACGCATGCCCATTGGGCCTGTGGCTCCAAGCTTCCCGTCATCACCCTTGGGACCTGGCAGTCCCGGGGTACCCTTGTCCCCTGGCAGACCTGGGGAGAGACAAGAGACACAATGCTGAAGCCACAGACTCAGAACTAGAAGGTCCCTTATAGGTCATTATCCGCTTGCATGTTGGATCACGAATGTGCAAGCATGGTGGCTGTGGCTTCCCGAATCCTCTTAGGTAAGTTAAAGATGGAACAAAAGCAGCAGCAGATAGATCAGTACTTGTGACTGCTTATACTCGGACCCGTCCCACTGACAGGCCCAGTTCTGAGGTGAGAGATGGCGGTGGCGTGAAACCTCTTTAGGTGTCTCCTTGCATGCTGGAGATTTGGATGCCTTTGGAGTACTCTCTACGTGCCAGGCAGAAAGAATCTCATTTCATCTTTACACCAAACCTAGAAGTATTACTTCACCTGGCCCACCAGGGAGGTAATGAATGTCCAGAGAGGTCAACAGCCTGCTCAAGAGCACACAGCCAACATGTGAAAGGCAGGATGGCACCTTACTCTTCTAAATGGAAAGCTCATGGCGGACCAAAGGGATTTAGTGCTACATGGGAGGGGCAGGGAATAGTATGAGGGACTAGGAGGAAGATGACATACTGCCTGGTTCTATTTAAAGAAAGAACAAAAAGATCCCTTCCTTTCCCGAAAAATGGGAGGCATAGAAAAGGGCACTGGAGGCTGAGAGGCACGAGGAAATCAGCCAGGCCAACCAATGACGCCTGACCAGGCCCTGGGCTCCTGGCCACCAGGCCCCACGGACATGGTCTGCTTTGAGTGCACCATGGAAAGCCAGAGTCAACACACACTTTCACCATGTCAGAGCCCAAGGCCCCCAGAGGCCTGACCTAAGCCCATAGCCATTGCTGCAATGCAGAGCTGTTTTCATCAACCGACTGATTGTTCTTCCTTCCTTGGAGAGTTAGTTGGCTTTCTTCAGGCTTTTAGTTTCCACAACACTAGAAACTTGTTTCTCAATAATAACTCCTCCAAGGTTAACATCAAAAGTTGGGGGAAGATGGTGGCCTGCCAGCAGGTATGTGTTCCCAGGATCTGAGGACCCTAAGCCCACAGAATGCTGAACCTAAGGCAGGATGTGCCCCAAGCTCTCTGGGCTTCATCAGGCAGAAAGGAGTCCAGAGCATCCTGGGTCTCAGAGCTCTCAGGTAGGGTGGGGTGGGGGCCCGAGCAGAGTCTGGGCTGGGCTTCCCCAAGTCTAGTGTGTGCCTCCTGTCCTTTGTTGGCAAGGTCCTTAGAGATTTTAGCAGGCATAACTCCTCAGATAAACAGACACCGTCCCCAGTCCTCCACGGGAGAAGTTTGTGCATTATGCAGGCTCAGGAACAGACAGACACAGATGAAGACTTTGGCAAAGTTATAGTGGGGGCCTTCTGAGACAGAGTCAGAGATGAAGGCAGCCCCCCCCCCCACCTCCCCTTCCCGAGCCGCTGGGCTGCAGGGCTGTCACCGTACAGCAGGGGATTTCTTCAGAATCTGGCCTGGATTGTAGAATATCTCCAGCCCAGGTACCTGGGCCTTCCTATGGCGCTTGGCTCCCGGGTGGGGAAATCCTTTCAGATTCCAGTACTCTCTAAGAAGAGGCATCTCTGTCCTATTGTCAAGCCGTGACTTCCAGGGCTCTTGGCAGAGCAGAGCAGAGCCCTGAAAGGCATCTGGGGGCACCCTAGCAGGGAGACAGCCACACCAACGAGGAGAGCCCAGGAGTGCAGGTAGCTCCAGATCCCAGCCAGGATACCCCGTTACCTCGAAGTCCAGGTAGTCCAGGAATGCCAGGCTGGCCGGCCCTCCCTTCATTGCCCTGGTCACCTTTGGGTCCCGGTGGCCCTGGAAGGGGAACACAGAGTGGGGGTTAGGGAGCTGCTTCCAAAGCCTGCAGAGGAAGCCAAAATTCCCTCTCCTCAGACAGGGTCACATCATGCTTCAGAAGGACACACAATGCCACCCAGCTCGGCCTCTGAGCTACCCAGGAAGGCTTCCTGGAAGAAGAGGCATTGGAAGTGAGAGCTCTAGGAGCAATGAGAGCTAGCAAAGTAAGCAGACGGATGAGGTATTCTAGGAATTGGGTGTTCGTCTCCCTCTCAGGCCTGTGTGTTGAGGTTCTTACTCCCAGGGTGTCAGGGAGGTGGGGCTTTTGGACAAGGATTAGGTTTAGAGGAGGTCAGAAGGGTGGGGCCCTGATGATGGGATTAGCAGCTTTATGGAAGAGATTTTACAAGAAGGGGGCTGGGCTGGCACTTGTGCATGCTTTCTTCCCCCTCCCAACTCCAATCTCCCTCTCCCTCTATCTTCTCCCTCCCTTTCCTTCTCCCTCTCCTCTCTCTCTCTCCCTCCCTCCCTCTCTCTCTCCCTCCCTCCCTCCCTCCCTCTCTCTCTCCCTCTCTCTCTCTCTCTCTCTTTCTCTCTCTCTCTCTCTCTCTCTCTCTGTCTTCCTCTCCCTCTGTCTTTCTCTTTCTCACTCCCCCTCTTCTTCCCCATCTGTCTGCCTGCCTGCCTGCCTGCCTGTCTGTGTGCAGGTGTGTGTGCGTGTCTGTCCCTCTCTCCCTCTTCAGAAAACAATGACATGGTATACTCTGATCTCAGACTTCCAATCTCCAACACTTGGGGGGAAACAAATGCCTGTGATCTAAGGGTTTTGTTCCTGTGGCCCCAAGCCTGGCTAGGAGAGTGAAAGGACAGGGAGCTTCAGACAGGATGTGCAGCTAGAGACCCAGCAGGTTAGGAAATAGAGGTCTTGGAGGCCTGCTTAAAGGCTGGACTTGACTCTGACTGTCCCAGTCAGATCCGCACCTCAGTTCTCTTTCTGAAGCATGGGCAGGAGAAAGGAGGGGAGGGGAGGGGAAGGAGGAAGACACATTACAGTCCATCCCAGTGAGAGGCAGGGAGGCCTGGGCTGGAAAGAGGCCTTCTGAAGGACAGTAGGGAACATGCAGATGCTATTAGAAAGTGGAAGGATTGGCCAGGAGTTGGGCCTAGTGGTAGAGTGCTTGCCTAGTATGTACGAAGACCCGGGTTTGATTCCTCGGTACCACACACTTAGAAAAAAGCCAGAAGTGGTGCTGAGGCTCCAGTGGTAGAGCTCTAGCCTTGATAAAGCCCAAGAACAGTGCTCAGGCTGTGAGCTCAAGCCCAGGACTGGCAAAAAAACAAGTGGAAAGACCTTGGCCCAGGTTGGTAAAGGTGGGGGCGGGGGAGAATCTGGGCTCTGGTTCAGATTTCTGACTGCGCACTTGAGGAAGGAAAGGTTTGTTTCTGAGAGCGGCTGAGTGAGGGCTGTGTTCCAGGGCAAGGCCCCAGCGTGGCAGGGATTCCTGTGTACGTGAGCGGGTTCAGTCCTCATCACCACCCTCTGCTGAGGTTTACTTGTCTGAGGCCACACCGCCAGCTGGTGGGTGCGGAGCTGTGATCAGTCTAGGTCTGCTTGGCACCCACTCTTTGTCTCTTTCTGCCATACCTACAGAACCTCCCTACCAGCCGTCATGGAGCCCAGGACACCAGCCTTCCAACATCTTGTGGCTACCAGCCTAGGAAGGCTCATTGTCACCATCCTGGTGAGCCTTCTCGGCCCATTATTCCTCGTGAAGTGGGAAGGACCCATGTGAACACAGGGGCCTAGCATTACCTGATGCTCTGTAATCACGATGAACATACTCCTGCTTTCCTGATCAAGTGTCCACCTGAATCTTTTTCCCCCTTGAACCTGCTGTGGACACTCAGATTGCAAGTGCTCACCTCCTAATGTGTATGGCAAGAAACTAGGGAATCAGAAAAATACCTAAACTCTGTTGTACTAGCAACATGGGTTTCCACCCATGTCCCTTCCCCGGACCCTCCTCGCTCTTACTAGGAAAGGGGTCTTTATAGTTGTGATTAATTACAGTGAGGTCATATTGGAATGTGGTGAGCCCCAGTCCAATGACTGGCATTCTCAAAAGAAAAGTAAATGGTGCCAGAGCTACACAAACCCAGTGTGACGACACAGGCAGAGATGCGAGTGATGTTTCCACAAGCCGAGGATGTCAGGGAAGTTAGAAAGACAAGAAAGGACCAGCCACCATGACCTCAGGGAGACAGGATCCTGTGGACACCTCAGTTTGGGACTGAAAATAAACGTCTGGTAGTTTGGGCCACCCTCCGTGGTATTGCAGGGGCAACCTTTAGAAAACGCAAGCAGCGCCATGACAGTGTCTGTGTCTTGCACAATGCATACTTGATAAATGAATGAGTCTATGCAATCATACTAAACAGCCAGGCTGCCAGGATCAAGATGTACCAATACTTTCCAAAAGTTGGCACTGTCTTCAGCCCTTAACTAATGTTGACAGGTTGCTCATAATTCAATGGTGCAGGCACAAGGAAAAAAGAGGTGCTAAATATTTTTAAAAATTCACAAGTCACACCAAGCGTTGAAGATTTGAGAAGGAAAGCAAAGCAAAGCTTGGCCTTTTTGATCCCAGTATTTAGATCACAGGAGATGGTAAGAGTGGTGAGGGGCGGAGGCCAGATGGAGGGAGTCAGAGCATGGAGGGCATGGATTCAAAGAGATAGTGCCACTCTGACACACATTCCCCCCCTCTCCCTCTCTCTCTCTCTCTCTCTCTCTCTCTCTCTCTCTCTCTCTCTCTCTCTCTCTCTCTCTCTCTCTCTCTCTTCTTGGATACATTTTCTTCTAGTAATGTAATTTGGCCAACAAACTGCAGACCAAAACTTCAAAAACTCAGACAAAATAAATCTCTTTTTCTAAGCTGACTATCTCTAGTGTTTTGCCCCAGAGACAGAAAGCAAATTAACACAGATCTAGGGCATGTCTCTTCTTGAGCTCAGGTCCTGGTCTATGAGAAGGAGGGAAAGATTTTTTCCCCCCTAATGCTCCAAAGTAAGGAGGAAGGGAACCCATAGGACCTGGCAACCTTCAGAGGCAAGGTGACGCTGGCTCGCTGCAACCTGCTTTTCCTGAAGCTTCTTCATCAGAACTGTTAGATTAATGCTTAGCATTAGTTGAAGGTACATCTGGAGCTACTCTGCCATCCTTGGGTGGTTTACCCAGTTAGGGGATGGTCTAAAAATCATCATATATATATGTATATATATGTATGTATATATATGTAAAAGGTTATTGGAGGCCTCAGCTGAGATTATCAGGAAGAAGCAGAGGCACACAGTGAAGGTGTGTATTTATTTCCAGGCCTTAGTCACATATCAGTTGAGATGAGTCTGCGGCCAGGCACCCCGGAACTGCTGTGAGCTTCTGAAATCACTGTGGCTACCTCTGGTGGTGCAGTGGGGATGGGCTTGTTATGTGACGGAGCTGTTATTTTCTCAGGAATCCATGCTAGGAATCTCAAACCTGCTTTCACTGCTCTTCCCTTTCCCTCGTCATCTTTCCCACCATGCACACACTATCACGGAAGGCTGTGCCAGAAGGCCCTTTTCATGTCCTGGCCTCCTTCCTCAGTCTGCCACACCCCTGCTTTCTAAAGATCCTTTGAATCCAGTCTCTCTCTCCAACCTACTGTGGTACACAGCTTTCTGATGAATGTCCCCAAAATATGGAAACAAGCAAATATACGTGGATGCCTGGATCTCTCAGCGCTGTGGGCAGCGGCTGCCTCTCATGGACCCTGCAGTTTTCCAGTCCACCCTGACCTTGTACTGTGGACTCGAGGCTTCCTGAAACTGTCTCCTCCCTCCCAGTGTCCTCACACATTGGCCAGAGCCTCTTTAGTTCCTCTGAGCCCAAAGTCACCCTCATGTCTCCCCTCTCGCCCCTGAATGTCTTAGCATAGCAATGGTAGAGTACTCAAACCCCACAGGGACCCTGGGAGATGGCTCCCTAACGGGAATCTTAAGCCTGCCCTGAGGCCAGGTCTAGCCTCTGTGCACACATGGGGTGTGTCACACACCTCAGGCTGTGGTCCCCACATGGCCAGGCCTGTCTGTACACTGGAGCCACCTCTCTGGCCCTGCATCCCACACAACCCTGGGTCACAGTAAGAATTAGGAGGATGATATCTTCTAACTAGATTAAGACCCGTGTCTGAGTACTGGGAGACGGGGTCATCCTGGAGACCAGCCAATAAAGGGAGAGGCAAGTTCTTCTCCCTCTCCCAATCCCAGAATGAGGATGGGGAGGGGGACTGATGTGAGCTTGGATTGGAGGAGTGACCCCACCCAGAACAAATGGCCGGGACAGCTGATGAGCCAGCCACAGCCTGCAGTACAGTGACCCAAATAAACACAAACGCCACCCCTGAAATCAGGCCAACCCCAGGGAAGCTGACCAAGGGTGGAGGCCCAGAGTTGACGGCTACACTTCCAGTTCCCGGGACCCAGACATCTATTCCTGTAGACAGCTCTCTCCCTTTCCTCGTCGGAGGCACTGCTCTGCCCTCAAGCAAGCAACAGGACAGAACCGCCAGCAACATCTCACAGCCAGGGAGAGGCTGATCCCGGACGATATCAGGACAGTCTGGCTGTGGTCCCGGGGCCTCAAGGGCAAAGGTGGTGGGGGCAGGCTGGTACAGTAGTTTGTTTTCATTCTGTTCCCTCCCCATTTCAGATGTGGAAGGGGAGAGGGCAGAGGGCCACACAATCGGCTCGGGCCTCTCTTCCAATCCTTTGGAGAGCAGAAGTGCTGTTTTTCACATGGCTCCCTTCACAGACTCCCACAATGCCTAGAAAGTAGAAATCCAAGTTCCAAAGTAGAAGCGTGGAATCTAAGACCCAATCCCAGACGGCCATCCTGTCCATGTATGTGTTACACGAGACACTCTGCTCTACTAGATGGTGGTTTTTTTCTTGGGGAAAAAAAAATCGGCTTCCAGATAAATCTATTTTGAAAGTTGGTTTCGTTAATGAAGAGATGCATGCTCTCCTTCCAGCTGGCAAATGCCTCAGCCGTACAACTTGAACAAGTCAATTCCCTGCCCAGAGTCTATGGTCTCAACCACAAAACAGGAGGATTAGAGTCGATGGTTTCAACCATCTCTTCCCACTCTAGAGTCCTGGGATTCTAGAAAGCTTACATTCCGGCCCACAGACTTAGGGACTCTCCAGTCCGTGGTGCTCCATCGACAGAATACACAACACAGAAGGATTCCCCTCTCACCTCCTGCCTAAACTGCAACACAACAGCCTCTCTTCCCAGACCTCTAAGATCTTGGAGCCTGCACAGGGTCTAGCCAAGCTCTGACTACGCATCCCTAGCTTGCCATACAAGGTGAAACATAGAGTCCATTCTCTAATTTAGAAGGTTTCTTTCAAGAGCCTGGGAGTGGCCGGAAAATTCCAGAGTGCCCCGGTACATGGTATGTACGGGCTGTCACTTGGAGAAGGGGGCTCCCTGGGGCCTTGGGAGGACGGGAGAGGGAGCAGCCAGGAGGCAGCATCCTGGGGCCCTGCACCTTTGCCGGTCGTCTCACCTTTGGCCAGGGAGATGTTCCTGAGGGCGATGGAGTGCTCCCAGTCCTTGAGGCGCAGGTCCTCCGTCACCACGTTGAGCATGGCCAGCTCCTGCTTGAGCTGCAGCTCCAGGTCCAGGTGTCCCAGGCGCATGCGGCGCGCGTCCTCGCTGGCGTTGTTCAGCAGCACCTGCAGGTCCTGCAGCTGCGTGCCGTGCAGGGCCACGTCGTAGGACAGGCTGCGGTTGAGGCCGTGCAGTGCGCCCCCCACCTCGGCCAGCTCCTCGCCCAGGACGCCCACCCTGTGCGCCAGCCCGTCCAGCAGGCCCGCGTGGCGCCGCAGCAGCAGCTGGCTGCGGTTGCTGTCCACCTGCAGCTGGTACAGCTCTAGCTGCGCCCAGTCTCCCTGCTGGCCCGTGCGGTCCCTCAGCAGGGCCACCGCCTGCTCAGCCTGCGCAGCCCTGGAGCGCAGAGCCCACAGCGCGCCCTCCAGCCGCTGCACCGAGCCCGCCAGCAGCTGCAGCGCCTCCGATTGGTTCTGCAGCGCCTCCTGTGCGCTCCACACTTGCTCTGCGAGGTCCGCCTGCAGTGGGGCCTGCAGCAGCCGCAGCTGCAAGTCCCGGAAGCTCTCGTTGAGCCGGTTCACGTGGCGAGTCAGCGCCTTCAGGTCATCGGGGTGGCTGCGGGGCCTGGACACTGCAGGGATGGGGTGGGGCGGGTGGAGAGAGAGAGAGAGAAGTGAGCCCTGGAGGAGAGAGGGCCAGGCAAACCTGGCGTGCAGTAGGCACTCAATAAATGCCGAGTGAATGCGGAGCAGAGGTGGTCAGCTTGGCTGCTTCAGTAGATCCCAGACTCTGTGCTAACTAAAGCCACTAGACCCCAAATCTGCCCACACAGTAGCATCACCTGGAAAGGTGTTTCACCTGGCAGGCACTCTACCACTCAAGCCACAGCTCCAGACTGCCTGTGAAAATTGTGCCTGGATTGGTCTGGAATATGACGGAGGGTTTGCAGACCCCTCAGTAATTCCAAGGTACAGACAAGTTGATCTGCCACATTGATCTGTCGAGTCTCGTCAGTCAAGGTTCAGTGGTCCACATGCGACCACCATTTTGTATGTTGGAAGTGGTTGGGCACGGACTGTTTTGTGTGGTTTAAAGTAAGACCCTGGATGCTTGGGTGGGTTTCCATGGCTCACACCTGTAACCCTAGCTACTCAGGGAGCTGAGATCTGAGGATCTCAGTTCAAAACCAGCCCAGGCAGGAAAGACTAGGAGATTCTTAACCCTATCTCACCAAAGAGCTGGAAGTGGAGCTGTGTCTCAAGTGGTAAAGCAACAGCCTTGAGTGAGAAAAGCTAAAGGACAGAGCCCAGGCCCTGAGTTCAAGCCCCAGAATTAGTACATACTTGCACACACACACACACACACACACACACACACACACACACACACACACACACACATACAGAGATACCGAATGCTATGAATCCTCAGCTTTAAGCAGTAGGCACCTGCCATGGTGTGAAAATGTATAAAAGAACTCTGGGAATCATCACAACCCCAGTCAAGACCACAAGTGCTTATTCCATGGCCTCTGGAGTTGAATGTCCTTCCGTCCTGCTGCAGCCTGGCCCCTCCAAGCAGATGGAAACTTCCTCCTCCCATTCTCCTTTGTCTCCTATTTTCTTTAGCAAACAAGCCATCCAGTGACTCCCCACCCTTGCCTCTTGGAATGAGTTCCTTTCCTTGGTTATAAAACAGCTGCTTCGTGACACTAAGGCCTAGAGTCAGGTACCCCGTGTGGCCTGGGAGATGGGGCCCTGCACCACCTGTGCAGGTGCTATCACATCCAGTGACATTTGCTTCTCTCCCTGGTTCTGTACACTAAGAAAGTCCAGCCAGTATCAGGGGTGGGAAGGAGGGTGAGTGGGATGGGTAAGTTGTGCTAGAGGCAGGAGGAGATGAGACTCAGAATTCTGTCTTGGCAATCTTGGAACCAAAGCTTGTTAAAACAGTGAGAAAATTTGGACAGAATTAGTCCTCTTGCTGAACTTCACCCCCAGGGACAAAGGGTGGCTAGGATTCACGTGAAGAGGCTATAGTCTAGCAGTGAGGCCTCTGGACACACACAGCCCCCCTGGAAGACCTAAGTCACTCCAGATGAGGTTCTGAGGGTCAGAGAACTGGGTGGGGCCTTGGGGTCACTGCTTCTTCCCACCTAGAGTTTTAACCCCAGAAGGACATGTGATCACCCTGATACTGCTTTCATCAGTCTCTCTACAGCCACTTAGCTGTCACTTTCTGAATGTTGTGCTTCTGGTTCCAACTTGAAATGGGGCTCCCTGGAGTTTCCATCCAAGGGAACCTATCTTTGGTAGAACAGAGAGCTAGCAACTTGCTATTTTTTTCTAAGAGAGCCCTTCAGAATTTCATAAGACACTTCTCATATCCACGCTCCACGATAACTTGTTCTGGTTTCAACGTGCAGTTCTCTCATTCATTCTATCCATTCCGAATGGCCATTTTCTGCACACATTCCGGTTTGCCAATCTCTCCTTGAAGATGCTCCCTTCCTGGGCTGTCCTTTCCTCAGCTCCTATTCATCCCTCCAGTGCTCATCAAAGGGTCCTAGGGCTTTGGTCCTCTGCATCCTTGGAATTCAATCCATCCTTCAGCAACTGCCAGCCCTTGGACCCTTATCTCTGTCCAGGAAATGGGGCTGAAACTGTGTCCTGCTGACAGTCAGTCTTCCTTGCCAGATGGTCTAGGGCTCCTTGACTGTAGCTCTTTACCCACTCACTCAGTGGAAGTCCACATCAAAGAAAGAAAAATTCCTCGACACATCTACAGCCTCCCAACAGAGAGCACTGGATTCCTTTTCATTGTCTTTCTCTAGATCCATCCAGTCTTTGCAATTTGATTTCTGGATTTTTTCTTTCTCCACCTAATCTTATAATTATTTTGCAAGCATTTCCCCCATCCTTCTCGCTGTCTTCTATAATTTTGATGACTGTATAAGTGTCCCTCAAGGGAACACACTATAATTGACCCACTCTTGGAATCGTTTTCAAACATTGTGAATACATACTGAAATGTTTCTTTCTTTATTTACAAGTTTTTCCTAGCAATAAATTCCAAGAAGCTGGGTTAGTAGGTCATAGGTGTTGACATTTTTACAACTAAAAATTCCCAGCCAAATTACTTCCTTCAAATTATCCTAATTTATATGGCAGATTTTAACGGTGCCCATTTCAATCCATCTTCATTTCATCTAGTGTTACAAGTTTCCTAGGATTATTTCCTAGCGTGTGTGTGTGTGTGTGTGTGTGTGTGTGTGTGTGTGTGCGCACATGTGCACATACTTGTGTGCCAGTACTAGGGCTTGAACTGGCCTCTTACCCTTGCTTATTTTTTTCACTCTAGGCCAATACTCTACCATTTGAGCCAGTGCTCCACTTGTGGTGTTTAGTCAGGTAATTGAAGATAAAGGTTTCATGGACTTTTCTGCCAGGGCTGGCTTCAAACCATGATCCTTAGATCTCAGCCCCCTGAGTGGCTAGGATGGCAGGTGTGAGCATTGCCTTTGCTAGTGTTCATTTTCATAGATAGAACATTGTACCTAATTGTTAGTGTAATTCTATTTAATGACACCAGTGTCGGTCCCTGGGCTGGTCAGATCTCTATTTGAAGGTAAGTATTCTTGGGGTCTCCTCTCGTGCTCTCTGGGCCTAGAGCAGCCTCTTTCCTTTGGGATCACGTATGCACTGCAGAGTGAATTATCACCCGCCAACAGTCCCCAGTGTTCTCTGCTCATACCCCACCCCTCCCCACCCCTGTAATTCCTTCCAGATGTCTGCTGTCCACAGCACAGAACAGCTCTTGAGTGTGACTCTCTTAATTCATGTGTATGCAAACAATTCATTTATCTCTTTGCCTGGTGTTTCTACTTTTTTTTTTTTTGGATTATCTCAATTTAATTGAGTCTCCAAATGCTGTTATTCTAGTCATCTATTCATGAGTAGTTCTTTTTGGTGTTTCTACTTTCAACGTGATTTAATTATTCTTTAACTTTTATACTTTCACAAAGGGGGAATAAATGATAGCGTCAGTATAACAGCTGGCATTTCTTCTGTCCTCATCGTGCACCAATCACTGTCCTCAGAGCCTTCCTCGCTAATACAAGTCTCCGCACAACCCTATAAGGTCAGAATGAGTCCTTCAAGTGGCATTATTGTCCTCATTTGAAAATGGGGACATGGAGATGAAGTAACTCTTCGGGTCACAATGCCAGGAGACTGGCTCCAGAACTTTGAAGTTTGGCCTGAAGCAGTGGCTCAAGTGGTATTGTACCAGCCTGAGTGAAAAAGCCAAGTGACAGTGTGCGGGTCTGAGTTCAAGTCTCAGCCCAGTACATACACACACATGCACAAACAACACCAGAGTCCCGACCCGGAATAATTTTGCACCTGCTAAAAGATTAGGCGATAGAGAACAGACTTTGTCACAGTCCTGGGCATGCATGGAATAGGTTTTGAAGGTCGTGAGCTCCCAGGAGGAACTTGACCACCCTGGGGTCAGGGGACTTGGTAGGAATCAGATAGAAACTGAATGTCAGATTCTCACATAGTATTAACTGCGAGATCCTAAGTAGAGTGTAGGAAGGTAGATTTCCTGATCATGTAAGATTACCCTCGGGCATCTGCTTCAGGCCGAGGCAGGGAGGAGTGATTTGCCCACACTCGCTTCATGCAAACTTCTCACTGGAGCACAGCCTTCCCATCACACCCTGCCCACATCCTCATCTGTGGGCTAAGTCGAGGTGCTTCGGATGCGATCTGAGCGGCCAGCGGTTTCCCCCAGACACACACACCTTGTGTTGCAAGTGAGGTATGTGTATGTGCACACACACCTAAACCAAATAGAGCCATCCAGTCCCTCACTCAAGGCCATCCTGCCCCTGAGATGCCCCTCCTGGTCTTAACAGTGCCAGCACACAGGCCTGAGCCTGGCTTAGTGTCCACCGGCCCCCTCTGGAACCTTTGTCTACGGACAAAGAACCTTGCGTGTTTGCTGTATACCAGGTCCTGCCAGTTGTGAAACTGGGCCTGAAGGTATCTGCACACTGCTGTCCTTCCTGGATGTGGGCTCTGAATTCCTGTGTTCTCTTGGGGTTTGAGAACTGATCTTTTAGGCTAGAAGACAGAATGTATTCTTTCAAGACACCAAATAGAGAGACTTGAGGGTGGTGGGGGAGGGATGCTTTTAACTCTCTAATGTAAATATAAATGTGTGTGTAATTTTGGGGAAGTTATTTGGCTGGGATTTCTGAGAGTCATAAAAGTGTCTACACCTTGTGACCTACTAATCCAGCTTCTGGGAAATGACTGTTGGGATGGGGGGAGTCAAAAGATGGAGAAATCTTTCGGTATTTATGCTCTATGGCCGCAAAAAGAATTCACCATAAAGGAATGGGTAAATTACAGTGTGTCCCTGTGCTATGTGAAATGGGCCTTTGGCCGTCATTTCCCTTCCTCAGTGGGATTGGGATTGCCAAAGATGGGTTTGACCAATGGCCGACGAGTCACTGAATCATGCTGTGCACCCCGAAAGGGCTGGGTTTGGGGGTACTTCTAGGTAACTGGAGGGTGGCACCCAAGCTTTTAGCCCATTCCTTCTTGCACTGTACCGCGAACCTCCTCGCCTCTACTAGTGATATCTTTTTGAATACTCAGTAATCATGTTTCCCCAAGTTCTGCGAGGGGCTCTAGTAAGTTAACCAAACCCAAAGAGGGGTTCCTCGGAACCCTAATTTAGAACTTGTAAATCAGACAAACCTGGGCTGGCGACTGACAATAGAGGCAAGGGGAGAGTCCTGGCCGCTGTCACCTGTGTGTGACCATCAGGATTCATTCTCCCTGGAGACTGTCCTGTTACCCTTCCCTCCAGAGCCGGCAGTGGCATGGGCCACTGAAGCAAGAGGTGGGAGGCAGGTGCCTAGCCTCAGTCTCTTCAGCTGTTCAATGGGAAATTACCAGTTCACCCTAGATGACAGAAACCCAATCCAGTGTCCGAGCCGTGCAAAGTCCTGACATGGCTAACCAGGGCCCATTCAAACCTTTCCTAAGAAGTCTCATAGCCAGAAAGCAAGAGCTCGTCCTTTCACCAGACCAGCCCACTCCACGGAGGCCACCTTTTGACTAAGTAGCACCTTTCAGGGGGTGTTGCTACACCAGAGCTGGTCCAGACAGATTGCTGGCAGCCTCTAGGATGCTGAAGCCCAGCGCAACAACAGGCTCTGTCGACACGTGGACTCTGCCTGGCACAGATGGCTTGCACTGTTGAATGCAGTGCAGTCTGGACACCCACCTGTCTAGACACCCACCTGTTCAGCTCCGGAGGCCACAAGCTTCCTGTGTCAGGATGATCCCTGCCTGCCTACCAGACTGACCTTTGTCAACTCAGAGACTGGTGAGACTCTCGCAGTAAGCAACAAAGATGGCCAATTCCAGGCCCAACACCCGAGCAGAGGAGGCTGTCTTCTCCACTGGTGGGTGGTGGTTAGGCCACGTCTCTGGTACCCATCGTTTCCAAACAGATCCTGTCCCTGACACCCTGGTGAGAAGCTGTGGACTGGAGGATGCCCTGCACACACACTGAGTAGCTGCCAACTGGCAGCCACAGACACCCATATGAACTTCAAAGGGAGGCAGCCACACCAATGTGTTTATCCTTCTCCCCAGACAGAGGGCGGGATACGTCGTATCCTGGAGAGACAGTTGCTTATCAGTGGCCCGAGCACACAAACTTTCTGATAACTTCCTGCTGACCGCTGTGAAAATGGGGTCAAGATGAGTGATAATTAAAAGCCTGCTATTGAGCTGATCCTTAGTCCTGGGGCTTGGACTCAGAGCCTGAGCACTGTCTTTGAGCTTTCCTCAAGGCCAGCACTCTACCTGTTGAGCCTCAGCACCACTTCTGGCCTTTTCTATGTACATGGTACCAAGGCATGGAACCCATGCCTTTGTGCATGCGAGGCAATCCCTTTACCTCTAGGTTACACTCCAGGCCCCTACACTTGCTTCTTCCGAGACTTCTCCTCGGGGCTCATGTTTTGTTCCACATCTCCTCCCCATGTACAGTCTCCATGCCTTGTTCTATCAGGAACCCACTGAGGCTGGGTAAAACTCCTCTGGTGTCCCTGTGCTGCCTCCTGGACCCAGTCCCATAGAAGCTAAAATCCTGAAATCAGCAAGGGCAGCCAGCATGTTTCTCTGTATCTTTCTGGACAAGTTGTTCCATGAGTGCTTGTTTTCAAGAAGCTCAACATCTCTCCACCCCTGCCCCACACCCCCAGTTCCACGTGGCTTTTGGTTGGGTGATGTTGGCAGATTTTCTCAGGTCCATCTTTCTTCACTTGTTGGGTCTGTCGTCAAGTGTTTTAAGGAGGCTGAAAATTCTTCTCACTAATAAGCATGTGAGCAACCCAGGCCAGACTTGCCAGGAATCCAGACATTTATGAAGTTTCTTTTCAAAACATGAGGTTTGGGAATCAAATTTCTCCAAAATTGGCCTCACAAGACAGTAAAATCATACTTTGAGCTACAAAGTGAGATTAATACTCATCTACTTCTTACGTCCAGATGAGGAAACTGACTGGGAAAGGAGATATAAAATGCCCAGGCCATCTAGATGGTTGGTGGCAGAACCAGAGCTACTATTCAGAGTTCTTGAAACCTAGTTTATCTCTCTTTCTAGTACACCAGAAACCAGAGTTAGGTCCTATCACTTACCCCCCTTCTCCTTCATCCCCTACCCACTCACCTATCCATACATGAATCTACCCATTGTTCCATCTACCCATCCATCCATCATCCCTTACCTACTCATCCATCCATCCACAAATCTACCCACTCATCCACCCATCAATCCACCCATCCACCCATACTTATCCATCTATCAACCCCTAACATTCACCCATCCATCCATGAATCCACCCGTGCATCTACCCATCCATCCACTCACCCATGCATTCATGCATCCATGTGAATCATCACTAACAATAAAACCAAAAGCACCTCTTGCTCTTGACTTATGCCTGTAATCCTAACTACTCAGGAGGCTGAGACATGAGGATCAGCATTCAAAGCCATCCTGGCAAGGAAGTCTGTGAGACTCTTATCTCCAGTTAACCACCAGAAAATCGGAAGTGGTATTGTGGCTCAAAGTGGTAGAATATTTGAGCTGAAGAACCCAGGCCCAGAGATCACACCCCGCAACTGACAAAAAAGAAAAAGAAAAAAAAGCTTCTCTAAGCATCTCTACCAATTTCTAGCAATAGGCAGTTTTCCAACTAAAAACATGAAGACCGAGAGAAAGAGTTACATGAGAGGACTGATTAGTCCCCAGAGTATTTTTGCATTATTAGTTGGTTGGATAACTCCAGTACTATTAAAAAACTTAGTATTGAGAAAGAGTAACATAAAACTGTGCCAAGGACAATCATCAATCATAGTATTCTTTTAGATGGATTAAAATGTTTCTATAAAGAGAGACGCTTTGATGACAATGTGTAACATAGTCTATAAAATCACAGCATGCATCTCATGTTTACAATTTTTCAAAAGCTAGCAGCTTTGTGCGAAGTTCAGGGGGGTATGTGAAGTGAGGAAGTAGATTTTAGAATTTCATAGACTCTGAGAATTGGATGGGATTTTAGAAATTGCTAAATTAGAAAGAAAGAAATGATTAGGTTAAACTCTAAAGGCCTAGGTTCAAGTTCTAACTGCCATCAACCCATTACATAATCTTCAACAAAGGGACTTTGTCTTTCTGAGTCTCCCTTTCTATCTAAAAATGGAATTAATAATGTCTGCTAAGACCTCGTCACCACCAGTCCTCCTACGACAGTATCCAATGAAGTCCCTCCCACTGAACCTACTGCTTTTCTCACCATGAAGGAAATTGCCCCTGTCCTTGCTGTGCAGATGGATTCTGGAACTTGACTTCCCCAGCAACTGTGCTCTGATTACACCTGAATCACCGTTGTACCTGATACAGACCCAGGTGCAGAGGCCTCAGGCCTCGGGGAGAGTGCGTCTCCCCCTGGACGCATCAGCGAGGGTTCTGGCACCTGCTCCCCATTCCCAGTCCTGGGCCTCATGGCAAGGAAGGGATGTGTTTACTCCTGTGTGTCCTTCCCTGTGCTGTGGCATGGCGCTGGGGCTGCACTGCCTTGAGGGGTTAGTGGGAGAAGGGACCCCTTAGATGCTGTCCCAAACTTGCATTATGCTTCTCATCCTCTTATTCTTAGAAATGACCCTGTGACTGCTATACCAAGAATATCTATTTAATACAGCCTCCATCTAGACTGGCATCAAGAAAGGTAAATACTGGGGCTGGGAGTTTGGCCTAGTGGTAGAGTGCTTGCCTAGCATGCACGAAGACCTGGGTTCGATTCCTCAGTACCACATACATAGAAAAAAAAAAAGCCACAAATGGTGCTGAGGCTCAAGTGGTAGAGTTCTAACCTTGAGAAAGTCCAAGGACAGTGCTCAGGCCCTGAGCTCAAGCCCATGACTGGCAAAAAAAAAGGTAAATACTAAGGAGTTATCTAGCCCTTAATCCATCGCAGAGCTGAAGAGGGATGTCACCTCCCTTATTCTTTGCACTGTGTCTCTATGAATGTGACTCTGAGCACAGCAGCTGTAGGTGGGCTGTTTTGCACACTTATTCATACTGAGCAAAAGTGCCAAACCCAAAATGTTGCTTTAAAAAATTATTGTTGAGGCTGGGAGTTTGGCCTAGTGGTAGAGTGCTTGCCTAGCATGCACAAAGACCCGGGTTCGATTCCGCGGTACCACATACATAGAAAAAAGCCGAAAGTGGTGCTGAAGCTCAGGTGGTAGAGCTCTAGCCTTGAGACCAGGACTGGAAAAAAAATATTGTTGAACATGAATTGAAATTTCACACTATGTCCCATAAAGAGCTACAAATATCATGTGTCTATTAAAGATGTTGAAAAACATAGAGTCAAGTCTTTTCCATTTCTGCAGAGCACAGATTTGTGTTTGTTGATATTCAGTGATGAGGCTGAGTTCTCCCTCTGGGGTTTCAGAATCATACTGGATTCTGATTCTACATTCCTTGGAATGCAACGTGGGTCTCTGAGAACCATAGAGAAGATAAACATGTCATCTGGGGTTGAACTACATGTAATAAAAATTTATTGAGATGTTTAATGTGCAAACCAGTGGATTGGGCACAAAAATAAATGACAAATGCAATACAAATGTTGAGATCCTTAGGAAAGAAAAACCAGGCCTTCCTCCATATCCCTCAGGGTCCCATGGCTGCAAGTGTATGGTGGATAATATGTGACCTAGCTGGGCATTGGTGGCTCACACCTGTAATCCTAGCCACGTAGGAGGCTGAGATCTGAGATTGCAGTTCAAAGACAGTCCAGCAGAAAACTTCATGAGACACTTATCTCCAGTTAGCCAGAAAAAATCTTGGAGTACAGATATGCCTTAAGTGGTAGAATGTTGACCTTAAGGGGAAAAGCTAAATAAGACATGAGGCCCTGAGTTCAAGTCTCAATAGAGGCATGCACACACACACACACACACACACACACACACACGCACGCACGCACACACACACACACACACACACACACACACCCCAAACATACATCTGACTTGATCTTCCACAACCAAAAGGCTTAAGTGATCAGTTCACTTAAGAGATGTTATAATTTTTAGCCAAGTGAAAAACTTTATATATTTAGCAAGTAAATATTGCAGTGCAAAAGGAAACTCTTCAAAAGTAATGCTACATCATGCTGGCTAGACTCCAGAAAAGACCAGTGCGTTTATGCATTGCTGATGACTGTGCAAAATTCTCCTGGAAAAGCAATCTTGCTTGATTAAAGAGCCATAAAAGTGTTTGCATCCTTTGTGAAAGAATCTCACTCATGGGAATTCACCCCAAGGAAGAATCCAAAAGAAAAGAAATGCTATAGTGCAAAGAAACTCATCGTACTGTTGATTTGTAGCGCTTGAAACCTGGAGAAGTCATGAATGAGGAATTACTCACAAAATCATGGCACATCCACTCGGCAGTCTCTGCTATATTCCTCACAAAGATAACTGAAGGCTTTTATGTATCCACGTGGGAAATGTATAATAGTAAGTAAATGTATTCGCACATGTACACATACAGTTTAAAAACAACCACCAGGGGGCGGTGGCTCATATCTGTAATCCTAGCTACTTAAGAGGCTGAGCTCTAAGGATCACAGTTCAAAGCCAGACCAAGCAGGAAAGTCCATGAGACCCTTTATCTCCAATTCCCTACATAACACTAGAAGTGGAGCTGTGGCTCAAGTAGAGGAACACAAACCTTGACCAAAAGACCCAGGGACAGTGCCCAGATCCAGAGTTCAAGCCTGAATACTAGCACACACATGCACTTGCAAGCTCACATGCATACACACACACACACACACACACACACACAACTAGCATTATTTACAGCTGTATAATCATGCCTCATTCTTTGTAATGTACACTGATAATCTAGGTAATATAAAACAATCTGAAATAATCCCTTAACGAAAGGAGGAAATGAGCATAGGCTGAATTGTGTCTCTCCAAAATTCCTATGTCAAAGTCGCAACCTGAAAAGGTAAGCCATGTTTGGTTTGAAGGTAAGGTCTTTAGAGAAGTGACAAAGGTAAAGTGAAGTAGGGCCCTCGTAGAACCTGAGCAAGGAACGTCCTTGCAAGAAAAGGAGACACGGGAACCTAGAAGAGCCAACTGTGTGAAGACACGGGAGGAAGAAGGCCATCTGCAGGCCAAGGAGAGAGAACCCGCACAGAAAGCCACCCCGAGGACATGGTGGCTTGGGACTTCTACTCAGTAGAACCTTGAAAGAACTGTGCTTCCTGTTTAAGCTACCGCACTAGTGATGACCATAGCCGGCAACCAAGACAGACTCAGCAAAACAGAAACCTATTTGAGGGTCCCCTGTGAAGCCTGGGAAGGGTTGGTGTTGGTCATTGGTTGGCACCTGTGAGTGGCCAGGCAGGAGAGAATCTGAGGCGGCCCCTTGAGCCATCGTCAGCCTAGCGAGTGGATGCCCAGCTTTCTGATGCAAGAATAGGATGGAATTTCCAACAAGATTTCCTTCCTGTCCCCTTGTAGCTGTAATGACTTCTGAGATCCCGCAGGAGAATTAAAATTGATTATCCTTATAGCTTTGGGTTTTCTCTTCTGCCTTCCTTCAGCCCCTCTCTCTGAAGATAGAGGTCTTGTAGGCAGCCATAATGTCCTCTTGGACTCTGAAATGTAATCTGGCTTAAAGATGCAACAGACAAGCAATTCTCTTTCTGGGCAATCACTGCCAAGAATGGAGAGCAAAGACACAAACAGATCATTGCACACCCACATTCAGGGCAGTAGTAGGCATTCACAGTAACCAGAAGATGCAAGCCACCAGTGTCCAGTGACAGAGAAAGGAATGAGCTGCATGTGGCCTATAAAAGGAAGGAAATTCCAACACAGGCTAAGCACAGATGAACCTTGAAGACATTAGTCTAGTGAAATCTACAGTCACAAAAGGACAGTTGCTATATGATTCCACTTCTGTGAGGTACCTAGCTAGAAGAGTGAAATTTCTCAAAGACACAGAAAGTTCAGTGGGGGTTTTCAGAGCATGGAGGGATTGGGGGGGATGCAAATTTTAGAGATGGGTGATACTGATGGCTGCACAACCATGTGAATGTACTTAACACTACCAAACCCTACCCTTTAACGTGGTCAAGATGGTAAACTTTATATTGTGTATTTTCCCACAATAAAACCATCCCACACGGTAATTTAAGAGGGGGTGCTCTGTGGGGTAGGGGTGGAAAGACAGACTAAGCCTCTGGCTGAGTCTCAGGATTCACCACCCCCAAGGGTGAGGGTGGCAACTCAGGGGAGGGTCTGGTTGGATCCAAATAAGCACTCCAGGCAAGAAATTACTCAACCTCAGCTCTGTCCCACCCAGGCCCACAGGATGGCTGGGTTGATGGGAAGGGACCCAGCAAGGCCTCCACTCAGCTTTCACAACTGACGGTTAAGAACCTGGCCTCCAGCCTGGGGGCCAGAGTCTCCTTACTCCTTCCCCCAGCTTCTCCTCCATCAAGGAGAAAGGAGGAGGAGCCTGGTCGGGTCCCCTCTACGGGACAGTCCAGAATGCCCGGCCAGCTTCTCGCCCAGGAAGAGGAAGAGCTGGCCTGGGCTCTGTGTGTGAGGGGCAGGTGTGGCTTGGGGGCATAGGGCTTCTCGTGACTGTCCCTGTGGGGTTTGGTGGGTACCATTCCCAAGATTCTCTCCTAGGAAGAAAAATAAACAAGCTGAGAGCAGGCAGCTCGGCTACAGGAGCCGTCCAAGAGCGAGAAGGAGAAGAAAATGACTCCAGCCCCTAAGGCCTAGTCGAGTCGAAAGTAACAGGCTGGCTACAGGAGGAAGTGGGAACTGTTCCATCCACCTATTTTATCAAGGAAATTTAAAACACACATCACTGAGAGTTCCTATGTTTTATTTCATAATTTGCAGTGGGATACCACAGCCTCTTTCATACATCAAATGAGCGTGTGCCATAAAACAGATCTCATAAAAATCCCACATGCCCAGACTGTATGAGCTGAGCCCAAATGAGTGGCACAGAGAACTGGCGTGGGACAAGATTCCTTATGGGAAAATGTTCTCCGTGTTCCTCCGTCCAGGTGCCTCAGTTTCCCTGTCTACCCTTTACAGAGAAGCTGGTAGGGCATGGTGATAGGCAAAGCCCCACAGTGCCATTTAAATTTAATAGCAGCTTCATATTTTCTCCTGCGAGGATGATGACCCTCCCTGAACCTCAGTCTTGTCATCTGTCAAGGGGAATGATGACGCTGGCTCACAGTTTTTGGAAGATCAGATGACATACCAGATGTGAAATACAGTTACGATGCATCATAGCACTGGCAGTGGATCATATACAGGAAGGCTGGGGTGTCAAGAGCCACTGTCCTAGCCACAGAAAGACCACATACATGGAGGACACAACCAAGGCCAAAGACTAACAGGCAGACTCAGGATGGAGAAGGAGACCACGTAAGGGCCAGGTGGTGAGGAGCTGGAGGCTCTGTGCGGCTCAGGGAAGAGCTACCTCTCTTGGGGTCTCAAGGCTCCAGAGCAGAGAGGCACAGGTCACATGTACCCTCTATTCCTCCCTCCCCAGGAGCCCGAACAGCAGCCCAGCAGACGCCTTCCTGCCCCATTGGGGACCTGCTGGGACCCTGTTCACCAGGGCAGTCAGAACTTCACCAGGCATCCCGTTCTCAGGGTTAGAGAAGGATTCCTGTGGCTTTTCAAAAGGGCGACTTTATTAACAGCTCCGACAGCATTAGAGGAAATTGAAAGACAGGAGTGGGTCCCAGCCAGCATCTTCCACCTCCACCCACGCCATGGACACACTGTGGTTTTCAGCGCTCCCAGTTCCCAGCCGCCCTTGATGCTTTGTGTGCATGTTGGCATAACAACTCTCAGTGTATACACATGGTTCTCTTTTCCCTTAACCTAAGTTGTAAACACTCTCCCACATTACCTCATATTTCTTTAAAATACTGTGTAGAGACAGAACAAAAAATTGTAAAATTCACATGGATACATACAAGAAACCCCCCCATTTGATTAAAAAACAAAACAAAACTATATGCACTCTAATACCTGATGTCAAATTATATTACAGAGACATAGTAACGAAAACAGCATGGTGCAGGCACCAAAGCCGACACACAGACCAATGGACTAAAACAGCAGATCCAGGAGGAACCCTGCACCACGTAATTACAGTCACCTGATTCTCCAAAAAGGTACCAAATTCACATTAGAGAAAGAATAAGTGCTTCACATAGTGTTGGGAAACTCGATATCTACAGGTGTAAAAAATGAAACTTAATTCCTCTATCTCCCAAACGGGAAAAACGCAGTTAAAATAGATCAAAGATTGTAAATGCAAAACCTTTAGAGAGAGGAAAAGACCCTTGAAGATATTGCCATAGAGTAACAACTTTCTGAATAGCTCAGGAAATCACAGCAGCAGCTGATGAGTGGCCTGACACTGGGGGAGCAGGCTTGTGAGCTCACTCGCTTTTCAGGAGGCTGAGATCCAGAAAAGTTCACAGGATTCTCTCTCTAAATAACAGCAAAAAGCTGGGTCAGAAGTATGGCTCAAATAGTAGATCACCAGCCAAGTGAGAAAGCTGAGCATCTATGAGCCCTCCCTTAGGGCTTTTGCTGTGAGACAGTAAATAACTTAAATAGTTGATAAACAAAACTGCATCAAATTTAAACAACTTCTCCAGAGCAAAGGGAATAATTCCCAGAGGAAGAGATAGTCTACAGAATAAGAGATGATCTTTGCCAACTATTCATCTGACGGGGATTCTCACCTAGAATCTATGAAGAACTACAAAAAAAAATAAACATCAAAAAATAATCCAACCAATAAATGAAGAAATGAACTGAACAGACAATCCTCAAAAGATGCACAAATAGCCAATAATTATATAAAGAAATATTCAACAGCCTTAGTCATGACAGAAATGTAAATCAAACTATATCAAGTTTCCATCTTAGCCCAGGCAGCATGGCCATTAGAAGAAAAACAATAAATGCCAATGAAGACTTGGGAGAAAGGAACCCCCAAATGTGATTGGTGGGTTCCCCCTACTAGGCGGTGGCTGAGTCCAGAGAAATGTGGCACGTACCATTGTGAGAGCCTTCTCTGTCCCCTGAGCGGAGCAAGTCCTGGGTCTGGCTCTCTTCTGAGATTTCCCTGAGAGAGGCCCACGACTAGGGGCCATGTCAGTCTTGAGATGGGAACACCGGAAGGGAAACTAGTCCCGCCCCTTCACTCTCCAATTATCTAAGAAGGCCTTCCCTCCATCCTCCTTGTGTACTGCCTATATTTTACACAGCACATGCTCAGTAAGGCTGTGTTCTGAACTTGCTCTGAGTCCTTGAGCGGAGTCTGCCAAGGCATGCGTCTTAGGGCCCTTACAGAAATTCCACGAGTTGATTATTTCTTCTCCCCAGCAGGATGGAAACAAGAACTTGTGAATCTCTCTGCTCACTCATCCCAGAGTCACTCGAGTGTGGTAAATCTAATCAACTACCCTGGACGTCCTCAGCAGAAGATGAGAGCAGGGAGCAGGACACAGTGGGCTTCAAGGGTGCCATGGCTAAGTCTGGAAGAAACACTGCAGAAGAAAGCAAGCAAGGAGCCACGGCTTCCTCTGCCCCTTGTGTTCATTAGCTAGAAAAGCTCCTTTCCCTAGCATTCCCACTCCAGGCCGCAGACTCTGTGTGCCTCCGACCTGCAATGTGGGAAGATGCTACAGGGCTGCACTGCATTCTAGGCCTGATTCCTGGCTGAGGGGCCACAGACACAGCAACAATTTTTATCTAGATTCCTTACTGTGTCTGTGAAGTATATGTTAAAATCTTTGAAAACTATGAAGCACGATACAGAAGGAACAGATCAGTGAGCTAACCAGTGGGCAGACAAGCCTAGAGCTGTCAAGGGCCAGCTCTGTGGGCTGCCTTGTCCCTATCACCACTAACCATCACTGCCACCATGATGGGAAAGCAGCTATCGATATATAATATGAACGAGTGTATGTGGCTGTGTTTTAATAAAACTTTATTCATAAAAACATGTATGGGTTGGATTTGTCTCTTGGTCTCCAGTGGGACATAGCTGAGACCTGTCCATCCTCTCGATTACTCAGTAAGTCTTTGATTGAAGATACAGGGGATTCATTGTTAACTGTGCAGGCCACATGCTAGCTGCCTCTGCCCCGACTCTTCTCCCCGCAGTGGAGGTCAGCTCCTCTGCCTACATAGAGCCCTGCCTCTTCCTAGGAAGAACAAGATGTCAACATCCTCTTGGTCCTTTCTCCTCCCACTTTCCTCAGACCTGAAGTAAGAGAGGCGCCTTCTGCTGGTGGAGTTCTGGTAGATGGAAGCCTGCAGAGCCAGGCGGGATGCAAAGCAGCCCATGAGTTGCTCGGGTGAAATGTGACCCATGTTTAAGGAAAAGTCTGTGAAGGTCCTAGACATAACCACATACACACACACACACACACACACACACACACACACGTGCACACGCACATGCACACGCACATGCACACGCACACACAAATATGTGCAGTTAAGTACAAGCATGGGCTCAAGAGAGCTTCGTCGCTTACCCCTGGGATCTGCACATGCAGCAGCAGGCTGTGGTGGGCTGGGCTGGGCTGGGAGACCCGCTCCAGCCTAACCAGTCCCGAGGCTGACAGGGAAAGCTAAGTGACAGATGTCTGCCTCCGGAGTCGAATTGATGCAACAGGCTGCAATAGTTGGCAGAACCAGAGGGATGACATTTCGCTGGGCTTCCTGACAACATCTGCACTTAAGATAAAGCAACAACAAAACCGACAAAGCCAATGTACTGTCCTAGAATGGGGGGAGCCCTCGCCAGGCAACACGGGGCCCTTTAAAGGAGCACTGGGGCTGAGGTGGGAAATGGGCATGAAGGTTACGGGCTACATAGTATTCCTTCACTGGCAGTACTGTGTGTGGAAATGGGAGTCCCACTATAAAAGCTTATACAAGTGTAAGCAGCCACAACCTACTGGGCCCAGGCTATGTTTGCCTCCACCCAGTGCACTCTGCCCTGGCCAGACCACGCCAGGAGGGGCCTCACTCTTTTTCTGATCCAGACCTGGAGCTCACTGGATGAGGCTGCAGGCACAGGAATCATTAACTCCATGTAATGTAGCAAGGGTGAAGAGGCAAGCCCTCCACGCACAGAGGGCTCCATGCCAGGTCTGATGCGTCTGCCGATGGAGGAAATGGGTTTGCTCAGGCTGGGGTTTCTACAATGACCTTGGGGGTTCACAAAGGCCTTGTGGAGTTGTTCTTGAAGGAGAAGCTAAAGACAGCCTGAGGGGCAGCAAGGGGGAGGAGGAAGACACACAGCTCTCATCAGGAGAAGCACAAAACTTGGTCTTCCTGGAAGGTCAGGAGGGGGGCTCTTGCTTTGGACAGGGAGCTGTACAAGATGTCCTTTGTGGTCACTCCCGAGGCTGAGTGCCTTGGAGCCATGGGTGTGGAGCTCGAGCGCTCTCTCCACTCAAGAGCCACGGCGCTGGAGATGCTGTCCTGCTTCTTGGCTCTTTGGGTTGTCACAACAAATCTGAGATCACAGACAAAGCTTCAAGGCTTCCCCTGGTTACTGGGATCAGGTTGGAGCTCAGCTCTCTCTTCTGATGCATCCACGGGTTCACAGACTGAACAAGTACAAATCTAATCCTTTGCTCTGCTCCAAGCCTCCGGCCCCGATGGCGTCAATAGTAACATCTAATACTTCGTTAGTTCTTTTTATATTCCAAGCCCTAACAGTTTTTAACATGTATTAATTGACTCTTTACAACAATCTTATGGAGGGCATATCATTTTATAATTGAGGAAACCAAGATTTTAGGGTTACCACAATAGAGTTATTCAGGAGAAAGAAAGAGGAGGCAAATCCAGTCATTATGTTCAATGTGCATATGTGAAAATGAAATTACATAACTTGAGGTTTGGGGTGGGGCTGGGAAAGATGGGAGAGAATGAAAGAAGGGTGGCGCTGATGTAAATGTGTTGTACTCATAAGCTTATTCATTGACTTGAAACTTCCTTTGCACATTAAAGATAGTAATTTTTAAAAACTGCCACATGCATACAACAGTGCAGCCTGGATTTGAACCCATACGTTTGGCCCCGATATCCTATTCAGAATAGGACTTCTAATGCTCAAAACACACACAGAAAAATAGGACTGCTATTTAGCCCAATGTTTCGCAGATCATGGCTATGTCCCAGTAGTGGGTTATGAAACAAATGGGTGGGTTGTGACCATTCTCAAAATCCATAGTTACAGAGTAGTAGAGAAAACCATTGAGGAACGGTGCTCTCGGGTGTAGCTCTACTAGTGCCCTGGTTCTGATGGGAAAGGTCTCTGTATCCTGGGCTTAAAAGACAGAAACACAGAGTCAGTCCAACCTGTGATTTTATAGGTGAGTGTTCTAATATCCAGGCAGCAAAATAATGCCCCAAGACTACCGAGGACTCACAGAGGAGCCGAGATGAAATCTCTGTTTACATTATCAAGATTCTCAGCCTCCTCCAGGGAAAAATAAGCTCATTCCTCAAGGAATGCACATTGGTCCTTAGGCAACTGGGGCAGAAAACGGGTTCTCCTGTTTTCTGAGGTTAGTGTTTTATAATGCTTGAACTGTCCCTCAACTGGCACCTGTATCTTTACTATAAGCGCAAGGGTATCTGGGTTTGAGCCTGTGGAGAGTCTCACCCTGTCAGAGGAAGGGGGAAGAAGAGTGATTCCTGAGGTCCTCACTTGGTCACCGTAGTGACGTCCCAGCACCGTGCCTGGGTAAGCAGGAATCACCTCCAACCCTTCAGCTACATCACCGAGATGATCCTGCCAAAAGTGCTAATTGAGGACCTTCTGATTACATGGCTGTTCAACCTCAAGTCTCTTGTTCATGAACTTAGGCCCATAGTCTGTGCTTGCTGGCATAATCTGGAACACAGTGGGCGGGGGGGGGGGGGAATAGGGGAGCACCATCTCAGGGAATCAATACAAAGAAAATGAGAAAATTGGAGGTGGAAGGAAATCAATGTGGTGGCATCCTTAGAGATGACAAAAGGGTGTGGGCTGACAGAATGGATCCTAGTAATGGTGTGGGTATATCGGAGGACAGTTCCTGGAAGAATGCTGGTCAGGAATGGATGGTTAGACAGTGGGCAGAAAGTCTAATTGAGAGAATAATTTGGGCACTGGCTAGACTAATCCGATTGGGGAAGCCAGGAAAACAAAAGATATAGTATTTGACTTTTGTTTTGAATATTTGTGCAAGATGATAGTTTGTGAGAATTCCCATGAGGAAATAGTAGTAGTATTAGTTGTGCTTTTAAAAAATAAGATTATAATTTTGTAATGTTGGAAACAGTAAGAATTAAGCTTACACTCGAATAAGATGCTCAGTCTCAGAAATAATACTGCATGCCATAAGTAATTTTGTCATCTAGGTCTAGGATGTGTGAGATCTGGGCTCACGAAGAAGTTTTGAACTCTTGGTTCAAACAGATGTCCTGTGCAAGAGAGACTTCGGCAGGGCACAGGCATCAAGAGCTACCCAAGCGGTGGAAACATGGATTGCAAGACCCCAGCAGAAGGTCAGGCAAGGTGTGGTTCATCCTGAACCATCTCCTGTCATTGGGGCATTCTCTGGAAAGGGGGCATCACCGGAGGTCTTTAGTCAGGTAAGGTGAGGAAACCTCTCTAAGATCAGGCAGGAACTGTAGACATATCCACCAGCAGCTGACTATACTCTTGCATGGGCTTCCCTACATAACCTCACCCAGAGGCCAACATGACTCTCCAGATAAGAACGTGGGAGGTGGCAGTGACCCCACAGAAAGAGCTAGGAGACAGAGTTTCCTCAGATTACTTCTAAGACACTCCAAATGTTCATTCCACACAAGCCATGTGGTACCCCAAACTTTCTGGTTTGAGGGTGATTAGAAAAAGGAAGGTAGGTAGAAAGAGAATGCAAGGAAGGAAGGAAAGAAAAGAAAGAGAAGAAAAGAAAAGAAACCCCACAGCAGCACAGGTTTCCACGTGGAACAACTAAGAAACATGGCAATATTTTCATGAGATTGAGAAACCATGTTCCACCCTCCTTTCTGAAGCTTCCAAAATGTCATCATAAATCCCATGCAAGCACCAAGCCAGGAGAAAGCCTTTCTGTGTCATCCTGGATAGCACCAAGGGTTAGAAAACTCTCCAGTGTTTTGAGTGGAAATCTGTGGTTATAACATCAACCCTTTGGTTCTACCTCCACACTCCTTTTCCACATGGCAGCCCTTCAGATACCACAAGAGAACTTTCCCTCCCCCTGAGCTTCTCCTGCCTCCCAGGGAAACTGCTTTCCAGGCCTTCCAGGCCTCCGTCATCCTGGCCCGGGCCCTCTGTCAGCCTCGTCGCTCTCTTCTAGACCCCGGTCCACCACCTACAAGCTCCGTTCTTCAGAGCGGTTGGCATTCCTGCCGGGCTGGAACACTTTCCAAGCATTCCAGAAATTTGCTATGGTCGTGGAAGCCAAACCCACAAACCCCAGATGCCAACCTCGCCCCGAGGAGCTGGGGAACATGTTCACATGGCTGCCTCCACCTGTGATAAGTCTTGCTGGACACCATTCTTTGGCCCCTGGGATGATTCATGACTCTTGTTGTTGCTGTTGGCTGTCCCTCAGGTCACTTGATTGATGGCACAGGCACCGCCCCGGAGGCCTTGCGTGTGGAAACCCGAGAATCCCATTACAATACCCCAGTGACTGGTCCCGCTTGATGTAGTATGGGGCAAGACTGGGGAGGTCCTGGATGTCTGCCCCAAGATTCCAGGGAAGGGTTATCTAGAAGAGCGGGACCTCCAGGTTCCTTGCCAGAGTTCACCCAAGCACCCCGCCCTCAGCACTCCAAGTCAGAAGCCTCACTTCCATCACCCCACCCTGTTCATGCAATGGCCGCACTTCCAGGTGGCAGGTCTCCTCTGTACCACCACATGACCACCATCACCCAGTCACCACCACCACAACGATCACAGTGTCATCACGTTCCTCTCCAGGCAAGAATCTACCCACACAAGCCTGCCTCAGCCTCTAGACTGCAAGAAAAACCCCTGGGTCCAACAGCTGTGCCCTAATTCCAGCATAGAGACAGCATAAGATGAGTTCTCATGAGAGTAAACGGATACCTTTGCCTCCACTTTGTCCAATGAGAAAGATGGAAAAGGAGCAGCCCTTGCTTCGTTTATGGAGCCTGGGAGAGAAGACCACAGCCCCTGCTCTACTGTCTCCATCACAGTAGGACAGCTGATGGGTCTATGCTGGACGGTTCAAAGCACAAGGTCCACAGGCCCAGTGATCCCTCCTTATGTCGATAAGCTCTGTGTTTCTCCGACTAGAGAATGTGTTCCAAACCCCAGCCCAGCACTGGCCATCTCACAAGCAGAACCCATGGAGGAGAGCCTGGGTGAACTGGACAACTTGTCCTGCCATACCCCAGAGGTCCCCAGAGGACCCCGTATAATGCCTGTGTCCCACAGTGAGTCAGGGAAAGACAAGCCCCACTGAGCTGAGCAGCTGGACCTGCCCCAGCGGACTCAGATTCCTCTAGTCCCGCCAGCCTGTCGTCCCTTGTGAAACAAGCTGGGGTACCAAACCTTTGTCAGGTCTTGTGCAAAATGCTGGCTAGCCTCCGTGTTTCCATGGTGATGAGGACATAGCCAGGAAGGACAGATGTCGCAGGTCTCCCTTTCTTCTCCAAAGAGGGCAGGACAAAATAGAGCATCCCTTACCTGCCAAGATGAAGACGCCCACGAGGATGAGGAAGACCAGCAGGTAGAGGCCCAACACGGCATGCTTCAGGGCCGACAAGGAGCCCAGCTGGGTACAGCAGCCACCGGCCCGCCGCCTGTGGCATGGACCTGGAGAGTGAGGGGAGCAGACAAAAGGAAAGATGAGTGAAAAATGTCTCTTGGGCTGTTTTTCTCCTTGGGTCATTTCTCGCCCAGTGGCACACAGATGTTCCTGTAGAAAGATCTCCTACCCCTTCTACACATCTGTAATGCAGCCTCCTTAACTAGAAGCTCTCTGGCACCATTCTGGAATGTTTGAGCTTTCCTCTGTTCATGAAGAAAGCAGACAGACACATCCACAGCTCAGGTACTCACACCGGAGTCAACAGGGGCAGATGGCGGAACAGGCTCTAATACGTTCTTTTACTTGGTGGCATTGTCTCCAGGGAGAACTTAAAGGAGGGCTCGCAAACTTACACTTGTGCAGCAGCCAGGAAGGGGATGGAAATGAGCAAAACATGCCACGTGGAGGATTTTTTTCAGCACAGGAACGGAGGCTGTGTGTTACTACACCCAGGAATATTTGACCCACGCTACAAGCAACTAGGGGACATCATCTCCTTATTTTTAAGTGTTGACAATTAGTTGAAAACAAAACAGAACAGAACACCCTAGGGAGGATCAAGAAAGACATGAGCAAGCCAGATGTGGTCACCAGCTTGCAACCTTGGGATCGGGTTGATCAGAAACCATGGTAACCTAGGCGATTACACACAGCCCGTCAGATAGAATAGAAAAATATCCCGGCTCCAGTGATCCTCGTGGACCCTGGACTCCAGCTCTTCTGTGTGTAGAGCCTTAGCTGAACTTCATCTTCCCGCTGAAGTTTCCTTCCAGGTGGTCTTCTCAGATGGCCCACGCAGAGGCCAGGAAATTTACTCAGTGGAAGAAGAGAGGAAGGGATGCTCTCCCACCCTGACCTCAGAGCCCCTGGCATGGAGGGCAGGGCGGGAGATTTTTCAAAATATCCCCTCTCACTCCCCACAGGTGAGACGCTGCAGCAGCAGATAAGGCCTGTTTCCCCACCGGAGGGTGGTGCCAACTGGAGCACGCCTGCCTCTGAAGAGGGAATGGCGCAGGGGCTAGCACTAGAGTTTGAGACCATTGAAATATACAAATTGAAAGATGGTGCGAGGCCCAGGACTCTTTAGTAGGGCATCAGCATGGAGTTACCTTCTGAGCCTCACTGTTAACTTCCTGGTTTCGGGAGGTGTTGTTACTACAAGGGAAGGTTGGAAACAGTGGGATAACTATTTTATGGAGGCCATAAGGATCTAGACAGTCCTGGATTCCAAAGGTTTTATCATTATTTGAAGAAGAATTTCCCAATTTATTCTACTTTGTTGCAAATACTACTTTTTAAGCTGAACTGTTATAAATACTTCCATAAAATATTGAGTACAGTATGAAGGAAGTTGTTTAAAAAATAAAACAATGAAGAAATCCAATGGCTATTCTCACAAATCCTGGACTGCTAGTAGATTTTGAAGAGTTAACCTGATATTCCACTAAGATTTAGATACAATACATCTTTCTACCTCATCTTAATTTTTCTAGGATTTCCCACCTCTTCCCACAGTAGGTCACAAGCAGTTTATTCCTTCAATATGTGAGCTCTGGGGTCATTTCATCCTAAACTACCAGTCTCATTGCAACTCCTCAGAGAAAAAAGTCTGTCTTTCTCAGGAGCTAGAAATGTACAGTTATATTTATATACTATTGATATATAAGTAGTATCCTGTAGCACCCCTGGTCTCCTCCTTCTCCTGCTCTTGTCAGTTCAACTCCTCTTGGTACCCCAAGTATGTGTGCCTCTTTCTCTTTTTCTTCTTCTTCTTCTTTGTTATTGTGTAGGTGATGTACAGAGGGGTTAGTTACATAAATCAGGTAATAAGCACATTTCAATGTCACCTTTCCCTCATTTTTTTCCAGTTTTTCCCTCCTACCCCCAAATCCCCACAAGTTGTACAGTTCATTTTCAACATTGTGTCAGAGAGTATAAACATTTTCTACAATCATATGCATATAGCTGCTGAGCCTTTGTGATCCTCTCCTAAGAATAGCCTCCTTTGGTCTCCTGTATAATTTATCATGTTCAAGTGTATTTTTTGTTTTGTTTTTACCATCCTTTGTTTACTTGTAGATTTATAGGCACATTCTAGTTACAACAAATGAGAAAAGGCATGTGACCTGTGTTTCTTTGGGCTGGGCATACTTCTCTTGATCTTTCTCTTAAGAGACTGAAGGAACAGATCCTTCTCCAATTCCACTGGCCTTTGTCATTCTTCTACAAATCACATCTGGTTACAACATATCAAAACCCAGAGAATTCCCAGCACCACGGTGAGCCATACTATAAACTATGGGCATTGGACGATAAATGTCATGTCAGTAAAGCTTCATTGATCGTAACACATGTGACACTGGGGGTGTCAGTGGGAGCATTGGTAATTGGGGGACATATAGAAATGCTTCATATTTTCCAATTCATTTTGCCATGAACCTAAATCTGCTCTAAAAATCAAGCACCTATTAAAAATAAAAGTAGCTGGTGATGTTCATAATCCCAGCACTTGAGAAGGAATGCCAGTTCAAGGCCAGCCTGGGCTACAGAACATAGGAATCAACCTGTACAGAAAACCAGCCAACGACTTATGCCTGTAATCCTAGCCATTCAGGAGACCAAAATCTTAGGATTGAGATTGAAACCCAGCCCAAGCAGGAAAGTCGATGAGGCTCTTACCTCCAAGTAGCCAGCAAAAAGCCAGAAACAAAGGTATGGCTCAAGTGACAGAGCACTATTTTTAAGTGAAAAAGCTAAGGGACAGTGCCCTGAGTTCAAGCTTTAGTGTAGGCACACACAGACACAGACAGACACACACACCATTTTAGCAAAACATTGATTATCTCTCTCTTGTTAGTTATCCCACAGGGCCGTACCTTCAGGCCCCTTCCATGTGTGACCAGTAGAACAGAATATGCCGAAAAGTGAGGAGTGGCATTTCTGAGATGAGACAGCAGAACCTGCACCTTCCCTCTTGTTCCCTTCTCCCTCTTAACGCAGTCATTTAGGGAGAAGCCAGCTGCTGCGTCACCAGCACTCCAAAAGAAAACCCAGCTTTCAGTCCCCAGCCACATGTGAGAGCCCAGAAACCGAGCTTCCAGCCTAGGCAGAATGAGCACCGCTCCTTCGTGGTACAGGGCTTGACTGGTGACCCGACTCCACTCTGGAGAGACTGTGAGACACACTGCCTTACATCTTAGCATATTTCTGACTAAAAAAAAGCACATCATCTAAAAATACTGACGAATGGTGGCTTTCCTTACATTCTCAGAGAATGAGCGAGGAGTAAATATCTGTCTGATGACACTAGGCTTGGGAGGGGTGATTTATCACATCATGATGACAATGAAGGCACTTAGGAAATGCAAAGAGAATGGCCAGGAGGGAACAAGTTAGCCAGAGCCTGTTACACACAGGTGCTCTGCAGGTGAAGACGCTGCCTCTGCCTTCCAGCAGCAACCCCAGAAGAGGGGAAGAAGACATGAGATCAAGGAAGAAAGGATTCAGGCAGGAAATGCTCCCTGCAAAGGAGGTGAACTGATCTCTGCAGGTGCTAAACCCATTCTCTCTCTCTCTCTCTCCCTCTCCCTCTCCCTCTCCCTCCCCCTCCCCCCCCCCCTCTCTCTCTCTCCCTCTCTCTCCCTCTCTCTCTCCCTCTCCCTCTCTCCCTATCTCCCTCTCTCTCCCTCTCTCTCCCTCTCTCTCCCTCTCTCTCCCTCTCTCCCTCTCTCTCCCTCTCTCTCCCTCTCTCTCCCTCTCTCTCTCTCTCTCTCTCTCTCTCTCTCTCTCTCTCTCTCTCTCTCTCTCCCTCTCTCTCCTCTCTCTCTCTCTCTCTCTCTCTCTCTCTCTCTCTCTCTCTCTCTCTCTCTCTCTCTCTCTCTCTCTCTCTCTCTCTCTCTCTCCCTCTCTCTCCCTCTCCCTCTCCCTCCCCTCCCCCCCCTCTCTCTCTCATCCAATGTACAGTTGTTATAAATGTGAAAACTGTGGCTTTAAGAAAAGTTTCTTCCCCCATATGAGAGCGTTCTGAGGGAAGTTTGTGGATGAAGCTGTTATGTATTAAATTTTGCTATTGTTGTTTGCAGATGCGGGTACACCGGAAACCAGACTGATGCAGAAAATGGTGAACTGCAACCATGCCACTGAAAATGCACCCAAGCTCTACAAGGACCATGGGAAAGGCTTCTTCATCTGTTTTTAGCCTTCCCAAGTGAGGATGGGATCTGAGATTAGACAGTCAGGGAAAAGGGGCTGGGGAGGGGACACAGATAAAGGTCATGGCCCTGACTGGGCATGCACGAACCATAAAATCAATGCAAAGTACAGAAGGAGCCCAGAACTCAGATGGGAGACAGTGTCTCAGTGTGGAGCATGCAGTTCCCTGACTGGGCTGGAGGCGACAGGAGGCCCCTCCTCTCTAGAGCTGTCATCTGCACAGCCTGCGTATCGCTCTGTATCCCTGGGCTAGTTTTCTTAACTTTATCCACTGAATTTTAAGATTAAATGTAATTAAGAAGGAAACTTTGTATCATCTCTACAAGTAGAAAATTAGCATCATCCTATTATATATATACATATATTTTTTTCTTATTTTCTTTTTTTTGCTAGTCCTGGGCTTGGGCTCAGGGCCTGAGCATTGTCCCTGGATTTTCTCAAGGCTAGGGTTCTACCACTTGAGCCACAGCACTGCTTCTGGCTTTTTGCTACATATGTGGTACTGAGGAGTCAAACCCGGGTCTTTGTGCATGCTAGGCAAGCACTCTACCACTAGGCCAAACTCCCGGCCCCATATATATATATATATATTTTTTTTTTAATTAATTGTGGGCCGGGTGTGGTTGCTTACGTCTATAATCCTAGCTACTCAGGAGGCTGAGATCTGAGAATCACAGTTCAAAGCCATCTTGGGCACTAAAGGACCTGAGACTCTTATTTCCAATTAATCACAAGAAAACAGGAAGTGGGGCTATGGCTCAAGGGGTAGGGCAGTAGCCTTGAGCTGAACTGCTCAGGTACAGCGCCCAGGCCTAGAGTTCAAGCCCCATGACTCCCACACACACCAAAAAATTACCTGTGGGTGCTGGTGGCTCATGCCTGTAATTCTAACTACTCAGGATACTGAGCTCTGAGGACTGTGGTTCAAAGGCAGTCTGGGCAGGAAAGTCCATAAGATTCTTATCTCCAGTTAACTACCCAAAGATCTGGAAGTGGAGCCATGGCTCAAATGGTAGAGTCCTATCCTTGAACAAAAGATCTCAGGAACAATGCCTAGGCTCTGAGTTCAGGCCCAGGACTGGCACATGTACACACCCAAACAAGAGCACAGTGACCCTGATTTTAAGCCCTGGTTGCACACACACACACACACACACACACACACACACACACACACACACACACAGCTTTGCACCTATCTCTAGCACTACCTCCATCATGAATAACCACATGCTTGCATCTCTATGCGCCCCGCTGACCTACAAGGCCATCTTAGGATGGCTGCATTCACCTACCACCCAGAGGATGCTCAACCAATGACAGGACACAATAAGATTGTTTGCACACACACACACACACACACACACACACACGATTGCTGTCTTGCTGCCAAGACCATCTCTTACAAACAATGGATGAATTCTAGCTTGCTGTAAAAAGAAACCATCATTTGGAGTAGAACTTTGCCCTAAAACAATAAGCAAAAGTGTAGGTTTCCTTGCATACTTGGGATAACTGATGACATGCAGGGCTGTCCAGCGAAACTCACCATCAGCTTCCCTGGACCTGAATTGGCACCTGCCTCCTGGCAGAGCAGCTGCGCCTCATTCTGAGCTCTGCCCTGGACACTTGTTCTGACTCCCTGGTGAAATCAAAGATCTAGGCACAGAGGCCCTCTGCCCTGGAGTGAGGCCCTCTGCCCTGGAGTGAGGCCCTCTGCCCTGGAGTGAAGCTCTCTCTCCTGGAGTGAGGCCCTCTGCCCTGGAGTGAAGCTCTCTCTCCTGGAGTGAGGCCCTCTGCCCTGGAGTGAGGCCTCTGCCCTGGAGTGAAGCTCTCTCTCCTGGAGTGAGGCCCTCTGCCCTGGAGTGAGGCCCTCTGCCCTGGAGTGAAGCTCTCTCTCCTGGAGTGAGGCCTCTGCCCTGGAGTGAGGCCTCTGCCCTGGAGTGAAGCTCTCTCTCCTGGAGTGAGGCCTCTGCCCTCGAGTGAGCATTTCTCATATCAAAGGAGGACATAAAGACACATTCTTGGAAAGAAAATGAAAAGTCTCTTGTAAGAGCTCAACTTATTGGAATGAGTGCTTTGATTTTTTTTAATAAATAGGACATATTTGAGATGAATTTGTTTCAAACTATTTTATTATTCCCAGAGGTTGGCATTGTAAAGTTTCTTCCTTGGGAACAAGAATACACCCAAAGAGCTTTGGCTAAATACTGTATCCTGGGGAAGGGAGGTGGGTGGCAGCGAGATTAAAGGAAAAGAAACTGTATGTGTACAAAATCCACTCATCCCGGAATGCTGAGGTGAGGGAGAGGAGGAAGCCATCTGAGTATCCCCGGGGGGCCCCTCCATTAGGCAGGAGAGGGTTTGGCCTCTGTGGCTCTGTGAAAGTATGTTCAAAGCCTGTCTCTGATGCATACAGATGGTGAGATCATGATAAAAAAAAAACATTTCCAGTCGTCCTTATCATTGACATAACCTGTCCTTGAGCAAGATTTCAACTTTTTTTTTTCTTTCTGGTGCTGTACTTGAAATTCAGGCTTGATCACTATCTTTCAGGTTTTTTTCTGCTCATGCCTGGGTACTCTTAACACTTGAGTCAAATATTTCTGGGTTTTTTTCTGATTAATTGGAATTTAATAAGAATTTCATGGACTTTTCAGTCCAGCTGGCTTCAAACTATGATTCTAAAGATCTCAGCCTCTAGACTAGCTAGTATTACAAGCATGAGCCACCAGTACGTATGCAGCCAAATCCTTAATTATGATCTTAAATTGGGGGGAGGATTTAGCTGTCTGAATTTGTTTTCTTCCTATTTTATAAGAACATTCACAAACTGATTTCCAAAGAAACTGGGTCTAAACAACATAAAAAATAGGACAAAATGATTCAGTGATTGCTTACTTGAAGTTTAATAATCACAAACACTCAGGTTATTTTCTTTTTGTTCTCTGTGGTCCCACAGCTCATAAACAGCAAGTAGAGACAGTGTTTTATTGCAGGGAGGAGCTCAGAGCACAGGCCATCTAAGGCTCATGATTAAACCCACCCAATGCTGACTTCATAGGACAGCCCCGTCACTCTCACACTAAAGTACTCAGCACTCCATCAGCACTGATCTGTCTTTGAGGCTTGGGAGGCCCTGAGGAAACTTCAACACAAGGGTTGTCACCAGAAAAGGCCAAGGTACCAATTAGAGGGCTAGTACTTTTAATCTCTAGGGAGAAGAAGGGCTGAAGATGAGATGATCTCCAAGGCCCAACAGTCCAGCAGCGATCCCATGATCCATTCAGCCAAGTGACGTAATGAAGCCTCCATAAAAACACGAAGGATGGGGCCTGGGAGTTTGGCCTAGTGGTAGAGTGCTTGCCTAGCATGCATGAGGACCCAGATTCAATTCCTTGGTACCACATACATAGAAAAAAGCCAGAAATGGTATTGTGGCTCAAGTAGTAGAGCTCTAGCCTTGAGAAAGCCCAAGGTCAGTGCCCAGGCCCTGAGTTGAAGGCCCAGGACTGGCAAAGAATGGGACTCAAAGACTTGTAGGTAGTTGAACACACCACATTTTGTCCCCAGAGGGCATGGAGGCACCTTTTTGTCCCATATCTCCCCCTAGGCATCCACCCCACCTGTTAATGATGTCTTCTTTAATGTCTGTTCTAATAATGGGGTAAATGTAAGCAAAGTGATTTCCTAGAGCTCTGTAAGCTACTGTAGCAAAAAAATTCGGCCCCAGGAAGGGGTCATGGGAACTTTCTAGAAAGCTAATGGGTCAGAAGCACAGATCATAACTCAGAACTTGAGATTGGCATCTGAATTGGGGCAATGTAAGGCCTCTACCCCAAAGGCCCAGGTTACCAAAGGTATCATCAAGAGACTGACTCGTGTCACATTCCCTGGCTGACAAAGTAACGCTCTTGACTTTAGCCTGTCAGCTACCTCCAGGGAGATCTCATGTAAGTCTACTTCCTTAGACATCTAGATATACTGAAAATGCTTGTGTTATTACATTGCTGTGTATGTATGTGTGGTGGCCAGCACTGGAGTTTGAATTCGGAGCCTGGGCACTGTCACTTAGAGTTTTACTTATTTATTTTTTGGCTTAGGGCTGGCACTCTACCACTTGAACCCCAGTTCTTTTTTTTTTTTTTTTTTGGGTGGGTCATGGGGTCTGGGTGCTGCCCCTGAGCTCTTCAGCTCAAGGCTACCACCCTAACCTTGAGCCAAGCCCCACTTCCCATTTTCTCGTGATTAACTGGAGATAAGAGTCTCAGGTTCTTTAGTGCCCAGGCTGGCTTTGAACCTTGATCCTCAGATCTCAGCTAGGATGACAGGCGTGAGCCACCGCACCCAGCTTGACCTCTGGTTCTGTTTCTGGCTTTTTGATGGTTAATTGGAGAGAAGGGTCTCGTCGATTTTCCTGCCTGGGCTAGCTTCAAACAGATCAACTGATCTCAGCCTCCTGAGAGCAAGCGTGAGCCACCAGCACAAGCCACCTTTACATTGCAATGAACTCCTCGTGGCTGAGAACAAATGCCACTTTTCCCTATACTTGGCAGCATATATGGAATCTCAAATAGGTCCAGGGATCCAAAGTGCAGGGATAAAACCCACTGGTGAGGGGACAAAGTCACGTTCATTTGCATCTGTGGACACATCGCAACACACTTTTCAGAGACTTGCAGATGCAAGGCAGGCAGATGCCCAAGGGTGCCCTTGACTTGAGCCAGCTCTCCAGCTCAGCAGCAGCATAAGAAGCCCAGTCCAGAGGGGAGATGTGTAGCAGGCCAAGCACAGACACTGTGCAGGAGGCTGAAGTGTCATAGGTTCTGTGGTTGGCTCTAACATTGCCCGGAGCCGTGCTCTGAGGAGAGGCATAGGTCAGCCAAGCACTGCCAGGCCCCCTCGAACACTGCATTCATCCAAAACCGTTAGCTGAATTATGCCAAACAGACCTTCAGCGCCAAGCCAGAGGGCTCTGGAATGAAGTCAATTAGTGTCCCAGGCTTTCTATAGGAGCCACGTAGGAACTTGTCATTATGCTCATGTCTAAACCATTGCAGCTTCTATCTACTTCCTGCCAGCAGCATGTCTCTGCATAGTTCACTCCATGGCCCCTGCGCTTAGCCAGGCATTGTCTCCACAGCCCCATCCTGCCCTGTGGTGGACGGGAAGGGCTTCACCTCTGAAATCGGGATCACCAGGAATCCATACTGTGTACCCTCCCAGTTCCCAGGGCCTCTGAACATACCCCATCGGTTCAGGGGTTCCCCCCCCCCGACAGCCAGGTACCAGAGGAAGAAACAACATGGGCTATGATGACAGGCAAGGGATGAAGGACCAGGCAATCAGAGTCTACCTCTGAATGGATTTCTTCTCTGAGTCTCCATCCCTAGTCAATAAATGAGTAAGGTAAATGCAGAAGCCTGGAAGAAACAATGAATGGAAACGTAACTCCGGCCCACCTCCGCATCAATCAAGGATAGTATTGTATCCTGATCCTTCCAAGCCTCCTCTGCTCTATTCCACCTCCACTCACCTCCTCACCCCCACGAGAGCCAAAATCTCCTGCTGTTCCAGGACAAAGCCATTTCTCAGTGAACTCCACATGTGCATGTGGACTGGGGCCCTGATTCTGTATGTCCCTGGGGAGACCTCTCTTCCAAACACCTGGCAGTTTTATCATTAGTGTCTGCCCTGAGACTGGCTGGCTGTACCCCTTCACCAAGCCCTCAGAAACCCCAATGGCTTAGTTAGCTAAGAGACTTGGTTAAGACAGCAGCCCGCAGAGTGAGTGATGGGTAATGCGTGACACTTAATTGCTAGCAATTTTAGAGGCTGAAAGTCTAGGATCAGGGTCCAGTATGGTCAGGTTCTGGTGAGGGCCCAATTCTGCACACGGTTATATACACATAACTATATAACTGTTATATATATGTGTGTGTGTGCATATATATTATATATTATATTTATATGAACTAAACTCATTCATGAGGGTCCTTCCTTGTGACCTCCCAAAGGCCTCACCTCCACCAACACAACTTCGGGGGTTAGAACTTCAACATAAGAACTTTGAGGAGACACAAGCATTTAATTTTCACCCCCATAGACACTTCAGGACTCCTAGACCCTCCGTCCTCCCCTCCACCACGCATTGTCTTCCCCAAACAGCTTCACCTCTCCTTCTCGAGGACTCTCATCTCCTTCCCCAATATGTAGGAACTTCTCCCTGTGGCTTCTGGACCTCCCAGGCCAATTGCCCACAAATTCCCTATTTCCTAACTTTCTGCTCCAAACATTCATTTACTTTCTTCTAAATGAAACCTGATTGCTTTGCACTCCCCTTTCTTTGCCAGGAGACACTTTTCATTCCCAATTTCCTCATACAACCACCAATGCATGGGTGTGATAGGAATTTCTCTTTGCTCCCTTGCTACTTCCAAAACCTGCCAACCTGGCTCGCATGCCATGGGACTGTGGGCACTTCTCGTGGCTAAGGGTGGCCTGACCATTCCTCCCTCTCAGGGATCTCCCACCCCATTCTCCAGTTCGAACTCTGCCTGCCTCCTCTACTCTTGGTTTCAGCCCCTTACTGTCATTCACTTGGAGCTTTGGAAATGCGGCTGCCCCACTGGACGTGGGCTCAGTATGTAAAAGATGCCCTAGATTTGGAAAACCCAGCACACAAGTAAAAATCTGTAATTATCCTGATTACTTGGATTACAATGCAGTGTCAAAATGGTAACATTTTGGAGAGACAGATTAAATGAAAATATATTGCTGCGTTTAAATTAGTTCAACATTTTTTTAGACCGTAGGCCTCAGTAAAGCTCTGGGAGCAAACAGCTTCTGATCAGCATGGAGGCCTGGGGCCCTAGGGTACCCCATGGGGATGTATCCTTGGGGAACAGGACAGAAAGATTATGCTCCAGTTCCTTTAGTACCTAGGTCTCCTGCAATACTCCAAGCAGGGCCCTCTTTAGTAACCTTAGCATCTCCCCAGGAAGGCGCGGGTCCCTAGAACATCTCCACTGGACCTCCTCCTCTCTCCCTCTCCTCCCCCACTTCTCTAAGGTTTGCAGGGACCCCTATAATGAGAGGAAATTACCAGATGCCTCACACAGTCAAGCACCTCAGCATGCCCTAGTGCTGGAAGGTTAGTGCCGCTGCTTTCCTTAGCAGATGAGGACACCCGGGAAGCAGATGGGCCACTGTGGCTGCAGACCTCTCAGGGTTAACAGAGGCCACCTGTGTGACGTGCCATCATGATGGGCACTGCCCATAGAAACACAGCAGGGTCCTTGAGCGGTAAGCACACTTCAGGCCCCCAGGCTCAGGGAGGGGTGGGAATAATAATGGAGCTTCAGGAGGAGAAAGCCTACATGGCGGGGGATCCCCAGCTCCAAGCAGCCCAGGGGGGCAGGAGCGGGGGAGTGAGGCTGCACTTCCACACGCGCCCCCCTCCACTCATCTCCTTCCCAGGCTCCCAAGTACCTGAACCCAATGAGTCAGGGGGCAGCTGGGGCACAGTTGGTACAGAGTCCTTGCACTGACCAGCTGCAATGCCTGGACTCTGCCCTCCCCAGATACCGCCCCCTCCTGGCATCCACAGACCAAGCGAGCCTGTGAGGCAGCTCCAGAGCCCACCTTTGGATCTCTGCTCTCATTTGGGGGAGAAGGGTCTGCAGCCGTGTTGGATGAGTCAATATCCACCTTCTCCTCCAACCTACAGAGGCAGTGACCCTGGTGAGGCCCCACTCAGGCCCTCCCGGCAAATCCGCGCCCACATCTGGGCAGCTGCCCAGCTGCCCTCAGCCTCGCCAAATGAGGCGGGGAGAGCTGATGGATGAGAAGGGAGAGGGGCGTCCCTGGGAGGAGAATCTAATTTTACAGGGAAGGAACACAGGCCCTGGGAGACCCCAGGCTCAGCAAGGAGCCCCGCTGCAGGCGTCAGGCCGTCGCTAGCAGCATGTGCAACTCATTACCTGGGAATGGCCACGGATGAAGCCACAAGGGTGGTGACAGCACCGAGGCCACTGGAAAGCCAGGACAGCAGGGTTTCCCTGATGCTAACACCTCTCTCTGGCCCTCGGAAATGCTGCAGATGAGCCAAGCCCAGTCAGCAACCACCCAGGACCTGGGCCTGGTGGAAGAGGCCCCAGGGCTGGCAGAGGGAAACAAAGGCTCAAAGTGGGCTGGAGGAGAAGGCAGGAGAAGAGCAGAGGGAGAGGGAAGGCGAGGCGTGTGATTGGCCCTGTTGGATTTCTATTGGAAGGGTGGCAAGGCCAGAGATCACATGGCTGAAGTCGTAAGGTCCCCCTGGGACTGGCCCTGCCAAGCCATTCTCACCCCTCTGCTGTTGTCTGGGGGCACCGGGAGAGCGCAATCCCTACCTCCAGACCTTCGCATCTCCACTGGGTTCCTAGGAAGATGCTAAGGGGCAAGACATGGGATGAGGGTTCTGAGCAAGGCACCATGGAGCTAGGGGGTGCCCCGCCCTGGAAGGATGTGGGAAGAGTCATGCCATATAGAAAATGACTTTTCATGGAGTTTCCCCCCTGCTCACACAAGAGGGGAAACATGGAGGCCATGAAGGAGAAAGGGGGAAGAGAAATGCAACCCCAATAGGAAGAGGGGAAGTGTGGCGGCAGGAGCCGCACTGCCTGGGCCAGGCCCTTCCTTGGTTACCCCAGCCAGTCCACAGCCAGAGGCTGGGCCCCCGGATGTCCTCGCTAATCCTTCGCTCACTCGCTGTAGAGTAAGGCCTTGTCCCTGCAGCCCTCTGGGGAAGCACAACCTGGTCATCTGGATGGGCTGCCTAGAGCCCGACGCCCTGGCAGCCGCAGCTGGAATGAAAAGCCCTTACCGTCCTCACACAGGTTCAGCTTGGACAGGCTCCGGCCATCAAAGGGTTCTTCGAAGACAGAGCTGGAGTCCCGCTCGCTCACCGTGTGCAGGTACATGGCCTTGTTCTCCATCGCCTTCTGCAGCAGAGATGGGGGTGGCAGGGAACCAAGGGAGAGACAGGGAGTCAGCCAGGGAGCCAGGGGACTTCCCTGGGACCCTGAGCCCTGAAGCATCTGCCATTCCTTTCATCCTTGCAGCTTCCATTGAGGCCTTCAAGACTTCAATTCCCACTCCTTCCCCGCTGGGGCGGGACCCCAAGGCCCTGGACCTTTCTGGCTGTAGGGGTCTGCCCTCGCCTTTCTGCAGTTCTGGATGGAGCTGAACTCTGCTATGGGAGCATATGGGCACGTTGGGTGGGCCCAGAAGGAAACTGTGCTACCCAAAGGATGTGCAGGTGAGCAGCCCCTGGGCCTGTCAGAGAAAGCTGGGCTCTGCTCCATCCGGGGAATGAGGGATGCTGGACATCCAGGGAAGTTGAGGGGTACAGGACCCCTATTCAAGACCAGCCTATTCAAGAAGGGCAGAGGGATCGGGGTTCCTGCTCTTCCCTCTCCAAGTACAAACACATCCTGTCCCCATACCTGGCACACACATGTGCACACACGCAATCCTGAGGCAACTGGTCCCAGCCTTTTTTCCAGCCAGTAGGAGGGCCAGGAGGGAGGGAGGGTCCAGGATTTCCTTTCCAAGTCTCTGTGTCTATCCCCCACCCCCTCAGCATCCATCTTCGCTAATCTCACCCTGGCCCTCAGTCCAAGGCCTCCTCCCAGGGAGGGCCTCTATGTAGGATGCCAGGCAACTCCACCATGGCTCTCCACGAGGATCTCCCTCCTCATGAGCTCTGTGTGCGGCACCCCTCCCTCTTGCCTCACTCCTACAAAGCAGGCCAGGATGTCCTGGATTCGAGAATCCTTGCTCTGCAAAAGGCACTTGCAAGTCCTGCCCCTGCAGACGGGTCATCTTCCTCCTGTCCTGGTGAGCTCAGGGGGGTGAGGGCTGGTTATCTGGAGTGTGTCCTCCAGGTGACCTGACCTTGTCCTCCTCAGCTCAGCTGGTAGAGCAGGAGCCCAGGGGAATGGAGAGAGGGGCTGGGCCCGAGCTGGGCCAGATGCGAGTGAGATGAGTTTGGAAATGCTCAGCGGTTCGTGACTTAGAAATAAAACCTAAGCAAGTTTTGCTTGCCCTGGGTGCATTTTGAGTTGTTTCTCTTTCCTGGTGGGTGGGAGCAGGGGTGTGAGCTCTTGATTGGAAGTCTCACCGCCTGCCTTTAGATCCACTCTGTGCTCTCAGGCACAGCTGATCAAGGTGCTTGTGGCTGACACTGCACATGCCCCATGGGGCTCTCAGGGCTGCCTGTAAGCCCCCCAGAAGCCCTGGACAGGCAGGTGCACACACTGGCCTTCTGTCAGCCCATTTCACAGATAAGCCAACCACTGGGCCCCAGGTGACTGAGATGTGAGGATGGAGGTTGGAAGGCAGACAGCCAGACAAGTCCACAAGATGCTTATCTCTGATTAACCACACACACACACACACACACACACACACACACACACACACACACACACACACACACAAAGCTGAAGTGGAGCTATGACTCAAAAGGTAAAGAGCCATGTTGGGAAGGTCTGAGGCATAAAGGGCCTGGGGGCCTGATGCGGGAGTCCTGAGAACCTGTGGATGATGCCAGGAGCCTGGACTGAAGCATCCCAAGTCAGTGAGGCCACCGTGTAAACAGGGAGGAGACGCTGTGCTGACCTCTGGGCGTTATGAGTCACTCTCCAGCTCAAGGCAGAGACTCTACTTCCAGATTCTACATCTGACAGCTGAAAAAGCCTGCAGCCAACTGCACACCCTCGGCTCAGGCATTTGGGGGAGGGGGATACCAAGCACTGGGGCCCCTCTTATCTAAGCAGTGGGCTAGATAGCTGACATCACTCAGCGCCAGCACAGATTCTTGAAATGTAAGTGTGGGTATAATATAGGGCTGAGATGGCACCCTAGCTCTCAAACCGCCCAGCACCAGAAGGAGTGAATGGACTTTCCCTGCTAAGAGGGTGACAGGAGCCTAGCTTGCTATTCTAAAGACTACTTCTGTGGGTTCTAACTTCTAACTGTTTAGGGCCCAGAGCTTTGGTAGAGGGGTCTGCCTCTTTTAAAACTCATTAAACCCAAGTTTCAAAAAATCACCACAAAAGTAGTCAATGGGGCTTGAACTCAGGGCCTGGGTTCTGTCCCTGAGTTCCTTTCACTCTAGGCTAGTGCTGTATCACTCTGAGCCAAAGCTCCACTTCTGGTTTTCTGTGGACCTTTGGAGTGAAGTCTCATGGACTTTCCTGCTTGGGCTGGCTGGCTTTAAACCACCCTCCTCAGATCTCAGCTTCCTGAATAGCTAGGATTACAGGTGTCATCTTAGCCCAGCTAATCCTTTCCTTTTCTAATGGCAGTTAGCCTGAACTCACTTCTGGGAAGGTACAGATGCTTTGTCAAAACCCGGTACGCATGTGCGTACACAGAGCGGCTGTCCCCTGACCCTTCTACTCCCTGAAGAGCCTGCGAAGCTGACACGGGAGCCAGGAAGAATTGCCACCAAAGCCATAACACGCACGAGCACCTGTGGGAGCTAAGACTCTCCAGTCCAGTGGTTGTCCAGGCTAAGAGAGCCGCCCACCCCCTGTCCCTGGAGCAGGCACCTCCAGGCACTGCACCCCCAAGAGTCCCAAACACAGGGCCCCGCTCTGCCAGGCACCCCCAGCTCTGCTCCAGGCCCCCTGGAGGTGCTGGGTCAAGACTCACCTGAGTGCCCCCACCAAGGCCGTGGAGCCCGTCCCCTCAGTTGCTGGTGTTTGTCATCACAATCGGGGCGCTAGCTGCTGCTGTCCACGGAGACCCAGGCAGCCCCTCCGAGCTTGTCTCCGTGGCCAGTCAATTCCAGGAGGCATAGACAGAGGCTGCAGGGACGCCCCGTGCCTGGCAAGGGCAGGTCAGCGGGTCACTGGGGCAGAAGGACCAGGTCAACAGAGAAGATGCAACCTGGGGGTCAGCACCTGGGGCTCGTGGCCTTGGTGTCTCGCCTGTGCCAGCCTCGGGCAGCGATCTGCAGTCGCTGTGCAGAGCTGCAGCTGCTCCTGGTCAGGCTTTATAAAAGTTCTGGGAGCAACCGCAGAGCCTGCGCCAATGGCATCTGCAACACGGCCCCCCTCTTGTGTTCACCTTCAGCATTGCAGCTGCGCCCAGAGCCATGGGCAACCGTCCCAGCCAGAGCTGCCATGCCTGCTTCGACTTGGGACGCCTGCCTGTCCAGAAGCATGCTCAGAATCCTGTCCACATGGCTTCAGGAGGAATGGCAGTTAGATCTGGCCTAAAAGTCACCCAGGGAAACAGAGCTTGTGAATGTATGTATAGGAACAGGCTCTGTTCATTCTCCAAACTTGGCATAGAATTGCTTTCTGCATTTTCCTAGAGTCACAGCCGCCCCGCAGGGTGCTCCGATTTTTCACACTAGAGATGCTCAGAATGCCTCGAGGGCTCTGAAGGAACTTTCCAAAGTCAGGGCCAACACGATCTGGTGACCGAAACACGGGTCTGTGCAGCGTTAACACAGCACACGAGAACAAGGGCCGCGTAAGAATAGGACAAAGGACTGGAGCCCTGAGCAATGACATTTAAATAGGAGCTGCAGCCAGATGTTCCAGGATCGTAGGTTCAGCTGGGAGTCCTGGGGCAGAAGACTCCGGGAAATCCGCACTCCGGGGTGAGCCGAGGTTCCCTAGTCAGGCGGTGAGCAGGGAGTCCAGAGGCCATGTTCACAAACAGGATCCCACCAGGCGACACAGATGCACAGCCCCAGTGGCTCAGGGCAGACATGAGAAGTGTTTGCCACGCTTTAGTTCCACCTATGCCTGAGTCTTAATCATCTTCAAAGAGTCGCCCTCCCTAGTGCCCCCTGCAGGCAGCTCCAGCAGCAAGCTCTGGAGCTTGCTTCCCACCGTCCAGAGGAAAAGCACAGAGCATCCATCTTCATAGTAAGAGAGGAGGGAGAAGAGGAAGAGGAGGAAATAAAGGAGAACAGGAAAAGGAGGAAGTGAAGGGGGCAGAGGAGAACAGGAAAAAGGAGAGGAGGAGGAGGAGGAAGAGGAGGAGGGGGGGAGGAGGAGGAAGAGGAGGAGGGGGAGGAGAAAAACTTCCTAGTATATACTTCATGCTGGGTAACTCCTAGAGTTTTTCATGTATTCCCTCATTAAACTTTGTGTCACTTGGTCCCCATAGGGGAATGGTTCTAGGACCTCCCCAAACATCTTGATGTTCAAGTCCCATGTTTGAAATGGTATGGCATCTGCAGGGAACTTGCAGATGCACCTCCTGTGTACCTTAAATCACGCCTAATAAAAAGTAACAAGTGAATACATATTTGTTATGCTGTATTGGTTAGGGAATGATGACAGAAAGTGCATGAGATAGTGCCGGGAGTGTGGTCTAGTGGTAGGGTAATTAATTGTCTAGCATGCACGAAGTCCTGAGTTTGATTCTCCAGTACCACAAGCAAAGAAAAAGCCAGAAGTGATGGCACTGTAGCCCAAGTGGCAGAGTGCTACCCTTGAGCAAAACGTGTCCAAGGACAGTGCCCAGGCCCTGAGTTAAAAAAAAAAGTGCATGAGAGAGATTGGAATGTATTACATATATGTATGGAAATGTCCCAAAGAAATTTCTCCTAATATAGTTAACTTGTAGATAACTAGTATTTGCTAACATGCTTTTAAAGTAAAAGAATTTGTAGTTTCTGATGTAGTTTCTTCTGTTGTTGGATATGTTTGGCTCATGGCTATTTTGAACCCCTGGGTGCTGGGCTTGCAGTATCTGTGTGGAGCTATCAGCAGTGAGGCAGGTGCTAGGTTACAAACTCTTTAGAGACAGATGGGTGACTCATTCTGGGTTGCTCAGCCTGTGAGGGCAGAGTTGGGATCAACTGAGGCAGTTGGACTGGGGAGTGGAGATCCCATTTATCTCTTACAAGAAAGGTTTTCATCACCAACATCCATGAGCAGAAGGAGCGCAAAATACCACATGGAGATCTCTACTGCAGAAACACAGTGGGCAAGTGCCCTGAGATGAATCTGTCCCCCAATGTCATAAGCTGGAAACTTGATGCTCAGATTAATGCAGAGGTACTGGGGTGGGCCACTGGCGAAAGGGCGGCAGAGTGGCTCTCTCCCCCCTGCCCTGACCTTGGACTTCCAGCCCCAGAACCGGAAGGAATTAGGGATTTGTTGGTGATCAGTCACCCAGTTGCAGTACTAAAGGACCTAGCGCTGTCTGCTTCACTTCGCACCCTCCCACCTGTGTGTAGTAGAGGAGGAAGGGGAGGAAGGGGAGGACCCCGAGCAGCCCAGGGTAACAGCTGAGTCTCCCTCCATCTCAGTGACAGACCAGACAGACTTAGGGAAGAACTGGTTTTCCACGTGAGACTCACCCACCGCCACAGAGCCTTGCTTTCCAAGTCACCGCTCCAGCCAGGAGACTTCACCTCTCTTATTTCTAGTTTACTGCACTCCTCCAGGCTTATAGGGGTGAGCTTTTCCCACCCTGATGAGCAACTGGCTCATTCTTTTTTTCTTTTTCTTCTTGTGTCTATACTCTCCAATTTGTTTACCTCTTCTCCTGGGGAAGGGCAGGGTTGTGTGTGTGCATGTGCATGTGTGCATGCATTTAAATAAAGCTGCCAAAATAGACAAGGAGCCACTGGCCTGGAGGCAGGTTTTCTAGTAGGGAATCCTCTGGGGGACTCAGTCCAGATCCCACCTTCTTGTCACCTTAAATCAGAGAGGTTCAAAACCAGCCGGCTTTCACCTAACCACACCCAGTATCTGACAGACTTTTTACCCCAGAAGGTGTCTGCATTGACAGAAAAAGCTGGATCTACAAAAATAAAGATTACAGACATGAGCATTTAGCATAGAAAGACTAGGCTTTTGCCCAATTAACATAGCAGAGGGGCAGGGAAGCTGCATCAGTACACAATCCCTGCATTCTAGGCCTCATGCTTTCTTTGTTCATTGTCTACCTTCACATCCAGCCCAGATCCAAGATCAGGTGCAAATCCAACACCTGCACGCCAGGTGCCTGCTCATCCCAAGGGACACCTGGAGAGAAGACTGCATTCCAAGCTTTGCACACCGGCTCCACCTTCCTTGCCTCTGTGAATGTGGACTGGAGGGACCCTGTCTGTCAAATCAACTTCAGAGTCAGATATGGCAATTCACTCTGTGATCTGGCGCCCAGGAGGCTGAGGGAGGAGGATCATTTATTCAAGCCAGCTTTGGTTCTCTAGTGAGACCCTGTCTCAAAATAGCCAACAGCCAGTGGTGTAGCTCAGTGATGGAATTCACACTACTCATGTGCAAAGGCCCTACTTCCTGTCCCAAGGGTGCTTGTGAGGGAGAGGCACTGTGAAAACACAGACAGGCTTCCTAAATAACAGCCTGCTGTTCTTTTTCAGAGCTGACAGCCTCTGACAGATGGGGTAGTATTCGCTCTGTGGGTCTCTCCAGTGTCCAGCTGTTAACAGCTGGCGCCCAGTCCTAGCAGGAGAAGCCAGAGCCTCCTCCTTGGGGGGCCACCGCTGCTCCTCACCCATCACGGGATCCACCCAACCATCTGCGTAGTCTCATTGAACTCATTCTCCAGAAGGCTTGGGGATGATGAACTGCACCAGGCAGCCGGGCTTCCTTGTGCTGGTCAGGGCTAGAGGTGCCAAAAACACATGTGCCTCCTCCCAGACATGCAGGGACCCCCCCCCCCGCAGCCTGGTATTGTCAAACTCAGCCACGCAGGGAACCCTCTATAACCATCTGTCTTGGCAAGGTTGGAGCTGAGATGATGGGAATTTAGCTTTGGGACTGGGAGGGTGAGGTGATGTGCAAAGGGGAACTCTGTAATCGGGAGGCAGCAGCACGCCCCCTCCGGTGAATCGTAAGCCAGCTTCTCAAAGCAGAGGAAGACTTTGGGCCAAAGTGTAAAACCAGCGCCCCGTCTAGCCTCTTGTGCTGGATGTGGAAGCTGGGTGTAAACATCACTCTCTCCGATGGAGGAAGGAGGCCCTCGGAGCAGGAGATGCAACTCACCCTGCTGTCTACATGTGGCCATCCATGTTGTGGGGTGTTGGGGAATGCAGGATCGATCACCAGGTCTTCCAGGCATAGATCAGAAGATCCACAGGGTTCTACGATTCTGGTTTGCATTAATCACAATGTCGATTAAACACACACACACACACACACACACACACACACACACACTGCACTATGCTTGACCTCCCAGAGACTCTGCTTACACTGTGGTGCACTTTCCAGGTGACTCAGAAGCGCATCCACAGATGAGGAATGAGCCCCAAAGTCCCCCAACAGTGTGAATGAGTGCTGTCATCAAGAGGATAAGCGCCACCAGTCTCCAGGGCTATGACCTATGGCCAAATGCAACCATAGCTTCACTGCCTAGGATCTTAGGACTTGGGTCTCTGTCAGGGCTGGGTTTCCGTGAGTGAGGGAAGCTGGGGAGGGGGAAGGGGCAAGGCCCAGGTGCTGACCAGACCTTGTCTCCAGGCAGCCATCTTCAGCTCTCTCCCTACTGACTCAACACAGCTCTCTTTCCTAACTTTCAACTTAAGACAAATTCTGCCATTTCCTCCACGGCGATGCCTAGACGGATCATGTCTTGTCACTTGTCTCTTTTCCAAAGCCAAGAATTTGCCAGTTCCCCTCCAGAGGAATTATACATGGAAGCTCTTTTCAAGAGATGCTGCCGTATGATGGGAAAACACACAGCGGCTTTGAGCACAGAGGGATCATCAGAGTCCAAGCCAGATTTCATGGGTCATTTTCAATTTTCTCAGATGAAGCCGTGTAGTTGAGAGCATGGTGGACAAGTCTGGGTTTTGACATGGGATTTCAGCTGAAGAAAATAAACAGATACATTCAAACTATTTTGGGTAATTTAGCTGGGGTGAGAAGAATGGGAGAGAAACTAAAGGACAGAGGCCAGACATAATGCTATGCCATGTGGTCAAGGCTCGGAGAGGAAAATAAAACATGTGCTCCTTCTGAATCATCTAATAGACACAGAAATGCAGAGGCTGCTGTATTTGAACACATATCAACACCATATTTACAGGGACACAGTCAGGTAATGACAGACTCTATAATTGACAGGTCCTTCTTGTCATGAAGCACAGAAGGTCTCAGTCTCACTGCTAGGATGATGTGCACCCAAAAATACTCATTCCCCTGCCTTCCGACACAGAGCTCACTGCACATAAACTAACACAGTGGCTGGCAGCAGTGACTTCAGCTGGTAATCTGAGCTCCTCAGGAGGCTGAGATCTGGGGATAGAGGCTCAAAGCCAGACTAGGCTGAACTCAGGGCCTGGTGTCCTCGCTTGGCATTTTTGTTCAAGGATGGCACTCTACCACTTGAGCCACACCTCCATCCTGGTGTTTTTCTGCTTCTTTTCAAGATGGAGTCTCACAGACTTTGTTGAGATCGTCAGGATCTCAACCTCCTGAAGAGCTAGGATTATAGGCATGAGCCACATGGTTTGAGAAATATTCTTCACTTGGTTTCACACCCCAGGAATAATTCTAGCCATCAGTCTGCTCCAGGCTTAGTTCTCATTCCCGGGGAGGAGGGAGAGTTGCATTTGGGTGCCCCGCCGTGCTGGAGGACGGTCCCAGGAGGAAGTTTTGCATGGCCCTGCGCAGCTGTGCGTTCTCGGCGGCCTCCCGCAGGCCTCGGTGCAGCTTTTCCATCTCCTTGTGCTCGCTCCTGATGTCTATGAAGAGGAGAATGCAAGCCATGGCGGTTAGCATACCCTCCGAGTGGCCCCTGGAGACAAACCCCACAACCACCGGCCACTCGTCCCCAGGTGGATGGTCTGGGGTGATACGTGGAGACAGAGGAGCACAGCAAGCTGGGTCAAGACACGTGTCCCCTTTAACCTGCATGGGGTGCCTAGAAAGAACCATAGCCACTCATGGAACAAACCCCCAAGAGCCCCTAGCTGTCACTGGGGCCCCAGGAGCTTGATGAGCCCCAGTGCCACCTGCCTGCCACCTCCAGGGGTGCCCGAGAACTTGACTGACATGTAGCTTCCAGGGCCTCCAGCCCTGAACAGCAGTGTCCACCTGAGTGCTGATGGGGCCCAAGCTGGTCCATCTCCCTGGGGGTCTTCACAGAAGTGCACATTCCTGGTGGGAGCTTCATCCCTGCTCATCCCTGCTCCACACCCCAACATTAAACCAGGCAGCCTTGTCCAGCTCCTGGCAGGAAAGGGAGGTGATTTCTGGACACAGGACACAGGGCAAGCTGCTGCAGCCTTTCCTAGGGGCCCCCTTTTCCTACTGCCCCAGAACAGGGAGTTTTTCTTGAAGAGGCATAAACTGAAATGAAGGAGTATGTGAAAGAGAAGGCAGAATTGTGGACCGCCATCTGCCCCTGCAGGTGATGGAACTTGGGTCTGTACATAGTCTGAGTCCGTTTGTCTGCATCACCCGTCTCTGAGAGCTAGTGTGCCATTCCTCAAGGCGGTGCCCAGGGCATAACACATGACCTTGATCGGGTGCCTGGCAAAGCCTGAGTCAGCCATGATTAGCACCATTGTCTCCGCTGACCCCTGGAAGACCTTTGCATTCCCATCTCCTGACCTTCCGCACGGAACAGCGTGGAGATGTGAGGGTGTGGGCAGGCCCCCCTACGTGCATGGGCTTTCTCATTTACCTGCAAGCTCCTTGTAGAGCCCGTCACCCTGGGATGAAGCAAGGGTCAGCATGGTGGCGACGCTGCCCTTCACTTTCTCCGTGATTCCACGCTGCAAGACAAGGGCACTGTCCATTAGACCATGCAGCCCCGGGGAAAGCGAATCTTGTGGAAGAAGCTCGCTCTGTCCTCAAGCTAAGAGATACAGCGTGCCATTGCCAGAGTCTAAGCCAGGTCAAGGGTGAAGGAGTTTGGGGCGCACTGATAGCCCAGGGGTCATAGGACAGCATCTCCATGGCTCCCGCCTTCCTCTCCATCTCCATGCCAGCCTGCTAAGACCGCAGGGAAGGGTCCCTTGCTGCTGATCTGGGAATCAAGAGCTAAGTGGGGGGTGGGGAGCAAGGAGGACAAGCACAAGATGGACAAGGAGGTGGGGCTGGTCCTCTCCTACTGCCTGTCCTGATGTGCGTGGATGTGCACAGACACCTCCGCTGTGAGGCACGCTTTGGTCGACGGGTTTGATTCTTCTTCCCATGGTCTGAGCAATGTCTTCTTGCTGCTCTCAACCCTTTTCTTGACTATAACCATTTTTCTTCCCTTTTCTTGTTACTGTTCCCTTTTGGAAAATATCCAACTCCTTTGCTTCGCCTGGTGGACTCCACAGTTTTGAGCCCAGATCTCCTGACTCAAATCTGATACTTAATGCCAGCTCAAAGGGTCTAGCCTAGAGCTTGTAGACCTCGGCGCTCCTGTGTATAAGATGGGGGAATGGAGACCCTCAGCTCCCAGACCTGAAGCAGGCGTACCTCACCACCGGGCTAGCCGACCACTCAGCTAGCCACATATGAATTCATGTATCAAAGGCTGAGAACACTCAACAGATGCTCGTTTTCATTCTTCAGTTAAGAGAAGGTAGAGAGAGGTAATTTTTTAAAGCAGCAAAATCTCATCCATCAGATGTATTATAAAAAGAAATCCTGTCCCTTTAGAACTAAAATATTTCAAACACCACATCTTGACGGGTCTTCCTGTCTTAGAAACACCCTAGGATCTTGCCTGATTTTTGACTCCTTACATTTCTGGGATTTGGGTGCATTGGTACAGGGCCCGTGTAGGAATCACTTTCTCGGGAAATTGGTTTTTGAGTGCCTGGAGATCTGTTAGAGGTCAGCTCAGAGGAGCCGGGCTGCTTCTTGCAGGCGAGCAGCTGAAGGTGGTAATCATGGTACCTGCCTAAACTAAACTGTTGCTGTTAGACAAGGTGGAGGCCCAGTGCCCACACTGTGGAGAAGGGTTCTCTACAGCTGAGAGGGGAGGGAGCAGAAGACCTTGGGAGGCTGGTACAGTCACTGGCCAGTTCCCAGCTAAGGCTGAACTAGACAGAAGACTCTAAAGTCACAACATGGGCAGGGAGGGGTACAGAATGGATTAGATAAGATGGAGGCTTTGTATCACTTGATGGGAGGAGGTAGCAAGCCAAACAGGTCTAAGACAAGATGTCCACGTGTTCTTAACAGAAACACTTTAAGTCCAAGAGGACTCCTGAGAACCATATGGTGAGGGGACTGGACTCACCTCAGATCTGTGTTAGGCGCTATTGACTAACATACGGCTGGGTACTAACATTTATCTGTATAAGCAAGTCGTTTTCCTCATTAAAAAATCTGCGAGATTGCTCTGCTTCTGAGATGCCCTAGCTAGGTTACCTAAGCCCCAGCCCTAGCTCCTCCCCTTTCCTGACTCTCCCCTCCCTGTTTAGAATCTAAAGAATGAGAACAGTAACTGTGCCCCCTCACAGACTAAACATTACATCTGCCTACATATTACAGTTGTTGTCCTAGAGTGACTTACCAAAGAGAAAAGACAGAGAAAAGCATTGGGTGGACTACAATCCTGACCCCAGATCCAGAGGACAGGAGGAGAGAAAGCTGAGCACCAGGAACTCCCCTCTGGCCCTGGCTGGGCCCATAGGCAGAAGTTCTACATCCTCATGCCTGCTGCACCCCTCCTCCCAGCCCCACGGAGGCCTCCTGGGCATGAGAGTCACGTGGCGCCTGTGCAGGGAATGAGTACCTTCAGCAGCTGAAACTGGTGCTGCATCCTCTCCCGAGCCCTCTCAAACATGCCCTCGGCCACCTGTCGATCCACTCCTCTTCGAATGACGTCCTTCATTCTCTCGCATGCTTTTTTGCCAGTGATCTGCGCAGCCTCTGGCAAAAATGACAGCCACAGTCATACCACAAGGACTTGCTCAGAAGCCTATGGCTCAGAAAGGGAAATGAGTGAGCAAGCAAATGAAGAACCCCCCCACACATATCCTACCCCCCCCCACATATCCTACATCTACATCCACGTGTATAGGTTTTGCATAAAAATAACATGCAATATTCAGAAAACTATCATCCAGAAAATCTAATGAGTGAATCGAGTAGATTACCATCCTCTTCCTCCCCTCAGAAATCAAGAGTCCTGAGAGTCTCAGAAGAATGGAGCTGAGGGCCGAGGCACAGCATGGAGAGCAGAAGCCGGCATCGCTGTGTTCCTCCTCCTCCTCACACCTTGCAGCTACCCAGATCCCACGTGGAGAGAGAGAGCACTACAGCCCTCAAGACATGGGGAGGGTGCGAGGAGGCTAAGGCCAGGACAGGATGCTAAGGAGCAAGAGGAGGAGCAAGAGGAAGCACTTCCCCCAGGAGCCCACCTTCATAACAAGGCCTCAGGTCGCTCTGGACAGAGCTGGTGACAGACTCGTAGATTCTCCTCTTCCTTCTGAGGATGTAGTCTTCTAGGCCTCCCAGGATGGCACTGATCTGAGAAGCCACATCAACACAAGACTAGGTGGGACAACTGGTGTGACAGAGACAGGTCTGGCCACTCCCCTCTGCTTCCTGTATGGCCAGCTGTCATCGCCACAGCTTACTGTCAACTCCTCCTCACAGGCAGGCACTTGGCCCTCAGCATCTTTGTTTTTAGTTGTTGCTGTTCTTGCCAGTCCTAGGGCTTGAACTCAGGGCCTGGGCACTGTCCTTGGGCTTTCTCAAGGTTAGCTCCCTACCACTTGAGCCATACAGTACCACTTCCAGTTTTTTCTGTGTATAGGGTACTAAGGAATTGAACCCAGGGCTTCATGCACAGTAGGCAAGCACTCTACCACTAGGCCACATTCCTTTTCATCCTCAGCGTCTTGATACCCCCAAACACTTCCATTGAGCCTGGCTTCTACAAGCTATCATCTGCAAGTATGTGCTGAGTTGAATCCAGGCCCAGGCAGGGTTCTGGAACAGGCTCTCTTTGGATGGGAAGCGGAGGGAAGAGCCAGCTGTCTCCCAGCATTGCCATGTGATTGCAGCTGGCCATGGAAGAGAGAGCCACAGATAACAAGTCCTGTCTGTCCTCAGAAACAACAAGTGAGGTGCACAATGAACAAACTAAATAAACGGCCCCTATCTCTTTATGTTTCATGTTTCTTGGGGTCTCTAAGTGGGACATCCGGTCCCTGGGTGTTCCCACAACACAAGTGGGGAGAGACAGGGAGCCTCCAAGCCCCTCCCTCCTGCGTCACTTTATATGGAACATACCTCCTGGATCAGGAAACTTTTCTTGTAACTGTCATATTTCCAGCCATTTCTTATCCTGATTTCTGTCATCTTCTCTTGCAGAGAGTGTTTAAAGGCGTCTATGTGAGGCATCAGGGCGGAGCTGGTTGGTTTGCTGGCCCTACAGTGGAACAGCGTGGGTAGCTGAGACAATCAAGCATGAGCCAGTTGACAACATTTATTTTAGGGAGAACAGCGATAAAACCCAATAGCTATTAAATTCCTCTAGTGTGTCAGGCAATGTGTGTGCTGTGCCAGACCTTTGATACAAGGTCCTATGTAATCAGTGTTACTGATGCCCATTTTATAGATGAGAAAACTGAGGCTCAGAGGTGGGTTCCAGGTCACATAGCAAGGGAAGGTTCAGGCCCTGAATGCTGCTATCACCGCTGAACTCATTGGTTTATACTGCCAACGTAGTTTCTGCTGCAAAGGGTGCGACTTGAAAAGTCCTCCAACTTAAAACAAAGTTCAGACATGACGGTGTATAAAGGAGGATTAACCCTCATGGACAAGACAATGACTGCAATTTCAGAATGCCCAGGAGGAAGAAGCAGTAGGTTATGGGGCGTTTTGCTGGCAGGTGGGGCCTGCATTCAGTTGGCTAAGCTCTTGCTTAGCTTTTCCGCTCAAGGTTGATGCACTGTTTTACTTGAACCATACTTTCACGTCCAGCTTTTTGCTGACTAACTGGAGGTAAGAGTGTTGGAGATTTTCCTGCCCAGCTTGACTTCAGACCTCGATTTTCAGATGTCAGCCTCCGGAGTAGCTAGGGTGAACCTGAACTTTAGACTCTCTGTTCCTCGATGCCCTTAGCACCAGGGAAGTCAGATAATTCTGGATTTCAGTACGTTCAATTCATGTGTAAGAAGACAGAAACGACTTTGTAGGGCTGGAAAAACTCAGTGACAATGAACATTCATTGTGCATCCAGCATAGTGCCTAGATGCCTCTTCTCTGCTCCCCATAGGGCTGGCAAACACAGGGTACCAGGGAATTTGGAGTTGGTAGGATGTGTGAAAAGCCACCTAAGGAATCTGAGTATATTGTCAATGGGGGCGGGGGTGTTCAAGAATAACAGAGGTATGTGGAGATGGGCAGAGAAAAAGGTGCTGAAGAGGAACGGCTCGAGTAGCAAATGGTCATAGATCAACCAGGTGAAATGTCAGAAGGGACAGAGGAGGGAGGGGGACAAGGTACTGCACTGGGGAATAGGAGAACCTCTTTCTTAGGATGGATAACAGAATCGGTCAAGGATGATGGGAAGGCCAAGGCCTCTGTTTCTGTCTTAATGTCATGTTCAAGAGCATACATATGTCAGAAACTTCTTTTTTGCATTCAGAAAAAGTTTGGAAGGCCAAGCATTTGCTTAATTCCATGTTCTCCAATCAAAATACTGTGTTCTGGGCTCAAATCACTAAGAAAATATATCCTCTGCTGCAAGTAGGAGATATTTTTAAAATATTGGGAATCATAATATTAGTCTGAAAGCAACATCTGAAACTAGACTCCAGGTCACCATGGGAAATTATTTTAAGTAAAGCAAACCTAGAAGACTTCTGTGTTTTGCCAAAGGCTAAGCTTTCCTTTTCAAGGAACCAAATATTCTTTATACTTCTGGGGCCAAAGAATAAATTCTTACAGCTAAGACTTTGGCTCAGCATTCTGCAGATGTTTGTTCATAAAGCAAGATAAACGATCCTTTACCTAAAAATGTCTCCAAACACAGGGTCAATCTGGTCATAGATAGGCCGAGTGATGGCTTCATTCAGGTCAATTCTGGCCAGAGTCCTAGAGGCATAGACGCCATGTTTCAAGCACACGGCTTTCAGAGTCTGGTGAAAGCCTTGGTTCCCTCTACTCCTCTAGACAAACAATAGATTAGCAGAGTTAGCAGATTCAATAGAAAGTATCAGGAACAGATTTGCATTGGTTTTGGCCAAAGGCCAAAGAATCACAGGACCAAGAATCACAGGAAGGAGTAGAGACAACAGGGTATTTGAACATATTAAACCAGATGGAGAAGACCACACACTGGCCTCCAGGTTGGCTGGGAGCTGTGGGTTCACCTTGATTCAATGATCTCCACAGAATTTTTTAATTATCTATCTATTCACTTGTCAAGCTCTATCACTGGTCCATCACCTTGCAGAAACCTGGCACAGTATCACTGTCCTTTTACCTTCCACATCTGGCAGTAACACACGCAGTGTTGACTGATACTAATCAAGGGTGGTGCTGTGGCTCAAGGGGTAGAGCTGTAGCCTTGAGCTGAAGAGCTCAGAAACAGTGCCCAGGCCCAGAGCTCAAGCACCATGACTGATCGGAAAAAAAAGACATAGAAATAGCACGTGAGCTCTCACACAAAGACCATATGCATGAAGTTACATTGAGGCCACCCTGATGTAAGTTAAGGAGAAAGACTTTAGGAGAAACCAACCCTGCCAACATCTTGATCTTGAGCTTCAAGTACTCCAAACTGAGAAAATTAATCACTGTTTCATCCATCATCCCATTCATTTGTGGTGCTTTGTTATGGCAGCCTGAGCAAACTAACACAATGAACTTCTGTTCTTCCCTGAGTCTTAGATAATTCTGCCTTGCACTTCCATTTTCATCTCTCAGAATCCTCATACAACTAATGAAGAAATAAGACAATCGTTGCCGGATGAGAGGTTACAAGGTGCTTTCTTCTAGTAAATCAGATGGACAATGACCTCAACCTCACAGAGTAAGTAGGGCAAACATGGGAAGGCTACCTGCCCATTTTAGACAAGAAAAGGGCAAAAGGCCTTTAAATGGATGCAGTTCCTTGCCCAGGGATCCACAGTGGATGTCTGGTGGCCCTCATATTGAGTCTCTTAGTCCAAAGATTCTAGTGATGTCTCTGCTGAACCATGAACCTCAGTTCCTACAATGCACAGGTAATTCTCTGTCTGTGTAATTTGTACTCTCTCCTACTGTGTTCTAGCTCTATAAGGAAAAGGAGGTTGGCTGTCACTGAATAGTACAGGATTTCCCTGGAGAGGATCACTCACCACCAGGCAGGCCCCGAGGATACGTCGGTAGGCACTCCTGGCTACCTGGACCCCTTCCCGCAGGGGTTGTTCCATGCGGGCAAAACTCTGCTCAATGGCCTTCTCCAGCATCTCCGTCTTCTCTCCCACAAATTGCCGCAGGCCACTCATGTGCAGGTGTTCATTCTAGGGATAGAGCCAGAAAGAGCATGAGGGCAGTCCCTCCCGGAGGCCCTTCTCCTCAACCTTCACTTTGTCCACTATGCTTGTCATCAACCCAAGCTTCAGTCTGCAGTTTGCAGTTTATTTGGTATTGTTCCCCAGAAAACACGCCTTCGGTTTTGTGAACAGAACAGGTGTCTCCTGAAACTTACTTTAGTACAAACCCCAGAGGGCCTTTGGGGATGAAACTATCCAATTAATAATCTAGTAAACGAGGGGCAGGGAATTTGGCCTAGTGGTTAAAGTGCTTGCCTAGCATGCATGAAGACCCGGGTTCAATTCCTTGGTACCACATACATAGAAAAAAGCCGGAAGTGGTGCTGAGGCTCAAGTGGTAGAGCTCTAGCCTTGAGAAAGTCCAAGGACAGTGCTCAGGCCCTGAGCTCAAACCCAGGACTGGCAAAAAAACATAATAATCTAGTAAACAAATCTATTAAAGTAGATTTTCCCAATGATATTTGAGTAGACCCTTAATGACCTTTCACTTTGCACAAAGCCTTAGTGTACATGCACATCACCAAGTGATCTTAAAATCTAAGGGTCTGGTCCACATTGCTAGGTGGCCCTCAGGCGGGCTGACCTTCTAGGCTCTTGACCACATTTTGAATAGTAAGCCATGGGGCCATAGAAATAGAGACCTGCTATTTTTCCTCACAAATGAATAAATTTGAATTAGGGAAGAAAATATAGTTATGTACTGCATAGCCATGTTCTGCTGAACAATATATATATATATATATATACAGTGTGTATATACATATATACTATATATGCATAAGTATAATTATATACATACACACATATATGACAGTTTTTGCCTAAATATAATTATACACCCATATGACAGTTTTCCCATAAGATGTTGACCTTGAGCCAGATTTGGTGACTCTAGCCTGTAATTCTAGCTACTAGTGAAGATTGGAGGATCACCATTCTAGGCCAATCGAGTCATGAAAATTCAGAAGACATCATCTCACCCAATGGCTGGCCATGGTAGCAAACACCTGTCATCCTGACAAAGGGGAAAGTACAATGGCTGGGTACAGGGATGCATGTCTATCACCCCAGAGACAAGAGAAGCACAAATAGAAGGTTCACAGCCAGACTAGATGGGATGAAACAAGAGTCTGTCTCGAAAATAACCAACACAAGCTGGCTCTAGTAGCTTACACCTCTAATCCTATCTATTCAAAAGAATAAGATCTGAGGGCTGAGGTTCAAAGATGGCAAGGGCAGAAAAATCAGTGAGAGTCTTATCTTCAATTAACCACCAGAAAGCTGAAGGTAGAACTATGGGTTAAATGACAGAGGGCTAGCCTTGAGCAAAAAAGCTCAGGGAGAGTGGCCAGGCCTGGTATTATAAAAGAAATAAATAACCAGCACAGAAAAGGGGTTAGTAGAGAAGCTCAAAGGGAAGGCTCTAAGTTCAAGTTACCAAAAACGCTATGGTAAGGACAATGAATGGCCTAAGTGTGAGAGCTTTACACCAACACCACTTGGACATCATGTGATGAAATCAATGAAGGATGCAATTCTCCTAACATATCCCCATGGGTAAGAATGGGTCATTAAAGAACAACAGGAAGGGGAAAGCATGACCTGAGTCTGAATAAATGCATGGCTAACTGGACACTGAAATGTCTTAAGAACTTTCTATCCTTAAAAATCATGACTATGTATTTAAAATCATGAACTGCCCAAACTTTTAAGGTTTTGATTAGAATCACAGTCTTGAAAAAAATGATCAATCGCATGCATTCTTAGGTTTGATTTTTTTTTCCAGAATTCAAAGGCACCAACAAGACTTTTCTTCCAACTTTCCATCAAAGAACTAAAAACCAGTATCAGAGGCCAAAGAATTTGGAGGCAAGCTGATAAAACTCCTTTAGATTGCCCTCAAGAAAGCACCCTGGGCAACCTCTCGCTGTGTCTTCTACACCCTGACATTGGTGGGCAAGGACAGGTGGTCCCTAGGGGACTGCACCTCTGGGTTGGCAAAGAAGAGTATGCAGGACAGGCACTTCTAGGTTTGATTGCAAAATGCCTTGTCCTTGTATGTGTAAAAGAAACCAACCACACACAGCATCACATCTGATTCATTTTCCATCACCACTTCCAAAAGCAATCTTGTGTTGGGCAGAAAGGCAAATTTCACCCTGAAGAACTTTTTCAGGAAGTTGGAAGGTTGAATCCTTTTCCCAACTCTTTCAGAGGACAAAAGTCAAATTTGAACGTCTCAGATTCCAGTGCTGTTTTGTTCTTGTCTCATACCCCTAGACCAAAACAAGTGGCTTTGCTTTGTGTGCCACTACCATATGGAATGTTTCAGATGCAGGCATTGCGCCCAACAGCACAGCTCTTACAGCTGGTACAACTTACTTTCACATAGAAATCACGCCTGCTATCCCTGCCTCTCCTTATCATAAACCCCAAGTCTCTCCCAGCCTCATTTGCCCATTCTAAAACCAACCCTTTCTAGAGAGCCTCCAATGAACTTTCTCAACCCTTCCATGACTGGGAATACCAAGAAGTCAGACAACTCCAAATCTGGTGGGTAAAACAGCAAGCATAGGAGTAAGAATCAACCAAGTGAGCAAAACAGAGACTATGTACTTAGAGCCTGCTGTAGCAGGGGCATTTGCTATACAAGGCTACTGTCATTCAGATTTGACAGTGAGAAAGTTTTAGAGTGGAAAAGAGCAGCCTTCAATGTATGCCCCAAATAGAGACTGGGGTCTGGGGAAGTGGAAAAACAGACTAACTAAATGCAGGGGGCCCTACTGAGTGCTTAGGGTACTTTATGGCTTTTTAGATTACACAAACTAGTAAGTCCTCATTATTTAGGACTGTTAAGGAAGTGCTTGTCTAGTTTCCTGGGCTGTTGCTAGACACAAACAGTTTGATCATTGATAAGTCTTTAGAGACAGCCTGAGTTCCTGGGCTGGGTATTGTACTTTAGGTAAGGGGCTGGTTTCCTGTGTAGCTTGCAGCATGTGGCAGAGCCAGGTTCTGGTTTTATACGTGGTGTGATGGCTATGTGTATATTCAGTTTCAAAGAAACAAACTGGTTAGTGACTGATTAGAGGGGCTGATTTTTCTCAACTCTCCTTAAGCCTCTAATTTGGTAGCTTATTCTGCTTACATTAGAATTTAAAGGACATCCATCAAAGAGATATATTCATCCATTACCAAGAGAAACGTAATTGTTAACTAGCTCTCCAAAAGCCTGAATTTCAGACAGTGAAAATAAACATTTTCGTTTTGCTGAAGTGCCCTCCAACTCCCTTCCTGTCACTCTCTTGTACTACAGTGCTGTTCTGCATTTGAGATTCTGAGAGCAACCAAGCACAAAGGAAAGCCACAGACAGATAATCACCTGGGGGTTGCATGCATGCACATGCTTCTGTAAAATGACCAGGTATCATCTGTGTCTCACTAGAAGTAAACCAAATCACTCTGCCATCTTGAAACATACTCCACATCTCCAGGGAGATGGAAAGATCCACAATTTTTTCTTCTGTTTTCCCCACTGAACATTTTTTCTTTTTTTTTCAGCCCAGCTGTCCAGGTAAAATATTATTCTTTTCCTTCTTATTCAAATGTTACAATTTTAACTCTTTGTCTTTTTTGGCTTCTTAAGTGCTCTTAAATGGATTTTTTCACTGATATGTAAAGAGAAAATGTTGGGAGCAAGAGTGGAATCAAACTGTACTTTGATTTGCATCAGATAATTGCTTGATTGTCTTATTGTTTTTTGGCCTTCTCCTGTTCAATTGATCTGAGATTTACCACATGAATGTAACCCCCAACAGTTCCCTGATTAACCATCTGGATGTAACACCTGGCAGTGCCCTGGTCTCGAGGAGGGATAAAAACTTTGAGTTGAGAATAAACGGGCGCTGCAGTTTTTTGCCTGGGCTGTAGACCTCCCGGACCCGATGTGTTTGTCTCTCTTCTAATTTTTCCAGTCCCTGCCCCCTATTTTAGGAACCCCAATTTGCTGCCGGTAGGCCCCGGCAAGAAAACACTGGAAGTTAATCTTCTAACAGAGGGAATGGAACATCTTGCCAGCAGGGGGAAGGGATGGACACCCAGGGAGCTTCCTTACCAGCAGGCTGTCCGCGGAACTGAACCCCTCCATGAGGAGCAGCAGGCCGAAGGCTTCGGTGACATACTTGGTCACCATTCTCCTCTTCTCGTCCAGGAGTCTTTTCCTGATATATTCTCTTAACTTGGGGATTTCTGGAATTTATAGGAAGCACAAACACTTTAAAAAGCTGGCAGCTTGTAACCAGTGGAATTCCTAAGAGTTGAATGAGGAGGTTGCTGGTCTGGATAAGCCATGACTGAGTGAGCTGGCCAGTCTTCTGAAGGACCATGTCCACAATCAACCACAATGAATGGTGGGCCAGCAAAGCTGAATGTAAATTTATTTAGCAATATGCAGAAAACTACAAGCTGGTTAAAATAATGGCCATTTCCCTTTGGGTTGATTCTCACTGCGGAGTTGAAGTCAAAGTGGTTATTTCCAAAGTCTAAGCTCTTTGGTACTTCTAGATGTTTCTGTGTCATACTGCCTGAACGTTAGGACAGCCCATGTTTGCTAAGGAGAGAATGGAAAACCCCATGTATGTGTGTTCTAGATCAGAACTTACCTTCATCCTAACACTTTGTCAGACTGATAGATGACACACTATGTTAGGGAGATCATTGTTTTACCATTATTCAAATTAAGTACAATTTTTCTACTTAGTTCCTTACATATTCCTGCTGACTCTGTCTTCTATGCCCTTGTCCAATCAGTTCCCTTGATACTGGGGAACTTAGTCTCCACCCACACATATCTACAGGTCTAGATAAGTGAGTATACAATGTAATTCCTGTTGGGCTCATATTAAAGTCTAGCTCAGCCAAGCACCAGTGATTCACATCTGTAATCGTAGTTACTCCAGAGGATGAGATCTGAGGTTCAAAGTTAGGCCAGATACACAAATCCTAGAGACATTTATCTCCAATTAACTGGGGCAAGGGGGGGGGGGGAAATGCTGAAAGTGGAGATGTGGCTCAAATGGTAGAACATCTGTCTTGAGTGTGAGCAAGAGTGCAAAGTCTGAGTTCCAGCCCCAACACTGGTACTTCCAGTCCAGCTGCGATCCAGTGAGCTTGCCTACAAGGACTCTGACCATCTCTTGTGTTCACAGCCAGCCCGATGTCTAGCTTTTCTGTGAATGCTTTGCACATGGATTCAAATTTAGCTCTTTATCAAGGCTTTAAATCTGTCAAGGAAAGAACCGTGCTTTCTGCTGTTCCTGCCTCACAGTAAAAGTGTATGAGACATGCTTAGAAACAATGTGTGATGCCTGCTGTTGGCTGGGTGAGGAATACCAGAATGCATTCCAAGGAAATAACCACCCACCCGTGACCTCTTCTAACTCCTGGGAAGATCAGAAGAAGAGAGGAACTGTGGTGTCAGGCCACACAATGCAGGGCAAAAGAAAATAAAATAGATCACATAGATTTGCTAATAGTTACAGAAACTATGGCAAGTTGGAAGCAGTGATGGGGGGGTGTATGGGAAGGAATTTCTGTGGCACAAAATGTTCAACAGCAGGATGTTGAGAGTGCCAAGAGAATGTCAGCGATTAAAGTAAGAAGTGTCCATTACCAGTTTGCTCCTCGGTGAGGAGGGCCTGTTTCCAGTACTCTTGGGCGCTGACCGTGTATACCAAATCCGAGGCTTCTAGAACCTTCAGATCCGCCGGCAGTTTTCTCTGCAGTGAGAGAGGCACACAAAGCAGCACAGGTCATGATGGCTGGGGAAACACTACACAGGTCTCAAGACAGAACCGGGCAAATATCAGTTCCTTCACCGCCGGTTCCGCAAGAGCTCAGCAAGAAACACAATATCTTGTTGCCATCTGTCTGCTCTAAACAAGGTCAAGAGAAGTAGTGAGAATTCAATGCCTAGAAACTGACTTCTGGGAGTAAAACAACAGCAATTCTAGAGGAAATGTGGGGAGGGAATAGCTCAAAGGCATATGTGGATGGTCAGAGGGCGAGGCAGCACATGAAAGCAGCACATGAAACACAGCTTGAGATGGAGTTGGTGAGAGAACAGGTGTGCTGGAAGTCACACAAGTGACATGACCACCGCCCCGTCCTTTCATCCTTCTCACTTACAGAGAGAGCCATCCTCTACAGGTATGGGCCTGGATTTCTGAGGGAGGTAGACAATGGGGAAGGGTTGTCCATCTCTTTCTAACACAAAATATAAAAGAGCAAGGTAAGGTATGGAAAGTTGTAAACACACGAACTTGAGGTCAGCATGGAGATACTTGTGCCAAATGCCAGAAGCCTACATGTTATGGGTTGAATTGTGCCACACTACCCCCCCAAAAAATTCATATGCTAAATGTCCTAATTCTGGGTACTCAAAACGTGGCCTTAGTTCGTAACTAGGTTATCACAATTTACAACGCAACCTGGTACCCGTGGCTCATGCCTGTCATCTTAGCTACTTGGGAGTCTGAGAGGAAGAGGATGGAGCTTTACGGCCAGCCTGGGTGTACCTGAGGTTCCTCTTCTCCACAGCGGGGTGTGCCTGTCATTCTAAGCTGCCCGGGAGCCTAAGATTGGAAGAAATGTGGTTCCAGTCCTGCCTGGGCAGAAAAGTTAATGAGACTCCATTTTAGCAGCCCAGCTTCTTGAATGCGGAGCTGGCACCATACACACTCTATTATCAAATAGATTCCGTGCACTGAGCAATCCTCATGGAAGACCTGTGATCTTATCTCCACGAGTATTTTTGGTCCTTCTCTGCAGCACTAAAGGTATTAAGTGCTCTTCCTCCTAACTCTCTTCTCCTCACTGCCCCTGACCTCACCTACTCTCTTCTGTACACTCCCTATCTCTCCCACTTCTCTTTGCAGGCTCTTTTTCTTTTTCAGTTGGTCGTGGGACTTGAACTCTGGGCCTGGGTGCTGTCCCTGAACTCTTCAGCTCAAGGATACTGCCCTTCCCTTGGGCCTGGGTGCTGTCCCTAAGCTCTTCAGCTCAAGGCTACCACCCTATCCCTTGAGCCACAGCCCCACTTCTGGTTTTCTAGCTGGTTAATTGGAGATAAGAGTCTCATGGTCTTTAGTGCCCTGGCTGGCTTTGAACTATGATCCTCAGATCTCAGCCTCTGGAGTAGCTAGGATTATAGGCATGAGCCACTGTACCTGGCTATGCAGGCTCTTTTTTCCTTCATTTTCATTTTTACCGTTTTTTAAACATATCAATGAATATCTATACACATGTTTTAGAATAAACCTCTGTCTCATATTTTTCTATGATTAAAATTAAATTTGCTCTCAAGGGGCTGCAGACTTTAGGCATCACCCAGCTATCAGACCTCAGAACTTCCATGGCAGCAGTAAAACCAGCAGCAGCCCTGCAAGCTGATGCTGCCACCCGGCCCCGAGCTCACGCAAACCAATTTGCCACGTTTATTAGAAAAAAATGTAGTTGTGAATTGTGCATTGAAGTATCACACGTTTCCACTTCCAGATTAATATGATTAGGGACTCATAAAATGCATATTTCTTTCATACCAACAAGACCAATTCAAGAGATTAAGAGATTAGTTATTGCCTCAGGAACACTGGCATTCAATGGCTTCATGGAAAACTTTGGCTCAAGTATGAGGCCTCATCATCCCCAATTGTTAAACAAAAGCTTTGATATTTTCAGTCCCACACAGTACAGCAGACATTCTCAACTTCAGTGTTAAAGGAATCAAAATACAGAAAGCCATCAAGTGGAGAACTGGCTATAGGCCAAACGCCTTCTTCTACCAGCAAACCCAACACTGAAGGTTTAGTATTGGCCAAAACATTTTTTCCATATATTTTTATTGTGATTAATAGAAGGGTTACATTATATTCACCAGATAGAAGGTGCATTACTTCACAAACATTGATACCCTTTCTATGTCTTGGTCCCCATTTCCCACCCCCCCACCCCCGACCCTCATCTTTTTCCCCTCTTCCCTATCCTATTTCAAATAACCAAATACTCATATATCCAATATATCAGATAACAAGGTGAAAGACTGTAACAATATGAGATAACCAAGGGATGGCAAAACAAATGAGAGATAACATAGTACATTAAGGACAACAATCCCTCATTATATGGCTTTTGTTTCTATATCCTGGAGGTCCTTTCATTTAGGTCATACTATATGGCCTTATGTATTTAGATTTTGTTCTATTGTAAATCTCTGCTAGGAGAGCCCAAGGTTTCTACTGATTATGACAAATGAGGGAAAACATTGAGCCTATGTTCCTTTGAGTCTGGTTTACATCACTCAATATGATTTTTTTTCTAAGTCTTTCCATTTCCTTACAAATGGGGCAATGCCATTCTTTCTAACAGCAGCATAAAATTCCATTGTGTACAAATACCACATCTTGTTGATCCACTCATCAACTTAGGGGCATCTGGGTTGGTTCCATATCTTTTGGCAAAAACATTTTATCTGCCAACTTATGCTTACTTTGGTGTGTCACTTATGTCATTTTGTTTCATTTCAACTGAGAGTTGGTTTCAGTTTTATAGCTTGTATAAGATTAGTACAATATGAAACTTCATGTTTGTATTATGTTAGTGACCAAGTAGAAGATAATTTAAGGAAACAATAAGATTCACACCGAGTGATTACTCAAGCTTGAAAAACTCAGCTCTGGATGTCTTGCACCAAGGTGCTGGGAATGTAGCTTAGTGTTGGAGTGCTTGCCTAGCATGTAGGAAGCCCTGGGTTTGACTCCTAAGTACCACATAAATAAAAAAAGCTGACAGTATGCTGTGACTCAAGTGCAAAGCCCTGGGTTTGACTTTTACCACTACATCAAAAAAAAAAAAAAGAAGACAATGGGGCTGAGTTAAGTTCAAACTTTCCACTTTGAAGCTTTTGCCCTTCCCACTACACAAGACAAACCCTTACGATAGCTGCAAAACAGAAAATACACAAGAAGATCCACAAACTCACCTTCAGTCTTTCCTTGAGAAGTCTATTCCTTTTCAGTTTTATTGTTTCATTTCTTTCCAAAATAGCATCCCGCTGACTCTGAATAACTGGCTAGATTGGGAAAAGAAATAAAAGTATGTAAAGCAGCTGGGGTTGTCAGGAATGACAAGGTAATAAGATGCATATCAATTGTTTGGGCCATTTTCATTATACATAAGACTAGGTAATATTGATCATAAAAGTAACTAGTCCATACTTACATTTCCCATCTTTCTTTCCCTGAAATGAAATTAGAAAAACATCACAATTATTGAACTTCAGGTTTGTGTTCTGGAACTTTCCCTGAAAGCAGCCATGATAGCCTTGTGTCTAGGCCATTGTATAAGTTCTCGAGTCCCTCTTCTGACTACCTCCAGTTTCCAATCAGAAAAAAGTATCCTTAGTTCTCAGTGGTAGGGTAGTTTATATCCCCCCCCAGACCACCCTCCCTATCAGAAGGCATTCCTATCCTCTCAGCCTAGGATCTCACAACACTCTGCTTATCCCTGGTGTATACGCTTTAACCCTCTTTTACACACAGCTCAGAGACCACAGCCCCTGCCCACAGTGTTCAAAAACTATGCACTAATTGTGTTTACTTGAAGCGGCATTGGAAAGGGTAGGCTTGAGATACTTATTCTGTGGTTGCAGATGGGGCACAGAGAAACTGCAGGGAATCTGACCTAGCTCGCGGGGGCAAGTGAATTCCTCAAGATAGCAGTCAGACTTTGAGATGGTGGAAGGCACAGGCAGGGGTGCTTCTGTAGGAGCATGGATGGCGTTACCTTTGCATCCTGTGACCACACACCCCAGATGCCCAGCCCAGTTCACACACTCTGGTCCCTCCTTTACTCTCAAAGCTGTCCTAGTACAGAAGATTCCTTGCAGTCTTTCTGCAGCTGGTGAGCTGCAGGTGCACAGAGGACCACGGTTTGACACCCAGTAGCTGTACAACAGGTGGTGCCACAAGCTCCAACCCCATCAAGAAGTCACCTCAGAGGTCATGCCCATACCTCTTTGATGCTGTAGTTATTGTAGTCAGAGTTGAGCTGGGAGCCACAGCCCGCCAGCCCGCCAGCCCACCTCACTACCTTAGATATTCCGGGAGGTGGAGTTTGTCCGTCTTGGTGACCACCAGGGCGATGTCCCTGCAGAGGCCACGCTGGCAGGCTCTGATGCTCTCGCTCAGAAGCTCTTCGTGGGCTCTCGCCCCAGACACTCTCTCTATGTCACTGATCACCCAGATTGCTGAGCACTTGTCAATGGTCTGCAGAAATGTCCAGAGTGGGTATGAGAACGTGGTCGGCCTTTCAGTTTGGGAGGCTGTTGCTCTCTGTGGACCACCTTCCCTCTGTCCTTCCTCAGCCACATCTCCTACCAAGCTCCCATCCTGTTCTCTGTGAACCGATGGAACTATTGGCTGGTTCCTACAGGGACTTTGCACTTGCCACACCCTCTATTTAGTCCTTCATGAATCTGCCCAATACCACCATGGAGGCATGGATGGACTGGCTATCTCTTCCAGGCATCCTATCCACCCAGACTCTCTGTTCCCCAAGGGAAGGGGATGTTTGCCACCTTCCATCAGAATCTACACACCTCAGGCATAGGGCTTGGCCCATACCAGAGCTGCTAAGCTGCCTGCAGTGGAACTGGTTGACACCATTCAAAAAATCGGTCCTCTGAGGCCAGATCCTTCACTCACTCGATTGACCTTGACTGTTCCCTAGGAAAAGTAACTTTTTCAGAGCTCATTTGGGTCACACATCTCCTGCAAAGCTGCCACCTGGTCACATCCTTCTGACGTTTGTCCACACAATGTTTACCACATGGCCACATGGGAGGGAACCAGACACACTAAGGTTTAAGTTGCAGAGACTAATGAACAAGAAACTACAGATATCATAAACACTGCTTTATGAATTATGCAGCTTTTGTATGGCACACTATCATTCATGGCTCTGTGATTTTTTTCCAACTGTTTTTCTTGTCTTTTCTCCACATAATGAAATGCTGGTCTGGTCAGAGATCAAGTCCATTTGTAGTCTTTGGGGTTACTAGTTTGTGGCTTGTTAATTATATTGTTATTTTGCTTGATACCAGTGGTTTTAACTAGTGGACATTTTTGTGCCACAGATACTTTTAATTATTAAAAGGTGGAGGCACTTGTGGTTAAACGCTAGCCATCTTCCAATGTCCAGGACAGCCCCCATCACAAAGTTATCTAGCCCCATGGTCACAAAATTCAGAGACCTTCATCTACATAGTGGGTTCCAAACTTCCAAGACTGCACAGCCAGTGAGTAGCCAAGTTTGCAGTGGAGAGGTTTCCTAACATCCAGCTGTCCAGTCCAAGACAACCCCTTTTTCTGCTTCCCTGACAAGGCAGTCCCAGCATTCTTCCTTTTGGTTAGTATTTATCCCAGATTAAATGCATTGGGAAGAATCCCAATGTAACGAGCTAGATTTTTAAAACCAAAACTGTTCTGCTCAAACTGGGAATGGAGCATTTAGTTTCACCATTGGCTCTCAGCCTCCCTGAGCCTTTTGACTCCATAGATCATTGCCTAAACATCGCCTAACCAGTTAGTCCAGTCCACTGAACTACGGAGAAGAAAATAGGTCCTGGGAGCCTAGAGCCAAGGGCTGTCCCTCCACTTCTCAAATTATAATCAGCTCTGAGGAGACTGGGAATCTTGGATGGGCAAAACAAACAGTACACGTCCTCAAAGGTGTGGAAGATCAGAGGACGGGAGTTCCGTCAACGGAGGAGCTTCCTCTCCGTGTGTTCCTGTGTTCCTCTTGGTAAACTACAGGTGCTTCATAAATGTGTATTAAAAGGGAAAACGATGGCAATCATAAAGGCTGCCACACAAAGCTCCTGACTGCCAGGATTTGGTAAAGTAAGACCTGTGGATGATGCAAAAAACAGAAAATCTATAAAGCAAGACTGACTGGCCCTCTGACGGACCCCTCACTGTTTCTCCACCCCTCCTCAGGAGGACAATGGGTCCTCGAGGGGTTAGGTGACATGCCTAAAGTCACCCACCTTTAAGGAGCTAGCCAAGGGATGTCATTTGGGGAAAGACAAGTAACTTCTTGTGAGAGGCCATCGAAAAACCACAGGAATGTGGGGGAGCTGGGGCCAAGCAGAGCATGCTGGAACCATCCTTTGCTCCAGAGACCTCCTCAGAGCCAGTCTCCAGCCAAATCAGCCTGCTTTGATAAGCTTCCCGGCATATCTGGACTGGCTGCAACCATGCTCCATGCAGACAAAGAGCCTGGACCCTTCCCAGCTGTCACTCCCTCAGCTGACCTGGAACTCCAAGCTGACAGTTCTATTCCCAAGGCCAGCACCCTAAGGCTCACATGGCCTGAGCTCTTGTCTTACAGAAAGTGGAAAAGGGGGCAGGAATGAGGGGAGAAGAGAGGTAGTAGATAGAGCTAGAAAGCTGGAAAACCTGCTCTCCATCGAACATTTTGCCATTCACTAGCTGCGTGGTCTTGGATATTATTTTCCCTCTCTGAGCTTTCATTGCTTCTGTAAAGTCAGGCACAGGTTAGATGACTCTAGATCATTACAGGAACAGTCACAAAGCTCCCCATGCACACACACAGTTGTCCACCTAGTGCAAATCTGCACTGGAAAGAACGGAGTTCTTTGCGGGGTAGGGGTGGGATGGGGGTACTTGTCCTCCCTCCCTCTCCCAGGGGCTCCTGCTCCTGGGTCCCCACCCCTGACCCAGAGCTCCTTGCATTCACCCACCTTTTCTTTCTATGCCACAGGCTCTAGTCCCTCTTTCTCTTTAGGTTTTCCCAGGAAGTCAAATTCCATGACAGTGGAGTTATCTAGAGCAGCCTGACGCCAACCTTTCCAGGCTTGTCTGATTCCCTCTTCTTCCTCCATCCATGCCCCACACCCCTTGCCACCCCCAACATGCTAGCTCCCTCAGTTTGGGTATATTGCTGCCCTCTGGCCAGGAGAGGTGGTGGGTGGCTCCTCTCCCAGCCTCCTTGATGCCTGGTGGAAGCTGAGCTTGCAAGTCCCCTCACAGCTCGAGCAGTTCAGCTCAACTCCTAGAGACAGTTCAGCTCTGAGAGGCCCCATCTGCTAGCCATGCCCTTGGCTGCAGGGGTGGACCTTCACCCAGCCCTCCACCTTCTGTCACGGCTAACTGCATTAAGGATAGGAACTGACCAGGAGCTAGACAGAAATTCAGAAGATTTTTTTCCTCCTAGCAATTTGAGCTAAAAGACCTAAAAACTATAATCACAGAATAGTAAGCTCATGAACTACAAGATCATCTAGAGACAGAGAAAAGGCAGTCTCTTTCTTCCCTGCTCTCTGTCTCTGTCTCTGTTTTCTCTCCCTTTTTTCTCCAATAGATTTGACAACAGAACCTTGTGCTTGCTAGTAAGTGCCACACGATCGGAGCTATGCCTCTAGTCCTATTTGCTTTAGTTACTTTTTTTAGGTAGTGTCTCACTTTTTGCTTAAGGTTGGCCTCAGATTACAATCCTTCTACCTACCTCTCTCATGGATGGATTATAGAGGGAAATGATCAGCTTGTTTTTATTATGGATTTTATGGATTTCAATTTAGTAAATATTATTTCATATGAACAGAAGCACATAGGTATTGCATCTTTGTGTTCCTCCTCTAAGATTCTCCTCCTTTGGCCTCACTGTGTGTGTGTGTGTATATATATTCAGCTTGTTTGATGAAATGAGGTATTGATAGCTTTTTGCCCAAGCTGTCCTTGAACTACAGACTTCCTACAAGGTGGCAATGTTTGACAGTATGGATCCAAACAGCTGAGAAAATTATGGTCCTTAGCTAAGAGAAAAGCAGGATTTTGTGTATGTGGAGATATGCAACGGGAAGCAAGTCTCAGGAGACAGGGAAGGAGGAGGAGGAGGAGGGGGGGAGGAGGAGGAGGAGGAGGAGGAGGAGCAAGAGAAGAAGAAGAAGAAGAAGAAGAAGAAGAAGAAGAAGAAGAAGAAGAAGAAGAAGAAGAAGAAGAAGAAGAAGAGGAAGAAGAAGAGAAGAAGAAGAGGAGGAAGAGGAGGAGGAGGAGGAGGAGGGGGAAGAGGAGAAGAAGAGGAGGAGGAAGAGAAGAGGAAGAGGAAGAGGAGAAGAGGAGGAGGAAGAGGAGAAGAGGAGGAGGAAGAGGAGAAGGGGAGGAGGAAGACAGGACAAGGAGGATCAGGAGGAGGAGGAGGACCTAAGAGAACAGAGAGTATAATCTGTGTCCTGAAGTCTAAGTCTCCTATGTGATCCTCCAGCTCATGGTCACTAACTCCTCTTGATCTGATAATGCTCTGGTGGGTTTCTGTTCCTTGTGGCCATACAGTGGCAGCCGATTAGCTCTTCAGTGCCTGGCTGCTCTGTTTTGCACCCCCTGTCTTCATGGCTGCCTCCACCACTTGCCTTTGTTTCTTGTACTTGCTCCAAGGCCTGCCTGTGATGGTTCCTTCTCATACATCATGCATCCTTGTACCAGCTACCAGGTCTACTCTGTGATTCCTCCCTCCCAGGTTTCTTTTCTTTTCTTTCTTTTTTGTGGGTCATGGGTCTGAACTTGGCCTGGGTGCAGTCCCTGAGCTCTTCAGCTCAAGGCTACCACCCTACCCCTGGGCCTGGGGGTTGTCCCTGAGTTCTTCAACTCAAGGCTACTGCCCTACCCTTGAGCCAAACCACACTTCCCATTATTTAGAGGTTAAGTGGAGATAAGAGTCTCAGGTCCTTTTGTGCCTGGGCTGGCTTTGAACCTTGATCCTCAGATCTCAGCCTCCAGAGTAGCTAGGATTACAGGCGTGAGCCTCCACATCTGGCTTCCTCCTAGATTTCAGAAGCTACCCATATCCTGCCATTGTTCTGCTCTAGTCTAACAGAGAAAAAAGAAGTTAATTTCCATTGGACTCATAAAATCCCTTGAGAGCAGAGCACTGTTTGTTTCTCAGAAAGGACAGAGGTATGGTAAGAAGAGGGAAGAAGCCCTAGGAAAGGAATCACCTTTTTACCTTTTTCCACATCTCATCCCTTTTGCAGTTGAAGTCACCTGTGCCAGGAATGTCCACCAGCACCACCCCTTCTGGAATCAGGGCAGATCTGGGAAGAGTCACTTCCACGTGCTTGATCAAGGGCCAGATCTGTGTCTCAGCTAATTCTTCTTCCTCCTGATCTCTCCTCTGGGTCCGAATGTAGGGGTCCAGCTTGACTGACAGCTCTCTGGCCTGAGAAGGAGGGACAAAGCCAATGCACCTGCACCAGCCATGTCCCCAGCTCCTACCCCTGTGTTGGCTACAACACAGGGTCACAGAAGGTATGCTGAGTAACCGTGAGAAGTGTGTGGATGGTGGGTGTCAGGATGTTCTCTGTGAAAGCCTAGACCTCAAGAGCCGAGAAGGATCTAGAACTTGAAGTGCTCTCACTTTCAGATGAACAAATCCAAGTCGGCTGGAAGCAGACTTTGGGGAAGTTATAGCGTTGTTGGACAATGAATTTTATTTGATTCCAAATACTTGTAATTGCTATATAAATTTCTAAACTGTAAGGTGATTGGGTCCCTCCCACATTGCAAATATGAATATTTTAATTGCCAGAAAGTCAATAATCTACATAACATCAATCATGTAATAGTAACCATATTTTTTCAAGTTGAAAATTGATCTGTAAAAATGTTTTAAAAATCTGGGCTGGAAGATGTAAAGAAATTATTTAATGAAAAGTATAAAAGCCTAAAGAAATAAATCAAAGAGGATATCAGGAAATGGAAAGACATCCCATGCTCATGGATAGGGTGAACCAACATAGTGAAAATGGCAATACTGTCAAAATTGATATACAATTTCAATGCAATCCCCATCAAAATCCCAAGGACATTCTTTACTGAAATAGAAGTTATAATCCAAAGATTCATATGGAACAAGAAAAGACCTGGAATAGCCAAAACAATTCTAGGCAAAAAGAGCAATGCAGGTGGTATTACAATACCAGACTTCAAACTCTACTATAGAGCCATAGTAACAACAACAGTTTGGTACTGGCACAAAAATAGACCAGAAGATCAATGGAAAAGAATAGAAGACCCAGAAATAAAATCACATACCTATATTCAACTTATATTTGACAAAGGAGCTAGAGATATACAATGGAACAAACACATCCTCTTCAATTATTGGTGCTGAGAAAACTGGGCAGCCACATGCAGAAAACTAAAAATTGACCCTAGCCTGTCGCCATGCACAAGCATTAACTCAAAATGGATCAAAGAGCTCAATATCAGGCCTGAAACCCTGAAACTGCTACATGATAGAGTTGGAGAGACATTGGAACTCATAGGCACAGGTAAAAATTTCTTGAACAGAGTCCCAGGATCACAACAGATTGGAGAGAGACTCAACAAATGGGACTACCTAAAAATTAAATGTTTCTTTACAGATAAAAACAGAGCTACGAAAGTAGAAAGACAGCCAACCAACTGGGAAAAGATATTTACCAATAATACATCAGCTAAATGCTTAATATCTACAGGGAACTCTAGAAACTAATCCCCGCCCCCAAGCCCAACAAACTAATCCCTAAATGGGCAAGGGAACTAAAGAGAGACTTATCAAAAGAAGAGGTTAAAATGGCAGAAAAGCATATGAGAAAATGCTTATCATCCATGATCATAAAGGAAATGCAAATAAAAACAACCCTAAGATGCCACCTCACCCCAATCAGAATGGCCAATATTCTGAACTCAGACAACTAGAAATGTTGGCAGGGATGTGCAGAAAGAGGAACCCTACTGCACTGCTGGTGGGAATGTAAACAAGTTCAGCCACTCTGGAAGGCAGTTTGGAGGTTCCTCAAAAAACTAAAAGTAGACCTTCCCTACAATCCTGCCATACCATTCCTGGGCACCTACCTTGAGCATCATAACCCAGGATATGATAAGGACACCGGCACAGCCATGTTCATCTCTGCACTACTCACAATTGCAAGGGATGGAAACAACCCAGATGCCCCACTACAGATGAATGGAAACAAAAAATGTAGTACATATCTATACAATGGAATTTTACATAGCCAACAGACAAGATTAAATAATGGCATTAACTGGGAAGTAGATGAAACTAGAGCAAATCATGCTGAGCGAGATCAATCAAGACCAAAGGAACAAAAGGCACATGGTCTCCTTAAATGTGGATATTAGATCCAAACAGTACAAGAGCAACGACTCAATATTCGGGTACCCAAGGTTATTGACATGGTCTTGGAGATATAAAATAACTACATAGACATAAAAATCTATGATTGGATATATACTCTATAGACATAATGTTATATTATATAGATGGATATGTATCTATGACATACAAACCCTCAGCCTAATTTTAATTATGTTCTAAAATCTAAGTGCCAGTGATTGTATATAGAGATTCCCTTCTTGAATACTTGTGTGTTAAATATAACATTTGAAATATGATGTAAAAATCAATGTTAATAAACTCTTAATAAAAAATATAGAAATCTGCCATCCAGGACAGAAACGTCCTCTTGACCTCATCTCAATAGCAGCTGGGCTTAGTGGCATTCCAGCTATGGTGGGAAGTGGAATGCAGGACCGCAGTCCAAGCATGTCATCATATATGAGAAAATAAAAGAAAACAGTTCATTAGCATTTAAATGTTCTCAATTGTATTATTTCTATGTAAAAATGCCTCCTTAATTAATCTTCAACTAACTGTAAATAGTCTTTTCTGTGTACCATAAAACAAACAAAAAAATACCTCCATTCAGACACCCAAGATTCCACTTGCCAGCCAGTCATAAATAACGAAGGGTGATTCGGGTCATGGGTGTCAATGGGTATCGATTACTCTTAACAAACATATTATACCATGGGTAATTTTGCTAAACTCATCAACAGCTCTATTTAAGACCCATGCCCTAAAATCAGAGAGGAGCCCTGAAGCTACCTCTTCCGCCTGGAGAAGGATGACTCTCGAGGCGGGGATCTTCACTCTGGGCCTCGCGCTCAGCAAGTCCTCATACTTCTTGCCTTCCACCCCAGCTCCGTAGATCACCCGCAGCTTCCAGGTGGCTTCGTCCGCGTCCACCGCCTCATCCCTGTCCCACAAGTCGGCCTCCTCTCCATCCCGCTCCTCAGTCATGTGCAGGAGTTGAGTCAAGTTCTTCAGCTCCTCCTTCCACTCCTGCCAAAGCAAAGCCAGGGCCGCATCCCTCATGACACAGGGGGAGAAAACATGGAAGAGAGGAGGAGGCCATGGCCCCATGGAAGGCCAGGGCTGAGGGTTCAGGAGGCCGAACATGAGTCATTCCAAACCCCTGGTTCTGTGGATGCAGAAGCAGAGGCTCAGAGAGAAATGGCTAACTTTAAGTCCCACGGGAACAGCCCAGAACTGGGACCATTCCCCATCTCACTCTCCTGAATTTTCTCATTTTGCAGTATGTCCTTTCCACTGGTCAAAGGCATGAGCTGCATTTATAAGAAATATAGTGATCTCTGAGAGAGAGTGAGAAGGGAAAAAATTTAAAGGAAGAAAGGGAGAAAGAGAGAGAAGGAAGAGAAAAAAGAGGGGAAGATGGATGGGAGGGAAGAAGAAAGGAAAGGAAGGAATGGAGGGAGGGAGGGAGAAAAGGAAGGAAGGTAGGAGGGGAAGGAGGGAGGAAGGGAGGGAGGGAGGGAGGGAAGGAAGGAAGGAAGGAAGGAAGGAAGGAAGGAAGGAAGGAAGGAAGGAAGGAGCTCACCTGGTCAGAAAGAAGGTGGATTTTGGCCTGATAGTGCTCACAACATCCCGAGCTTACTTGTACAATACATGAGGTACAAGTGCTTTCTCCAGACACTGGTAGAAACATGGCTTGCTGTATGATGGCATTGATCAGGGAGCTCTTTCCAGCCCCAGTGCTTCCCAATAATCCAATGTAAATTGGGTCCAGTGATGGTTTTTCAATCAAGACAAGAAGCCTGTTTCTGTATCAGTTTTTAAGTGAACAATGAAAATGAATAAAGAACGACTATTAGGATTGAATGGAGAGGCACTGAGTTTGAGTCCTGGCAAGTTGCCCTATCCTTTCAAGTCTCTTCTCTCTGCTTTGTCAAGGGGGAGCATATGAATCCCTTCTACCACACAGAGTTGGCCTGGAAAGCAAAGGAGGCAATGCCAAACTGTGTGGTAAAGACAATTCTTTACAGATGCTAAGCATCTTTGTGTTCTACAGAAAATGAACATTCTTGTTCCTAAATAAAACTTTCACATGAGGAGCAACCCAGAAGCTGCTGTGCAGAAGAAATTATGGCCTTAGCACAATCTTTTTAAATCAGCTTGGCATAAAAAGTTAACGACTTGACGGGTGCTGGTGGCTCATCCAAGCTCCTCAGAAAGCTGAGATGTGATGATCACAGTTCAAAGCCAGCCCAGACAGAAAATTTCATGAGACTTTTATCTCCAATAAACTCAAGTTTGGCTCAAGTGCTGTGGTAGAGCACTAGCCATGAGCACAAAGAAGCTCAAGGATAGCACCAAGGCCCTGAGTTCAAGCCCCCAGACTGGCATAAAAAGTGCGGGAATCAAGAATTGCATAGCTTGGGCCAGGTTCAGGGTCCTTTTACTTACACTACTGTGTGACTTTGTTCAGTGTCTTAGCTTCTCTGAGGCTCAATTTCAGTAAAGTAGCATTGATGTAATAGTGTCTATTGTACAAGAGTGTTGAAAATATCAAAGAAACTGATGGGCTGGGGATATAACTCAGTTGTAGAGGGACTGCCTCATATGTGGGAAGCCCTGGGTTTCATTCCAGCACACGCACGCGCGCGCGCGCGTACACACACACACACACACACACACACACACACCCTACTGCCACCATCACCACCACCAACAGAATCCTGGACAGCTATAGGATATCCAGTGATCCAATGATTGCCCCCTCTACAAAGCTTCTCAGCCTTCCTTGCTTAGTTTCTAATTGCAAACTCGTCTTCTTGGCTGGGGGTGGGCTGTGGGGGCAGTGAGTACCCACACTCACTATGGTAGGACACTGGCATTGGACTGGAAGGTACAGCGTTCAGACTCACATGAGATACTTGACTCCATTAGGAATGCTGTCTTCAAGGAAGACAGACTGAATCAGTTTCTGATAAGTGTTACTCAAAACCCTTCGGGTCCGTGACTCCAGTCTGTCATCTAGGATCAAGAGAAATGTATTACCTGGGATGTACCCGGCAGGGATCAAGTGCTACATAACCAAAGGAGAAGTATGCTGAATGATGCTGAGAAGGGAACAAAGAAATAGGGGGGAAAAGCTTGGAGATGAGAGCTGCCCAGAGACTGCCGCATCCATTCTGATGATTGGCTGATCAAAAAGAGGTGGCTTTGCTAACAACACCCCTAACTCAGAGCAGCCTGGAGATAAATGACCTCTGTCTTCAGAGACCTGGAGAAACAAGTTCAATTGGAGATGTTTCATCCAGTGTTAGATGCAAACCTTAGCTTCTAAGCACTGTAGCCACAATGGGGAATGACAGAGCTGTGTGAAAGCAAGCCCTACCTCTGTCTTGTACTCACATTCCTTTAAGGCACTCTGCTCCACAGAGGGAAAGGCCCTCAAGCGCTGGTCTCGATCTGACCGACGTTTTTTCTTCATTGGTTCTTTAAATAGTTCATCAGCAACTACAGATACACAGAGGTTGTATAAAATTATAAGTTAAAGGCAGTTTCTTTGCCTCACATTTGTTAATACATCAACTCCAAGGACCTAAGCGGATCTCGGCAGCCTCATCTGCCCAGAAATTCACTTGGAAAACAACCCTGTGGGGTTGTCCTGGTTTCATAGCTGCTTCCCAGAATCACAGGGCTTTGTGCACTTGGTTCTAAACTGTAGAGTCCAACCTACATTTCACCCTCAAATGAAAGTTTGTATTTGCAAGTCCTCAGAAGCCAAGATGGCTACTTTTCACTAAATAGTAAGTATCGGCAAATCAACTGACTGTGGGTAGAAAAATTCAAGTGCAGTGGTAAGTGTGTGGAAAAGGCAGGCCTGTTCAGGCAAAGAAAGGGATCCACAGCAGAACAGAAGGAAGAACAGGCTATGTCATCAGGCCAAATAACTTCTTCTCTGAAGCCACAGCTTCTTCATCTATGAAATGAGATCCTTGATAGACATATAACAATTATAAACATTTTGGAGGGTAGCCTATAAGATGGATGACTTTCAAAGATTAAGTGAGTAATCTCTCCCCTTCTAGCATTAGCAGCTGCTCCCTAACACTGGCAAGAAGCAATAGCCATGAGATGTAGATGTTGGTAGTTCTGCAGAAATTCAGTCACTTAAAATGCTTTCCTTTGGTTAGGGAGTGAAAGGATAGCTCCAAAGCTGTGCTTTGGATGAGTTTTAGCAACCAACCCCTGGTCATGTTCACCTGGTTGTCAAGAAACTGCACCATGGTCCTAACCCAGTGCCTTATGTTTCTAGGGCTGGTCTGTGCCTTAGGAAATGGCTTTGGGGTGGAACCAAAGAGTCAATCTCTACGAGCTACACTATAGGCTCACATAAAGAGGACTTGAAGCTCCACAATGGAGTGTTACTAAAGAGGTCATTTTCCTTGAGGAAGCAGAGAAAGAGTCACTTGGGCTTCAAGGTGGCAGCTGAACAGACGTTTTAGGCTCTGACACTCAGTTCCAGATGGAGGTCTCCTTCTCTGCTCAGCCTTGTTTCTTCCAGCAAAGATTCTGCTACGTTCTAAAGTCAATTCCTAGCTCTCAGGGGATCCTAAGACAGAGTCACATATGTAACAAAGCATGAAGCTATGCTCCCACCTGCACACACAGTGGTGGTTGAGAGGACATGTACTTAAAACTCTTCTATCTCAGGATGGACTAGAGCTCAGCTGGAAGGATCCACCCTGGCGGATGGTCAGATCTGCATTAAAACTAAAGAGAAAGTGGTTTCTGGTTCAGTGGCTGGAGAGGAAGAGACAGAGAGAAAAACAACATGCTACTCAGGCATTTGGGCCAGCTACAGGCTGAACACTCTGATCATGTTTCAAAACAGATTTCAGAACCTGGGACCTGTCCATGGAAAGAATGTAAAAGGGCATCCACTTTGTAACTTGGGAACTCTTTCATAAACAATGTTTGTATAATCTCTAAGCCATATATATGCAGCGTGTGTGTGTGTGTGTGTGTGTGTGTGTGTGTGTGTGTGTGTGTGTGTGTGGCAAGCCCAGATATACGGGCCACTTCTTTTAGCTTTGTAAAAACTAGCGATTAATATAATAAACTCTAATAACTAAACTAAACTCCAGTAGAGCAGCAGAGTTTAAAGTTTTTTCTCAGTCGCCAGAATGAAAGATTACTCAGAAAGTAGAGTTACACACACACACACACACACACACACACATATTGCCAGTCCTGGGACTTGAACTCAGGGCCTGAGCACTGTCCTTGGGCTTTCTCAAAGCTAGAGCTTTAGCACTTGAGCCACAGCACCACTTTTGGCTTTTTTTTCCCCTATGTATATGGTACCGAAGAATCAAACCCAGGTCTTTGTGCATGCTAGGCAAGCATTCTACCACTCGGCCAAACTCCCAGCCCCCAGTAGGTATATTATAAACAGATTGTGTTAGTCTGAATGTACATTATAACCTTTGCTATTCTCTGTAATTGTTCAGGTCTCCATTTGCCTTCCTTAGTATTATTGTCTGCTGATTATCCTATGGAAGAGCAAGAAGGGCTAGGTACAGACAGGGCAGTCTACAGCTGCTACTGTTTTTTGCTGCCGCTAGGTGTCACTTTTGAGAATTGAACCCCAACAGCCTGACCCAAGGATGCTGATTCAATCTCTTGCTTAGAGAAATCACTATCTACCAAGTAAACGGTCCTACACCTCAGCAATAAACACCATGTGTTTATGTGTTTGTGTGTCCAGCCACGACCAGGTACTGGCCCTTATCTCTGTGACCTAGGAACACTCTTTCCCTCTCCCAAGAAATGAAGAAGCTTTTCTTTGGTACACAAAGCACAAAGGATGTACTATTCTGATTTTCTACACATGGGTGAACTCCTCTACATCTTCCTAGGAAAGGCTCTTTCTCTTTTCCAGGTGATTCTCACAAGAATCACCCTCCATGGAGTCATTCCACAGGACAATGCATTCATCTTTCTACAGAAAGACACTTGACATGACTGAGGAAGTTACCCAATCAGTGTGGACTTAAAAGCATCTAAATTGATTTTCTACAACCTAAAGACAAGGCAAGACACCCCCACATAATTGTCAAATGGCTCATCTGATTGTGAACATACTATTTAGTAGGTGAAATAGTGGGTATGTGCTCCCCACTGAGACTTGACAGGAGAAAATAGCAAGGGATGACAAATATGGGCATAGTCTCCGACTCCTGACAAGGTCATGGACATCAGTACTGTTGCTCTCACCAGGGAAGACCATTGCAGAGATGTTGCCTGAGGATGGCTCCAGACCCACAAAATCTTCCATTTCTGCCATTTCCATAGTGAACATCTGCTCTTATCCAGTAGAACCAGCCTGAAAACACATACAAAGCATAGGAGGGAAGACAGCATTCATGAAAAATACAAAAAGCAAAATCTTGTGCTTTGTTTCCCCACGAGACCTCCATCTCCTTTTGCAAAGCCCAGAGTAGAGCAGGAAACTGAACCCAGGGTCTCAGAAATGCTCACAAATTGCTTTCACCACTTGAGCTGTGGTCCCAGCCATTTTGTTCATGTTTTGTTTTGCTGAGGTAGTGTCTGTGAATCTTTCCTCAGGTTAGCCTAGAGATTCCCCTGCTCTCTACCTCCTCAGTAACCGGGATCCCAAAGGTCTATCACCATGCCCAGCTCATTCTCATTGACCATTGAGTCCCTTCCAATGCCAAACATACTACTTGTTGACTTCAGTGTGATGAAGATCAAGATGTGAACACTGGTTCTTTAACATACTTTATCTATGGAAGTTTAAACTGACTGGCCTGAGTTCTTAAAGAAAACCAATTCTGAAATGAGAATAGACCTCTGACAGCAGAGCTGTGAACATGACACAGTTGTACAGCCTGCTTTAGGCAGCATCAGTGGGCCCAATCAGGCTGGACCGGAATCCTGTGCCAGTGCTCCAGCAAGAACCTGGAAGGGGCTGGAACAGCCTCTCTTCCTAGGGCTGGCATTTCATTGATGGCTACTGTGTAGGGAAGGAAAGATGCAGTAACTATGCTCTCTCACCCTCCTTGCACCACATCTCCACTTCAACAGGGCACCCTACTGGAGCTATTTGCAGCATGGGGCATCTGGAGAGGGCGGGGAAGAGGGGCACATCCAAAGGAAGTGCCAGAGCCAGTCTGCATCCTGGCCACACTGTCAGGCAGGGCCTGGGCATGGAAAGAGGTCAAGGCCCCTGCAGAGGTTCACAACCCCAGAGCTGCTCTACCTCCACCCAGGAGAATGTGGGGACACCAGTGGAGAGCCCCCAGAGAGCTTGCTGTCTATATTTGTTGTTTCTGTTGGGTGCATGCAACCATGCATTCAGAGTCACCTGCTTCTCTAAAATATGCAAAACTCTCCGGACCTGTCAACCTCCACTGGCCCCATCAACCGTTAGTAAGGGAGACTGTGACACACTGACACCCAAATCAAATCACAACACGTCAGTTGAAATGGGCTCTTATTCCAAATTTGGTTTGCAGATTTGAACAGAAGAAACGGTGTTTGTGCCAGGAGGTGCTGGCACAGTGTGACAAGAACATGGATAATGTGAGATCCCCAACTTTAGGCCAGTTCTTGGCCTCTCCTTTTTTCTAGGTCTAACCCACACTCCCTGTGGTGCTATTTTATGACTAGTTGTTGCTCTTAGTATCTTACTAATTTATCCACTAAGCTTTATTAATTGAGGTCAATATATGTAGTGTTCAAAACTGCCATTTTAAGTGGGCATGGGCGGCTTATGCTTATCACGCTAACTACTCAGGAGGCTGAGATCTGATTTGAAGTAAGCTAGGGCCCGAAAATGCAAGAAACTCTCATTTCCCAAACCCCCGAAATAGAGCTGTTTGTTCAAATGATAAGAGTGCCAGCCTTGAGCAAAAAAGCTATGAGACAGTGTCCAGGCACTGAGTTCAAGCCCCTGTATGGCATCAAAACAATAACAAAAAACAAATGAACAAACAAAAACCCTGTTATTTCAGGCATTCAGTGGGAACCTTAGACTAAGTCCCCCGACAATTATAATCAAAGCTGCCCCAAGTAGAGCAAGCTTTCTTGGAAAATAATGTTTTCTGCCACTAGAGAAGTTTGGACATACACTCTCATGACCCTCTGCTAACAGCACTGGATCAGCCGAACGGAAGAGTCCATGTTGTTACCTACGTGACATGCTCGCCAGGGAAGCCAGTAAGTCCATGAGAGCACTAAATCTCATGAGCAACTTCTCATTTGAAATGCTCAATTGGCTATGGCAAACCAATATCAAAACCTAGTGAGCAGAGAATGAGGTAGATAGAGTGATGCCTACAGTGATAGCTAGCAATGAGTTTAGATACAGTATACAGAATTGACACAGAGGTATGTCTTCTGAAGATCCTAGCTCAATAATCCATTGTTACACAAAATATAGGGCATTCTATCATCAGTGGACACTGAAGACAAAATAAAACAAGTAGTTTCACCAAGGGACAAAAGTCTGTACACCTACAGGACAACTTATGTTCTAGGATTTAAATTCCCAAAAGAGACAGTGGGCCAGATGAATCCCAAAAGAACTAACTGATCAAACTGATAAGCATGACTACCATGCACACACTGACTAAGAAGGCTGTGGATCAAAGTTCTATTAAAAAGTATTTAGAAAAGTAGGCATTTGCAGGGAAACGGATGGACCTAGAATAAATCGTGCTAAATGAAGTAAGCAAAGCTCAGAGAAACAAACGATAGCTCGTTTTCTCACATAAGTGGAAGCTAGATCTAAAATACCAGGACACAATAAATTATACAGGTCTCTAGGCATTCACATACAGCAAGGCCAAAGGAAGACACTCTTAGGAGAGGAACAGAAAGGCACAATGTGCATCTGATCCTACAAAATAATGTTTATTGAAATGAACTCCAGGAAATAGAAACAAGAGTTTTTTTTCTTTTTTGCCGTTTTTGTCTTCTTCAATTTTGTTCTGTTTGGTTTTTTTTTTACTGTCTGTCTTTGGGAGTGTGTAGCAAAGGTACTCGCTGGAAACTGTTGAAAATGAATTATATATAACTTGTAGGTAGAGATGGGAGGGGGAAATTGGGGGAGAGAAAGGGAAGGGGTGACATTGTCTAAGAAGAAATGTACTCTTTACCTGACTTATGTAACTGTACACCACCGCTATAGTAACAATCAACATTAAACAACAACAACAACAAAAGAATAGCTGGGCATAGAACTCATACTTGTAATCCTAGCTACTCAGGAGGCAGAGATTAGGAAGATTATGGTTAGCTGTCAGGCTAGGCAAAGTGTTCATGAGCAGCACCCAGGCCCTGAGTGCACAACCCCAAAAGAAAAAGTTCATGAGATCTCATCTCGATCAGTGAAAGACCGGGTATGGACGCACTTGCCTGTCCATCTTATGAGGCTCCTTAAATGAGAGGAAAAGCAACAAAAGTACAAGGCTGTGTCGTGGCCCAAGGGGTAGCCTAACAAATTTCAAACCCCAAGCTGCAGAACAGAAACAAAAACAAAACCACTTTAAGGTCAGAGATGATGTGTTCATGTTCACTGAATTTAGAATGTGGGTAGTGGTTTGGGCTCCCGTCAGCGTCAGAGTAAAGTTTATCTAGTTTCATCCATTAAACCAACAGTATATAATGGACAACAAAATTCTTGACAGCTAGCAGAGCTTGGACTTGGTAGCGCTGCATTCCAAGGAGAAACCATACCAGGAGCACTCTGCTATAAGAACATTCACCACACCCACCCAGGCAGAAGAACTCCACAGATTTATAAAAATAATCTACCTTTGAGGTGAGGGAACATAACTCCGCCCTTCTTAAGTGTGCCTTTATATGACTTCTCCCAGGGAGTACAGGATAAAACTGAGGGAGAAAAAGAACTAGATGGAGACTAGGCATGAGTATGCTGCCTGGAATCTCAGCACTTAGGAGACTGAGGAAGGAGAAGCAAGAGTTCTAAGCCAGCCTGTTAGGTTTGAGACCTTGTATCAAACAAATAAAACAACAAAACAAAAATCCAAGTTACTTGTCAAGCACTACTTCAACCCAGCAACCAAGGTCAAAACCAACCCTCATAAATCATAGTGAAAGTGTACAGACTTGACACAATGTAACCTTCTTCCACTTGTAACTCCAGCCTAATCATGAGAAAAACATCAGAACTACAGATAATGAGGCATCCTGGCTGGGATCCTAGAATATAAGTCTATGAGAAACAGAGAACCTTGATTAAAGCTTGGACTTCAGTTAGTAATAATGTACCCTAATTTCTTACAATGAATGTACTATCCAAATATAAAAGGGAAATGGGCAAATTGTACAGGTTTTCTCAGAATTAATTTTCTCAGGTCTTTCCTTCAACTTAAAACTATTCTCAAAATAAAGCTTATTTTAAAAATAAAGTACCAAACATAAATTACATAACAGAAACTTACCAGATGTCAATAAAAAGAAAATAAAATGGTCTTTCTACTTTGGTTCCAGGAGTCCACAAAGGAGGATGGTAGCCACTTCTCTGTCTTAGTACAAGACATAGAGCTGAGTTTTCAGACTTCAGTGGCCAGAGCAGAAGTGAAACTCACTTGTCATCACAGGTGATCATCACATCCTCTCCTCAGACACTGCGACAGGCTATTTTCTCCTTGCACCTGAATTGTGCACATGACAAGATCATGCTTCTTTTGGATCTCTTGCCTCAAGCAGTTAGAACTTAGTCACTTTGCCTTTCTATTCAGATGGCAGCACACATGGTGAACTCTATCTAGTTAGAGCTGGCTAGCTGAACAGGTCAGAAAAATGGCCCACTCTTAATAAAGTGCTGGTTCCCAAACTCCCTAATGTGAAACATGGCTGAGAGAAATGGAAGATAGGAGATGGTAATATAAACCAACTCCACACCTGGAAATCCATTAAAAAAAAAATCTAGCCTTGGGCTGGGGTATAGCTCAGTGGCAAAGTGCTTGCCTAGCAAGTGCAATGTCCTGGGTTCAATCCCCACAGCCAAAAAAAAAACAAAAACAAAAACAAAAAACCAAAAAAAAAAACCTACAAAAACTCTAGTCTGGCACCGATGGCACATGCCTATAATCCTAGCTACCTGGACGGCTGAGAGTGAAAGGATGGCTGTTCAAAGCCATCCTGATAGAAAAGTTGAAAAGACTCCTTTGTTTTTAGAAACTTTTATTGTCATTATAAAGGTGATTCATAGGGCTGGGAGTTTGGCCTAGTGGTAGAGTGCTTGCCTAGTATCCACAAAGACCCAGGTTTGATTCCTCGGTACCACATACATAGAAAAAAGCTGAAGTGGTGCTATGACTCAAGTGGTAGAGCACTAGCCTTTAGAAAAGTCCAAGGACAGTGCTTAGCAAGCATGAGGGAGGCCCTAGGTTCAAACTTCATAAAAAAGGCAATATAAAGTTCAAGACAATGAAAATGATCATGACAGTCATAAGACAATATGTTGGAAATGAACTTTACAGCTTGGGAAGGGGTAGGGGAGGGATGGTGGGAGAAAAAATGGGAAGGGGTAACAATGTTCATGAAGTAATGTACTCAACTGTGTCATAAATGTAACTGTAACCCATCTATACATCACACTGATAATAAAATTGTAAAAAAGAAAAGAAAATGGTGATTATCGTAGTGCTGGACCTTCTCTCTCCTTCCATTCTCATCATGTGTACTTCACACGCCCTCTGCTGGACATTTCTTTGCTGCAACACTTAATTATATTGTTCATTGGAAGCAACTCTAATCAATCACTTAGTAACTAAGAACTGGGTGTTCTTCCCCTCTGGTAGATGCTTGGATCTTGGTTGGTGCCAAGCTCTGATTGTTTCTAATTTGTTCTGTGTGTTCTCTTGAAATGGAGTCCTATGCTAGAGACCCTGTTCCTGTGTTTGACCAGTAGAATCCAATCAATTCCTGTCACTACCGTCTTGATTCCTCCCAATTTGGGGTGTTCTTAAAGCTGCTTGGATTCTTCACAGCAGTCTTTGGAACGTGCTACTGGACACTGAACAGACCTGCTTGGCTTTGGTCACTCTTCCAGAATAAATTTCCACTGAATTTGCTAAAAACACTGACACAGTTCAAAGTTCTGTAGCTCTGCCATCTCTCCCTATTATCCCTGCTTTGCCTACTAGCTATTTTCAGATGCATTATACATGTACCCACCAAATGCTAATCTACTCTGCACTAAGTCTCATGAACTGATGAGCCTTCTGCTCTCAATTCACCCCCACTAGATTATATGCATCAGTGAACATTCTTGTGCTCATGAACACACACTACCTGTGACCTCAGTGAGAGTTGTCCAAATGCACCGTCTCCATCTTCACTTAATCAATCATAAGTCCACTTCCAGTCAAGCTGTCTCCCTCCCTTACCATTCGCCCAAACTGTTCTTGTCTCAGTCCCCAGTTGTAGGGAACTCTAAGCTGAGCGGTGAAACCTGGAAACGGTTTTGAGAGGTTGGAATGCCACCTTGATGGCACTCAGAATGCTGAGACTAGGCATGGAAAGGTTAAAGCAGAGAGCTCTGCAGAGGGTGAAGAGACTGGAACGCCACCCCCCTTCCTTAGTGCTGGTCCTTGGGTGGACCTTAGCTGGTAACCTTGAAGGCTGGATAAGGTAGACTTTGTGTCTGGACTTTCCCTGGGCTGCAGTCTTCCATCTCAAAAGAATAAGGGAACCAATGTCTCTCACAAATTGTTTTGGATTTGATTGTAATATTGATATAGATGCTCTACTTTTTGCACATTTTCATGGGCACCTTCCTCGTGTGAACTCAAATAAATGCACTTGCTTGTGGGAACTTGGGGCCCAAGTGTCCCCCTCATCTGTCTGTATCCTACTGTGTATTCTGTTGTGCTGCCTTGGTTGCCGTTAGCAACACCCAATAATCCTGGTCAATTCAACACTCATTTCTGAGTAATCATCAGTATGTGATCCCAGTGACATTTCTCACCTGGCCTCCAGGTATCCAGACTCTACTGGTTTGCTTCTCTCAGCCTTTGATACAGCTTCTAGATCCCTCGCTGTCTCTGCTCAGTTTTCAAACTGTTAATGATTGAATGCCCCAAGGCCTAGCCTTTGGACTCTCACCCTAGGTGTTTAATTTCACCCATAGACCTAGTGACTCTTGACTAGTTATCAAGAACTGTCTTACTGCTTACTAGGCATTTCAAACAAATCCCCCTTTACCCCACAACTCCAGATAACATACCATCTTGCTTGTTTCAACTAATGATAACTACATTACTCCAGTTCCTTGAGCCTAAAACTTTTGGCCTCACACTTGACTACTGATATCTGTCTCCCATATCCCACATCTAATGGAAGTCTTGTTGAAATTACCAAAATTGATTCAGATTTTTAAACACTGTTTACAATCCTGATTTGAGACATAATAATCTTTTGCCCTATTTGGTGATTCCAAACACTTGGCTGTATATTGAAAACACCCAAGGATTTGAAAACCACACTAATACTGCTGCTAGCCCTTGCCATTCTAATAAGTATGGGCAAAGACTAGGACCTAGAATTTTCACTGCTCTCCAGATAATTCTAATATGTACCAAAAGTTGGGAATTTCTTTAAAGGATATGGTAATAGCCATCACTGTGTGCACCCTACTTCTTTCTACTTCCCCACAGCTGCTGAAGATTATTTTCCACTCAGTAAATAGACATAGTTTTAAGTCATACAAGTTCTTTTAAGGCCCCAACAGCTCGTGATCTTAGATAAAAGCCCAAGGGTAAATGAACAACATTTTACATGAGCTAATCTGTACCCGCTACCCCATTACTTCTCTGACCTCTAACCCTATGAGGCTTTGCCTCATGGATGCTGGCCTCCCCACTTAAATATCCCAGGAATCCTCTTAACTAAGACCTTGTCACTATTGCTCTGCTTGAACACTCTTCAACGATCAAATATTAGTTCAAATGTCACAATTCCAACAGCGAGTGGCAATTGTAGCAGTCACCAGTCTCTACGTGATTAAATGAACCATGGTGTCATTAAGCCTAGGCTAGTGCGGCAAGGGTGGATTTGGAGGACAGAGATTTCTGTCGTAGACATGTCGAGTTTGAGACACCCATTTGACACCTAAGTGGAACAAGATGTCACAGAGGGGGAGAGGTTGAGGATGAACTGGAAACCCGGGAACAGGGATGACCATTTACGGCCATCAACTCTTGGGATCACATTCTGAGACAAGCCTGGGTGTCTCCCCCGAAGAGGAAGCAACGAGAGACGGGGAAATACAAGAAAAAGCAAGCTGGGCCTAGCCTAAAATGTGTTTGAGGGAAGAGGAGTGGCTTCGTCGGCAGCAGCCTGGCGGTAAGGGCAGGGAAATGGCTGAACCTGACAGCCTGAGACCGGAGAGACCGGAGGGACCCGGCCCCCCCCCCCCTCCGCCCCGGGCTGGAGAGACCGGAGGGACCCGGCCTCCCCCACCCCGCCCCGGGCTGGAGAGACCGGAGGGACCCAGGTCCCCGCCCCGAGCTCAGCCCCGGCCAGGCCGACAGGAAGTGACGCACGCCGAGGCCCCGCCCCACGCCCCCCCTCAGGATCCCCGCAGCGACCTCTCCCCCCCTCCTTCGCTACACCGTCCAGGTCGAGCTTTCGGTCCCTCACACTGCCACTCGGTCCACCTCGCGCCCCTCCGAGCCTGCGTCCCGGTGAGTGGGAAAAGGGGCAGGACTTCCGGCACCTGCTTCCGGGGAGCGCTTTCCGTCACGCCGGGCGTCCTTTTACGACAGCCCGGGTTACTTGGTGGCCGTCCACTTCTCCGTGGTCGGCTTGCTATTTCGCGATCGCCAGGGCCGCGACGGAGCAGCGATGAGACAGAAACGCAAAGGTGCGCACGGGAGACGGGGTGGTGGAGGACCGGGGGGACAGCGGGGAGCGGGGCGCGGGGTCCTCGGTGCTCGGACGCCGAGCGCGGCGGGTCGGCCCGCCGTCCGGGCCGCCCTCCGCCCCCACCGCAGCCCTGGCGCGGAGCCGGGGCGTCCGCGCGGACGGCGGGGCCCGGGGGCTCGGGCTCGTCCGGGGACGCCTCCGAGGAGTCATCCGTGGGGTCTGGGCCGCCCCCCCCGACTTCGGTATGCACGGTGTCCACGTCGGTTTAAGCTGGAGCCGAGCGCGTGACGAGCTTTCCCGCCCGGCCTGGCTTGGAACCCTCAGTCCTCAGCCTCGGGAGTAGCTAGGATTGCAGCCCCTGGCTTATCTGACGCTTGTACGGGGTCTGCCTGTCACATACCGACGAAGCCAGGTGACACGCCCGCGATACGGTTAGGCGGTGAATACTGGAGTCTGCCTGTTGATGTTGAGCCGCTCGCTCGAAATGCAGACCGTTGCTCACCATCAGACCCCTTACTGACCAGTGCGAGATGCTGCCTCATCCTTCCAGGCGACCTCAGCCCTGCTGAGCTGATGATGCTGACCATCGGAGATGTGATCAAACAACTGATTGAAGCCCACGAACAGGGGAAGGACATTGACCTGAACAGGTAAGAGGCCGCACGGGAACGAAGCCCTGCTCTTAGGGTAGCTCTCTCCTATGGAGCCATCTCTGTTGCTGTCTGTCTCTTTTGTTTGAAGTCTTAAGAGGGTTATTCCAGTCACCATAGAGTATTTGCACATCTGAAGGGCACATAGTGAAACACCTTAGTACAATGAATGCACGGTTTAAAACAACAAAACGCAGCAGGCTCTGTGGGGGCGGGGGGGGGGGGGGGGGGGGGGATGGGTCCCACCCAGAGGTGAGAGCTAACCAAGGGTGGGTGAATGGCAATGCATATGGTTGAAATTGCCTTACTTTCATGTAGAAAAACAGAGCACTGAAGCTGGTTGAAGTTGTTTTAAAGAGGGAAGAAGAAGAGGTAAATGAAAGTGATAAGGAGTGTCTGTTTCCTACTGCCCCAGCAGCAACAGCAGTTCTCCCCTGGTACAGCTCTCGTTTAGGACCTTGATCAAATACAACCCCTTTCTGCTTTAGAACCTCTGGGACTCATTCACCCACTGCCCTGTAATCATGTTCACTGTGGTCTTTGAAATGTTCTTAAGAGTGAACATTCATCTCTACACTTCAAGTGTTTTGGGTAGTTATTTTTTTCTTCCCCATTGTCATCATCTCCTCCTCTTCCTCCTCCTCCTCCTTCTCCTCTGACTTGGTACTGGGGATCTAACTCAGGACCTTGTACTTGCTAGGCAAGCATTTTGCCACTAAGCTACATCCCATTCCTTAAATTTTTAAAAAATATATATATTTTATCTGTATGTATCTATACACAGACACATACATGTGAGTGTCTGTGTATATATAGAGGGAGAAAAATGAGAGGGGGGTTATGATCTATACATAAAGCAGTCCTAAAAAAAAAGTTTCCCCCACAACCCCAGATAAATAGCACATGCATGACATTTTCACAGATCCTATTCTTTGTTACTTGAGATGCTACAGTAGTCTTTTCCTTGAAACATCATGCTTGGAAAACATTGATTAGCGGACTGAATAATTACCCTCTTTTGACTATGAAGATATATTTTACTTTTTTTTCTTACATTATTTCAGTCATTTTCCTCTGCTTTCATTGGTTATCCCTCATAATGCACCTCTTTGATTTCTTATGAACCTTTCTAATTGTGTAATTTTGGTCTTTCTTTGGAGTCTGTCTAAAGCTGTTGCCTGCTCCCTTCTCAGATATCTTCACTCATTATGTAAGGCTTCTCATTTTGGCTTTAACGTGTTCTTCCAACTTTTACAGTGAATCTCCAAGTTTTTGTCAAGTTGGTCTACTCATAGTTCTTAAAATAATTTTCACCCTCATGTAAGCCAGGCTATGAGCTTATAGCATCATCTCAGCCTGCTCTTCCTTTCTGAGAACTTCTCTTCCTCTGGTCCCATTGTCTCTACTACCCATCCACTCCCCACCGCACCCCTCAGCATATAGGGAAGTCTTCCCTGTCTTTTAGAAACCTTTGTTATTGGTTGGTATGGATGTGTTTTATCATAATGCAGGGACATGAAAGGACCTGGCATACCAAGGACTTAGGGAGTTAGGTGCTCAGTTAACATGGGGTGAAAATGATAGGAGCAGCCCACAGGTATTTCTAAATGAATTTTAAGACAGAATGACTGTTTGGGTTTGGCTAGCAGACACAAAAAAGCTGATGAAAATGGAAAGATCAGAAGAATAAGCTAGGCATGGTGGCATGTGCTTATAACGTACACAAACCTAACTGAGACAAGAAGATCATTAGTTCAGGCCAGCCAGTGAGCTACATAGCAAGATACTATTTCAACAGATTGAAAGTTACTTCTTTGGGTTGTTGGTTTGTTTTTTATTCTTTTTTCGTGGGTCATGGGGCTTGAACTCGGCCTGGGCGCTATCCCTGAGCTCTTCAGCTCAAGGCTACCACCCTACCCCTGGGCCTGGGCACTGTCCCTGCTCTTCAGCTCAAGGCTACTACCACCCTACCCTTAAGCCAAGCCCCACTTCCCATTTTCTAGAGGTTAATTGGAGATAAGAGTCTCAGGTCTTTTTGTGCCAGGGCTGGCTTTGAACCTTGATCCTCAGATCTCAGCCTCCTAAGTAGCTAGGATAACAGGCATGAGCCACCAGCTAAAAGTTAACTTAGGTATGGGAATATACTACAGACAGGAAGCATCATACAGAGAAGTTGTTTTGTAAAATATAAATTATATGTTGGTCGTTCTTTTGTATATATATGTGTGTGTATATATATATGTGTGCATACACTGTATATAGATAGATAGATAGATAGATAGATAGATAGATAGATAGATAGATATATAGTAGTTTGTTTAAGAAAGTGATTCTTGACCAAACTGATTTTCTCCCCAGGAGAAAGATCTAAAGACATTTTAAATTGTCCTAGCAGAACATGCAATGCTAGCCAACAAAGGCCAGCGGCACCCTTAACGTCCTGCAGCATTCCAGTATCCCAGAGTCAGAGTTGTCATCCTTGGATAGGGACTGCAGCATCATGTTGAAGTAACCGATCTTTTGTCCTTGTCCTGGGTCCCTCCATAGGCCTCTGGTTTTCTTCCTGGTACTCGAGGCAAGAAGCACGTTACTAACAAATCTTGTTCTTCTTTTCCCTCAACATTTAGAGATCTTAAAGCCACTTCTGTCCCTAGAGGAGAGACAGGAGTGAGCAGTGCTATTTTAGTACCCTGTGCTTGAAATATGGTGATCTTGATAATACTGGATGCTTTCCTTCAGGGTGAAAACCAAGACAGCGGCCAAATACGGCCTGTCAGCACAGCCCCGGCTGGTAGACATCATCGCTGCAGTTCCCCCTCAGTACCGGAAAGTCTTGGTCCCCAAGCTGAAGGCCAAACCCATCAGGACTGCCAGTGGAGTGAGTATTCAGTTATTGAAATACTGCTGCAGGGAGTGAGGTGCATTGAGGGAGGCAGACTCCAAAAGTCCATCCGCTGTGTTCTTGTTGGAGTGGAGATATGTGTGGAAGGCTAAAAGGCAGAGAGAGAGGAGACTAACTAGTTGTATCCAAAGAAAGGAGATAGATAATGTTTTGATGTCTAAAAGTAAAGATTGAGGCGTGGTGATGACTACCATCCAATAAATGTCACTGGCCTTCATGAACTGATAGAGTTTAAAATAGTTGGTATTTATAAAAAGTACTTCTAAAAGGTAATTAATGAAGCTGGGTGCTGGTGGCTTACGCCTGTAATCCTAGCTCAGGAGGCTGAGTCTGGAGAACAATTAGTCTGTGAGACTAATTAGCCACCAAGGAGCTGTGGCTCAAGTGTTGAAGTGCAATTTGGAGAGAAAGAGCTCAGGGACAGCTCCCAGGCCCTCAGAAGGCCCATGACTGGCACCAAAGGGGTTGTGTGATATTATGAAGCACTTTATGTAACACTGTGTAGCACTGTGGTGTCCTCCAGCCAGGGCTAGGAAGGCCCCAGAGAAGACACAGTTCTTGCTTTGCCTATAAAGAGTGCTCAAGGGGACAAAAGTGGGCTCAGAGGAAGGTGGGATTAAGGACAGGGAACCTGAGGCACAGAAGTAGGAGTGACACAAAGACTGTGCATGTGAGAAACCAGACTCACAGGATCGAGGGTCCATGGGCCTGGAATTCATGTTCTTGCCCCAGCCTCTGGACAACCCATTTGAAAAAGCAAAAGGGCATCCGTTTAAATTAGCTTGTAAAAAAAAGTCTTAAATTGTCCGACAACGTAGTAGGAAACCATTAAAGGTTTCTGAGAAGGGGAATGATGTGAACATGGTAGATTTCCAAAACATTCCTCGAGATCCAGATAAGAATAATTTGACAACAGAAACACCCAGTTTGGACACTTTTGGTCCATTCTCCAGATGAAGTATGAAGGGCCATTATTGGCGTCTCTAGGAGAAAAGGGCTGAGTGTGGGTAAATTGGCAGGATTAGCACCCTCATGAAATGCTCCCAGAGCTGACTCTGTGCAACTGATGTGATGTAACATAGTTAGTCTTTGGTTTCGATGAGGATATTGTGCTTGAGGCAGCTTGGGTTGGCCCTGTCTTCTGGATTCTATGGCATTTCTGGGTAATAAAGCTCACAACTACTTACAGTATATCATGAAGCCTGCTGTCCCCTTCTTTGTACTTAAGCATTTAGGTTTGGTTTGTCAAAAATAGTTGGGCACCACACTCCCCAACGAGATCCCTTTAGCTTTTACTCCCACATCCCTGCATAGTGTGCCCTACAGTCAGGTCTTAAATGAGTTAGTTGGTTAGCCAGGTCTTTGGGGTTTTAGCATCATGCTCAGGATTACCACTGTGGAAGAGAGTTTATGCTATCTTTCAATGTGACCCAAGCACCTAGCTTTCTGTTGCCACCCTCTCCAAGTTGAGTTTCCTTCTTTGTGGTCATTCCTGTCCTTTGAGGACTATACTTGGCCTGCTTACCTGCCCAAGTCATGTTTTCCGGGGTCCTGGGCCACTGTCACAAACTCTGTACATGCTTTCTCCTTGATCACATTATACAGCCATCTGCTGACCCCAGCTTTCACCTGCCTTCCTGGTTCAGACTCATGCCAGACTGCTATTCATTTCCTAAGTGGTCTACTTGTCTTGCTTGTTACCAAATTCATTTTTGATAGTAGCAAAAGAGCTACACGTTACTGCCTGAATATGGCCATTCTCACCACCATGTTTTATTCTTGACTCTGTTCTCATGGTACATTGTGTGTTTTTCATAGAGCAGTTTAGCATTTATAGAACAGTGAGCAGAAAATACGCAGTCTCCATATGCTTCCTCTTCCCCTACCCTCAGTTTCCTATGTTTAGTGTCTTATTTGGTTCGATACATTTACTACAGCTAGTGAACCATGTTCCTGTTAACCAAAGCCTGTTTGGATTAGTGTTAATTCTTGATTGTTCATTTATGGGTTTTACCAAATAGATAATACCATTTATCTTTCATTATGATACCATACAAATTAGTTCCACTGCTTAACCTATTTCCCAGCGTTTAAATCTAACCTCCCTACTAAATATCTATTCCTGTGTCTGTATTTTTTTGGCTCTCCCCGAATGTCATACACTTAGAATCATACAGGATGTACGATTTTTAGATTGACAGTTTAGATTGACTTCTTTCGCTTTTAATGTTCTTCCACCTTCTTTCCCTTGGATGGATGCTCCAGTGCTGTTTTACCCATATATATCCAATAGCTGGATGAGGTCCAGGCTGAATGAGGTCAGAACCGCTCTTGCATTTAGCTGGCATATTTCTTCATCTTCTGTTTTTCTTTGACTTCATTACCTTAACGCTATTTTCTAGCGTGTCCCTCAAGGGGGAGTAGTCGAATGTTCCCTCATAATTAGATTCAGGTTGTACATCTTTGCCGGGAACAGATGTCAACAAATGCCACAGAAGTAAAACCGTGAATCTACATGCATATTTGTACCTACTTGGACATGACACATTTTCATCTGTGTTTATGGGTGTGCCAAGCTTGATGTATTGGGAACTAGTTAGTTTGTAAAAATACCTTCAGTGTCATTCTGAGTTTCTTCTTTTCTGCATTCATACCTCCCTCTGCGCATAAGAAACCCACTTGCATTCACTTTAATTTTGTTTATCTGACCACCCGTGTCAGAGGTAGGTGGTCTTGTATCTACCACTAGCATGTTTTTCAAACTACATTCCTCGCCTATGTTTGCTCTGCTGGACCCTTGAGAACTTTTGGCACAGACTGTGGATCCATGTAGCCCTAGCTTTGTAGCCCTTGCCATAAATGTTGAGATCTAATGTGTCCATGAGGAATCTCAGTTATGAGGTTAGGTTTGGATATATAATTTTACAAAATTATATAATCTTATAGATCAAGCAACAATTGTAAAGCAACAGAGAGAAAATAATTGTTGACTTTAAAATTTAATTCCTTATTTTGCACTTATAAACTATAATTTATATACATTTTTTAAATGTTAATAAAAAGATCACCCTTGTATCCAGTTTAAGAAGTATAGCATTACCAACACCTTTGGAGCCCATTTGTGTTGCTGCAATTACGTTTTTACCCTTCCTTCTAAAGGGTACCCATTCTCCAGAATTTTGATAAAAAAAATTCTCATGATAACTTTTAAAAATTGTATTTCTTTTTTAGATTGCTGTTGTAGCTGTGATGTGCAAACCACACAGGTGTCCACATATCAGTTTTACAGGAAATATATGTGTGTACGTATGATTTTGATATGTTGTTTGTATTTTAATTAAACTGGTAAATTTAAGTAAACTAGTAAAATTTAATTAAAACTAGTAAATTCACTAGTAAACTAGTAAATTCCCAAATACTTGGTCAGTACATGCTGGTAGTATTTGAAACTTTTTTTTTTTGGTCGGTTGTGGATCTTGAACTCTGGGTCTGGGCATTGGCCTTGAGCTCTTCAGCTCAAAGCTATCACCCTACCCTTTTAGCCATAACACCACTTCCGGTTTTCAGGTAGTTAATTGGAGATAAGAGTCTAACAGACTGGGTTTGAACTCTGATCCTCAGATCTCAGTCTCCTGAGTAGCTAGGATTACAAGCATGAGCCACCATACCCAGCAGTATTTGAAACTTTCTAAGTAGATTTATAGTTCTCTGAAATTGGTAACTATTGATATGATACTGCAGTTCTTTTAAAATGAAACATACAAAGTTTTTAATTCATTGCAGTATTTTTTTAAATGCATAAATTATGGACGGACCTCAGAGCTACAGTCACCTTTTTTTTTTTGGCCAGTCTTGGGCTTGAGCTCAGGGACTGAGCACTGTCCTTGGACTTACTCAAGGCTAGAGCTCTACCACTTGAGCCTCCGCACCATTTCCGGCTTTCTTTCTATGTATGTGGTACCGAGGAGTCGAACCCGGGTCTTCATGCATGCTAGGCAAGCACTCTACCACTAGGCCAAACTCCCGGCTACAGTCACCTTTTTAACAGGACAAATGAAGCTTGGAAGTGGAAGCTGTCTGAATTCCAGTGCCAAAGATATAAAGTAAATTCTGATCAGAGAAGTACCCAAATTAAAAATGTCTTTTAAAAATAGCATACTTGGGATCAGCAGAAGCATATGTCTAAAATTACATGGATCAGAGAATTTCTTGAATATGATTAGCAGGAATGTACTGTGTCAATATCAGTAGGAAAACCTGATTCCGGTAATCTGCCCTAAAAGCATGAACCTCTAAGTGACAGTAAGTACAGCACATTGAAAATGACTGCAGGTTTCCCTTGGTGTATTTTTCTGGTTTACCTGCTGGTAGAGAATATATTATTTACAATATTACACTTCCACTGGGATTTGAAAATGAAGCTTGCTTGCTAGCAGGATTTTGTAGAGACTGTAGGTACTGGAACTACGCTGTGAAGGTTTTGTGTCTGATCTCTGTTTGTTCCTTGTGTTGGCAGCTATTGCCCTGGTGGACCTGATTCAGATTTTGAATACTCAACCCAGTCTTACACTGGATATGAGGTAAAGTCTTTTGCTCTGTTCTGAAGAAGTTTTCATCATAGTTTACAGTTGTGCAATTTTCTTAAGAGTTCTGGGTTTTACATTTTTTTTCTTAACTATAAAAAGCTCTGTGTCTCTTAGTGGCATATATTGTTCTATTTATTGGAGAAATACTGCTGTATTATAATGCAATACTTTTATAGTACTGTTATATATCCACTACTGTCCTACTTGCTTCACAACCTGAAACCTTACGGCAGTGCATGGAGGATGGACTCTGTGATGGTCCAGTCATATAATTGAGGGAACTAAGGCCAGCAGACCTCAGCACCAGCCAGTGAGCAGCAGCTTTGGCTCTGTCCCTCCCCACCAACCCCCATGTGTACTGAAGCCCTGCCCTTGTGAAATGAATGGTCTGACAGTGGAAGTGAGACACTAAGAACAAACAAGAAAACATCACCTACTAACAATCGCTAGGCAGAGAAGCGAGACCCGAGAGGGTGATGGTAGCTGGAACTTCTAGTGCTGAGATGGCCAGGATTCCTGAGAAGGTGACAGTTGATCTCAGACCTTGTGGACAAGAAGGAGCCAGGAAGAGTGCCAGGAAGACTGATTCCTAGCAGAAAGAACAGCTAGAAGAAAGGGCCATAGTGAGAAAGAACAGGGGTAGAGGACGCATACTGGAACATAGTGGATGACAGTGAGGAGTCTTACTAGAGGTGTTGAGAGAAGCCTTTATGGTTTGAAGCAGGGAAATCATGCAGCCAATTTCTGCTTTTAAAAGACCATTCTGGTGGCCATGTAAGAACGGACTAGAGTAGACACAAGAGTGCAAACAGGCCAGTGGGCAGCCCAGGAAGGAGACTCCCTCTTCCAGTGATGTCAAATGCTGCAGATCACGACTGTTTTTCTTTGTATGTGGTTTTCATCTCTTTATCCCCCACCCTTGTTTCTCATGGTTCAACTTCAAAAATACATACTATTTTTTGGTAGAACAGTCCTTTGATGCCCAGCCATCTTTTCTGCTCCTCTCCACAGAAGACAGGCAGGGCTGCTGTTTCCTCTACATCCTCCAAACCTGTCCTAAGGACTCGGACACATGCATATTTGTTTTGCTCAGTCCCAGTTTTTCCCTCCCATCCCCACTCACAAGTTGTATAGTTCATTTTCAACCATGTCCAATGAGCACTGCTGCTGCATTTCTTCACCCTTTGTCCCTCTGTTCTGTGTCCTTTTTGTTTTTCATTTGAGGTGAGTATAATGGAAGGTATTCTGTGTGTTTTTCTCTTAGCCAACGTCCATGCGAGCTATTCGTGCTAGATACGACCCTTATCTGCAGACAAGACACCGGATAGAACAGGTACATTTTGAAATAGTCTTTTCAGTTGTTTGTTTTTTTTTTAATGTTATTTTATTTTACTTCTTTGCTGTACTGAGTTTTAAGCTCAGGTCTTATACTTGTCAAGTAGTTGCTCTTTTTTTGGGGGGGGGGGTGTTTATAGGGCTTGAACTCGGCCTAGGCACTGTCCCTGAGCTCTTCAGCTCAAGGCTACTGCGCTACCCCTGGGCCTGGGCATTGTCCTTGAGCTCTTCAGCTCAAGTCTACCACCCTAACCTTGACCCAAGCCCCACTTCCCTTTTCTTGAGGCTAATTGGAGATAAGATTCTCAAGTCCTTTTGTCTTTTGTGCCAGGGCTGGCTTTGAACCTTGATCGTCAGATCTCAGCCTCCTGAGTAGCTAGGATTATAGGCGTGAGCCACCGTGCCCAGCAAGTAGTTACTCTTATCTCTTAGCCTTGTCTCCAGTCACTCCCTTGTAATTCTTTAATATTTATGTGAAGGAGAGAGCCTATTCTGCGATACCTGGCATGGGCAAAATCTCTATTTGTTAGGAATTATGCTATTTTTTTATTCTCTTTAAGTGTTTTATACTCTAAACAAAATCATTTTTGGAAGCATAGGAAAGTTGTTAGACAAAAGGTGATAGCCTTGAACTCCTGCTTCTCTTAACTTGGCTTTCCCTATGCTGTGATGATAAGGGTGCATGGTGACTTCCAGACTAGTTTCTATCTCCCTCTTTATTTAGCACTCACCTTGGTCTTTCATACTTACGTCTATTTTTTATTAGCTCAATATATTTAATTGCTTCTCATTTTTGAATTTCACTAGTAAAATATTACAAAGTAACATTGGAAATGTTACAGTACTCTGAGAGTAGTTGCCCGCACCTTTCTGATGTTAATGAGTTTTTTTGTTTCTTTCAGTTAAAACAGCTTGGTCACAGCGTGGACAAAGTGGAGTTTATTGTGATGGGTGGAACGTTTATGGCTCTTCCAGAAGAATACAGAGATTATTTTATTCGGAGTTTACATGATGCTTTATCAGGACACACTTCCAACAACATTTATGAGGCAGTCAAGTAAGAAATCCACTTTTTATCCCACTGACAATGATGGTCACATCCTCCCCTGGTGGCAGCCTATGAACTGCAGTGTATACCACACACATTCCCACTTCTCGTGATCTCTCCCGATTGTGAACTCCTGTGTACACTGTGTGCATTCTTACCTCTCATGCTCGTTCCTGATGGTGGACTCCTGAGTGCATTTGTGCATCTCATGCTGTCTCCTGATTATGGAAGGCGTTGTCTTCATTGGAATAATCTTTTAAAAATAAGTGCATATGAACTGTTGATGGGTTTATGTTCTCAAATAGGGAAGGTCGATGTGAACTTTCCACATTAGGATTTGTTTTCTTGGTCTAGCTGAATTGTCAGCCCATCCAAGAAAAAATCTGGGCATTCTTTATCCAGAACATTTAGTCTAAAATCAGCAGTGTGAGCTGTTCTCACAGGGGCTTTAGTTGGTAGGGTGAGGCAGTGTCTCTTTTTACCACTCACTGAAAAACTTCATCATCTATGAGTCAGATTAGTAAATTGCTTATGTCTTTAAACTTTAGAGGATTAATGATGTAATCCAACTCATTCCTCTAATACTGAAAAATCAAACTTTGCTTAGATAAAATTCGATCGGAGGAAACAATTAATTGAAAGCCTCTGGATATAGCAGCGATAACTCAGAAGATTCATTCAGCTCTGAAACTATGAAGTCTTTCCTCCCATGTTTATGTAGACATTCCTCTTAGTTCAGGCTTCTTGGGTAGGGCAATTTGCAGATTAAATGGAATTGAGCTATAGATACTGTGAACATGTGCCTCCTTCATAAAAGTCTGGGCCCCTGGGTTATGTGAGCCTTGTGGTCTGAGGTCCATCTGATGGATTTCTAGGGTGCAGCTACCCTGACAGTTTCATCTGTTCAAATTTTTAACAACTTTGCTTTTATTCTTAGCATGCAAATTTTATTTGTGCAGAAGTGTCTTCCTGCCTAGGGATATTTTTTTGTTCTTGTTGTTTTTAAGTTGTCTCTTAGAATGAAAGTGGGGTTTGGGGTTTTAACTTTATAGCTTCAGATCACGATATGTGTTCCCCAAAACCCTTGGTAGCCTTTTCCAGTTTTAAACGAGGAGGAGGCAGCCTTGTGTTTGTTTCTATTCTTGAATTTGCCTCAAGAGGGCAACAAACACTTTGCTCTCAGATAAAAATTTATATTTGACTGGAGTTTTCACCGGAACAAATCTCATGAATGGCTCCTAGGAAGTTATATGAGTACAATTTGGATGTCATAAAACAGTCTGTAACACTCCACTGGTCTGCCAGCCCACACTCAGCATCAGATTCAGCTTTAGGTTGTGTACTTTTATGAGACCTTATCAAAAACCCCATGTTCTTACTTGCTAGATGGAAGATTTTTGCTACAGCTCCCTGTAGTAGAATTGTTATTTGTTACTAGGGAAACCATATTATTTGAAGAAATAGTAGTTGGGATTTGAACTGGAGACACAATTATTTTCTGATGTTAGATCATTGTGAGATAAGGAGCAATCCAGTACTGTGTTCTCGTCAGGATTTGTGGCTTGACCTTTCTGCTCTCTGCTGTAATGCATGGAGGGGGGACTTTGAGGAGTACGTCCCAGGGAGGAGGGCTAAGGAGGCCCGCTGTACAGCTTCATCTTACTACAAATGGATACTAGTTGTTTTGACTACTTAGATGTCAGAAGTTAGCTTAGTAGAGTTTTATTCAAAGACTAATTTGATTTTTATTTTATTTTTCAGTTGGTTGTGGGGCTTGAACTCTGGGCTTGGGCACTATCCCTGAGCTCTTTAGCTCAAGGCTGCAGCTCTACCCCTTGAAGCCACAGCACCACTTTCAAAGACTAATTTGAAGTTAGAAATTTTAAGCTAAAAATTATTTAGTGGAAGATGAGTCCATAAATTTAAGATTAGGAATCTCTCTGGGTGAAGGTCGTACTTTCCCACTGGCTCAATGCCCCTGCTTTATTTCCCTTCATTTCACTTGACTAAAGATTTTAAATTAAGATTGTGGTTAGAGTTTAAAAGAAGAAGCCAGGAGCGGCGGCTCACGCCTATGATCCTAGCTACTCAGGAGCCTGAGATCTGAGGACTGAGGTTCAAAGCCAGCCTGGGCACTAAAGAAGCTAAAGAACTGGAGACTCTTATCTCTAATTAATCACTAGAAAATGGGACGTGGGGCTGTAGCTCAAGGGGGAGGCCCATAGCCTTGAGCTCTAGGACAGTACCCAGGCCCGGGTATAGCATAGTAGTCTTGAGCTGAAGAGCTCAGGGACAACCCCCAGGCCCGGGTATAGCATAGTAGTCTTGAGCTGAAGAGCTCAGGGACAACCCCCAGGCCCAGGTATAGCATAGTAGTCTTGAGCTGAAGAGCTCAGGGACAGCACCCAGGCCCAGGTATAGCATAGTAGTCTTGAGCTGAAGAGCTCAGGGACAACACCCAGGCCCAGCGTTCAAGCCCCACAACTGACAAAAAAAAAAAAAAGTCCCAATAAGAGGAGCTTGGTTGCTATTTGTGGCAAGTTATTAGCAAGAAGTAGGCATAACCTGTGGGAAGAAAATGGTAAAAAGAGCAGAGAGCCTTTCAAGGACAAAGCAGATATGGGCTCTGTGAGGTCTCATTGAATCAAGCCCCGTGCTAATCAGTCATTCCGATGGACTCAGCTGAGCTCTTCAGAAATCTCTGGAGAATAACAATTACTGGTGACTATCATCCTCAAGAAACGAAAGGACCATCAGTGGGATCTGAGTCACCCATTCCCCAGAATGCAAATGCTGCCAGATAACTCAGAACAGCCTTTTCAAGGAGTTTTATTCCTTTTTAATCAGCTCTGCCCAGGAGCAGTTTTACATTCAATCTTTAATGCTCCTGGGCCGTCTGCACAAGATGCAATTTAAAATGGTAGTTACCCATCAAGAAGTGAGTCACGCTTTCTCCCTGTGGAATTCTTAATTCATTTCCGCTCCTTCCATCAGTTGCTTTAAACCTTCCAACTGTGTCCTTACATGTCTTGGAAAAGCTGGAGTGGTAGGTTATGCTAGCTAGGTCCCAGGCCTGGAAGACTTTGTAGACTTGCTGAGTGGTGCTGGAAGCATGAAAGTGACTGGCTACCTCCTGCCTTGCAGCCCCATGCCAGCAATCTCTTGCATTTCTGGACGTTGGCACTGATCTTTTCCTACCCTTCACATTCTTTAATGGCTACTTCTTTCCTTAGTTACCATAGAAGATAGCCAGGGGTTTTTGGCTTTGTTGTTGTTGTGTGTAACAATACTGATGCTTGAACTCAGGGCCTGGTGTAATAGCTAGGGTTCTTAACATATGCTGGCCAACCTAGGCATCTTGAAAGTGATGATTTTTTCCCCTCAGCAATTTGGTTGAAGTGAAAGTTTCCCAGTGAGCTGCCCGCACAGCGATCTCCGGGTTCTACATCACTCTGTCCTCCCCACCGCCCGGCCGTCCATCTTCATTTTGTGCATTTCAAAGCAAGTTGCATGGTTCATACAGTCTTCCCCTCTCCCTCTCAGCGGAGACCAGATACTTGGTGATGCACGTTAACTGTGTTTGCTGTTCAGTATTTTGGATTGTTTTTTTTCCTACTGAAGTAAACTCACATATGGTGAAATACACGGATCTGAGGTGTCCCGGTCGCTGATTTTGACAGACAGACATGCCTGTGTAAAAAATTCCTCTTAAATACAGAACATCACCACCATCCCAGAAGGCTGCTTTACATCTTCCTGGAAATCCTCATATGCACCTCTCAGAGGCAGCCTTTTTTTTTTAATCTTTTTTCCCCTACCATGGATGTTTTGCCTAGAACCTCATACAAATGGGATCATCTGGCATCTAGTTTTTTGCATAAGACTTCCTTTAATGGCACAGTATTTGGAGATTCATGAATGTTACAGGATGTTTCAGTAGTTGTTAACTTGTTAGTGCCCAGTAGTTTGTCACTGTGTGCATAGAATTCCATAGTTTCTCCATTCTTCTAGTGATGGTCACTGAGGCTTACTTCTACTTTATGGCTATTGTGAGTAGAACTTCTTGTAGAAGTTTCCTTGTGGATATCTGCATTTAGTTCTCCTCTGAACTAGCTAAAGTACAATTGCTTAGTTTTGTAACTGCCAGACATTTTCCAAAAATGACTATACCATTTGTGAGAGTATGCATACATTTGGTGGTTCCATATCTTAACCAATATAATGGTGTTGTCAGTCCTTTTAATTTTAGCTATTCTGGTGGGTGGGTGTTGGTATCTTAATTGTGTTTTTAATTTGTGTTTTCCTGATGATTAATAACATTAAACATTTTAGTGTGTGATTTTGCTATTTGAATATATTTCCTTTGGGTAATGCTTGTTAACTTTTTTTTGCCCACTTTAAAATTTGGTTGTTATGTTCTAGATGCCCAGTCCTTTATCAGATAAGTATTTTGCCTATATGAAAACCTGGTCCTTGACTTGAACTATTCATCATATTAGTGATATCTTTGAGCAGAATCAATAAGGTCTGATTTAGTCATTTTTTTCCAGTATGGTTGTTTCTTTCTATATTGTTTCTAATAAATCATTACATGCCCCCAGAGTGCAAAGATAGCCTCCTGCTGTGTTCTGGCTATAGTTTTAGCTTTCATAGTTAAGTTTATGATCCATCATCAGTCAATTATATGTGAAGTATGAAGGAGCTAATTTTTTTTTGTTGTTATGCATGGATATCTAGTTGTTTCAACATCACTTCTTTAAAAACTTTCCCATTTGGATTCTATAACACCTTTGTTAAAAATCAAAATACTGAGCTGTCATGCCTATAATCCTAGCTACCCTACAGACTGAGATCTGGGTGCTTGTGGTTTGAAGTTATCCTGAGCAGAAAAGTCTACCTCCAATTAGCCAGCAAAAAGCTGAGCTGGAGTAGATAGGTGCTAGCCATAAGTGAGAAAGCTGATCAATCCCCAAGCCCATGTTCAAACCCTGGTACTAGGAGGGGGAAAAAAGGACTGTATTAATCTGGGTGGACTCTGTCTTCTCTTCCATTGCTGTTTTATGTTTTTCCGACCTTATGCCAGCATTACATTGGTTTAAGTACTGTGCTTTTCAATAGATATTGATTGAAATCAAGTAATCTAAGTTTTCTTACTCGTTGGTTTTCAAGATTACTTTGGATAGTCTAAGTTTCCTTATAAAATTTATAACCTGTTGGCCAATTTATATTAAATAGTGAGTCAGAATTTTGACTGTGTTGAAACACAATGCTTTGGAATTGACAACTTACTGAGTCTTCAAATCATGAACACAGTCTGTGTCCTTGTTTAGTTAAGTCTTTAGCTTCTCTTAACACCTTCAGTGCACAAATTTTGTAAGCTTTCTACAAAACATTTCTCAAATGTTTCTATGTTTGTTGAGACTATAGAATTTCATTTTTGAAATTGTATTTCCAGATATTTTGTACCTAATAGTTTAATATTACAAATGTATATACATAGTTAAATTTTGTATGTTAACCCTATAAAACTGTTACATTTTTAGAACTAAAATAGTTCTAAGGATTATTTTTATAGCTATTGGAATTTTCATCCTATTTACATCTTCCTTTTGAATCTGTACCTTTCTGTATGAATCTGTATGGTGGTATTGGCTGTTTGTTCCCACAGAAATACTTAACATTTCAGCATTAAGTACAGCATTTTTTGTAAGGTATTTATGGATACCTTCACTAGATTTAAGGCTTTTGTGGAGAGGTTTGGGTTTTGTTTTGGTCTTTTAGTAAGGGTCTCTGTCTGAAGCCCAGGCTGTCCTCAGACTCAAAACCTTCTCTCAGAGTGCTAGGTTCCCAGTATGAACCACCAAACTCAACTCTAGTGTGTTTTCTCATGAGAGATGTTATTGTGGCATTGTGGCATGATAAAATACAGGTTATTGTCAAGACCTGCTTCATGGCTTGGGCATATATATACATGAGACTCCTCAGCCAGTAGCTGAGCCTGGTGCCCCACACTTGACATTCCAGCTACATGGACTTTTGAGATGAGAAAGACTCGAGGCCAGCCAAGCATAAAAGTCTTTGAGATTCCATCTCAACAGAAGAAGCGGGGCATGATGGTATGCGTCTTATCATTCCAGCAGTGGCAAGATGAAGTGGCAACATGAAGAAGGCTTTTGGTCCAGATACATACACAGGAAGAAAAAATGAGACCCTGTGTCAAAAATAACCAAGGCCTAACCAAAGATGTAAAGGAATTATTTAATGAAAAGTATAAAAGCCTAACGAAAGAAATTAAAGAGGATACCAAGAAATGGAAAGACATCCCATGCTCATGGGTAGGGAGAACCAACATAGTGAAAATGGCCATAGTGCCAAAATTGATATACAAATTCAAAGCAATCCCCATCAAAATCCCAAAGACATTCTTTACTGAAATAGAAGATATAATCCAAAGATTCATATGGAACAAGAAAAGACCTGGAATAGCCAAAACAATTCTAGGCAAAAAGAGTAATGCTGGTGGTATTACAATACCAGACTTCAAACTCTACTGTAGAGCCATAATAACAACAACAGTTTGGTACTGGCACAAAAATAGACCAGAAGATCAATGGAAAAGAATAGAAGATCCAGAAATAAAACCACATACCTATAGTCAACTTGTATTTGACAAAGGAGCCAAAGATATACAGTAGAACAAATACCACCTATTCAATTATTGGTTCTGGGAAAGCTGGGCATCCACATGCAGAAAACTAAAACTTGATCCCAGCCTGTCCACCATGCACAAGCATTAACTCAAAATGAATCAAAGACCTCAATATCAGGCCTGAAACCTTGAAACTGCTACATGATAGAGTTGGAGTGACACTGGAACTCATAGGCACAGGTAAAAATTTCTTGAACAGAGTCCCAGGATCACAACAGGTTGGAGAGAGACTCAACAAATGGGACTACCTAAATATAAAAAGTTTCTTCACCGTTAAAGCATAGCTACTAAAGTAGAAAGACAGCTGACCAACTGGGAACAGATATTTACCAACAATACATTAGCCAAATGCTTAATATCCAATATCTACAGGGAACTTTAGAAACTAATCCCCCCCCCAAAAAAAAAACCCAACAAACCAATCCCTAAATGGGCAAGGGAACTAAAGAGAGACTTATCAAAAGAAGAGGTTCAAGTGGCAGAAAAGCATATGAGAAAATGCTTATCATCCATGATCATAAAGGAAATGCAAATAAAAATAACCCTAAGATACCACCTTAGCCCAACAAGAATGGCCAAGATTTTGAACTCAGACAATGACAGATGCTGGCGGGCTTGTGGAGAAAAAGGAACCCTACTGCACTGCTGGTGGGAATGTAAACTAGTTCAGCCACTCTGGACAACAGATTGGAGGTTTCTTAAGGAACTGAAAATTGACCTTCCCTACAATCCCGCCATACCACTTCTGGGCATCTATCATGAACATCATAACCCAAGATGTGATAAGGACACCTGCTCAGCTATGTTCATCTCTGCACTATTCACAATAGCCAGACGATGGAAACAACCCCGATGTCCTACTGCAGATGAATGGATACAAAAAAATGTGGTATTACAGAATGGAATTCTACATAGCCAACAGACAAGATAAAATAATGGCATTTTCAGGGAAATGGATGAATCTAGAGCGAGTCATGTTGAGTGAGACAAGACCAAAGGAACAAAAGGCGCATGGTATCCTTAATATGTGGCTATTAGATCCAAACAGTACAAGAGTGGTTACTAAATATTTGCATACCCAATGCTATGGACATGGTATTGGAAATATAAACACAATTACATAGGCATAAAAATCTATGACTCTATAGACATGTTTTATTACATAGATTAATATGTATCTATGACATAACTAACCCTCAGCCTAATTTTAATTATGTTCTAAAATCTAAATGCCAGTGATTGTATATAGAGATTCCCTTCTTGAATACTTGTTTGTTAAACATGTCATTTGAAATATATAAAAATCAATGTTAATAAATTCTTTAATAAAACAATTCTAAGGCAAAAATAAAAAATAACCAAGGTCTAAAGGGCTGGAGGAGTGACTCAGCAATAAAGCACCTGCTTAGCAAGCATGGGCGCTTTCTAAATAAAGACTTCTGAAGTGGTGCTGTGGCTCAAGGGGTAGAACAGTAGCCTTGAGCTGAAGGGACAGTGCCCAGGCCCAGAGTTCAAGCCCCATTACCAACCTCTCCCTTAAAAAAAAAAAAAGTCTAAATAAAGACTTCCCTTATGACCTAGAATATGGTATCTTTTTGAGCGTATTCAATGGGCTGATGGAGTATTCCATAGATGTTCATGCAGTCCATTTGATCATTAGTATATTCTGAAGTTTTTTTGTTACTGTTTTGGAGGGAAAGGACTAGATGAGCTGTCTGGTGCAAGAAAAGTGCAACCCCACTCTGTCTGTATTGGGTTCTGTCTATGCCTTTATTGTCGGTAGTGTTTGTTTTACATAATTGTGCTAATGTTCAGTAAATATGTGTCTACAGTTTTGCATCCTGAAGGATTATTTCCATTATCAGTATAAAGTGGCTGTCTCTTTTGAGTAATTTTGGTTGAAACTTTTTTGTCAGATGTGATTATAGGTACTCCTGCTTTTGGGTTCCTGATAGATCGTTTTCTGTCTTTTTACCCTAAGCTTGTGTTTCCCTGACAGGAAGTATGGTTATTTATTTGTTTTTATAGGCAGAAATTAGTGGTTTGTTTTTAAATCCAATCTGCAGTCTATTTCTTTAAATTGGAGAACTGAGAGTATTAATATTTCCAAGTTATTACTGGTAGGTTTTGGTGTTTTCTGTTGCTTTATTCTTTTTATTCTGTCGCTACCTAAATAGTGGGGTTTGGATTCAGGGCTTCATGCTTGCTTTTTACCATCCCTCCAGTCCTTTGGGTTGTGGTTATTTCTCTTAGGATGGCTGGAATCACAGTCTTCTTCTGTGGTTCCTGCTGTACCTGGCATGACAAATCAGTGTTACCAGGCTCAGCTGATGGCTGGGATGGAATTTTATGAACTTAGTTTTTCAAAGACTGGCGTTGATGCACATTCCTCCTGATCTCAGCCTCCCATTTACCACGGATGACAGGCATGAACCACTGTGCCTGGCTTGTTTTGCTGATTGTATCATTGGGCAGTATGGCTTGGTTGCTTTTAAATTCCCACATAATTGGCATCTCTCTCTCCACCCCTGATTCCTACCTGTAACTAAAATAAGGAAAAAACTGACAATATGTAATTGGCCTAGTTATACTTCCCAGAGAACTTTAGCATCTTTAATACTTGGCCCTGTTCTTGCTGGCATATTTTTTTTAAGTATAGAATTTTTCTGGGCATGGTGGCTAACACCTATAATCCTAACTATTCAGGAGGCTGAGATCTGAGGATCCAGGTTAAAGCCTGTGAGACTCTTCTCTCCAATTAATCACTAGAAAATGGGAAGTGAAGCTGTGGCCCCAGGGGTAGGGCTGAAGCCATGAGCTGAAGAGCTCAGGGACAACATCCAGGCCTAGAGTTCAAGCTACATGACCCACAAAAAAAAAAAAAAAAAAGCATAGAATTTAGCTTAGCATCTCCCTAAATAGCTGGATTGGCCAAGTTTAAAATGAACCACACACACACACACACACAAAAAGAAATATAGAACTGGATTCAAGCAACCCTTGTACCAGCCCGTGCTTTGTCTCTGAGAAGTAGATAGCAGATCCTGTGTGGCAAAGTCTGTGACTCCAGAGAGTGGAGACAGAAAATGAGCCATGCTACTGCGCAGCTGTCTAGATGAGGTAAGGATTATCAGGGACTACACATGTCAGCCCAGATTAATTAAGGCCCCATAGCCATAAATTTGCATGTTAAAGAACAAATATATTGATAGCTTTTCAGCTCTGTTAAATGAAGCAGTAGATATAATGTGACATAGAGGACATACCAAGCATTAACAAAAATTCCTTTCAAAGATACAGTGTGCCATTGGAAACTTGACCTTATACTTTGTTGTTTGACAAAATAAATAGTCCCTTTATCGTTTCTGTTTTCCAAATTTGCTAAGTTCTACTTAACTGCTTTTCAGGTGAAAATACAGTTCTGGAAAGAAATCTAAAATACTGACTCAAAAACTTGTAATTTTTTCTTCCTTCATCTGCTTCTTGCAAAAGGTAATGACTTGTTGTCTTGTCTCTGCTTTTGAAGTGGAGTAAAATACTGTATTTGAGAACAGTGTTTGCCTCTGTGGCCTCGTCTGTGTTCTGACTTACGAAGAGGCCTTACCATCCTTGCAGTAGCCTCTTCTGTGTCCTCCATGGGGCTTGGAAGCTCTGTGCCGTGAACGGATTAGCCTAGGAGCATACCCTTTCTCTGCACAGATTCCTCCTGCTGGAATTGCCTGCCCTCTAGTTTTTTTCCAGTGATGCAAGCTGTTGCCATGCAGCCAGCTTGCTCACCCAAAGGCACTGCTTTTAAGAACCATTAATACAGTTTATAGTACAGCTTTCAGTTTGGGTTCTTTTTTTTCTTGTCTGTGGGGGGGGTTGGGGGAGTTGAACTCAGGGCCTGGGGACTGTCCCTGAGCTCTTTTGCCACTTGGAGCCACAGTGCCACTCCTTAGTTACTGTATAAATTATTCACATTTAGAGCCTCAGTCTTCTTTTATCAGCTTTTCTCTATAATGTATGAATATTTTAATTTTAAAATTAAATCCCATAAGATAATTGCTGTTGGAAGCCAGTGAGTTCTATGGATCCTGATACTATGTACGACATCCTGTCATCGATGTCCTTGGGACTCTGCTGTTCCTGGGGATAGGATTTTGATTTTTTGTTTCAGACAAGCCAAATGATTTATTATCCTTCCTTAAGCAAGATTTGATACAATGTGAACCCTTGATCTTACTCATCTTTAAATAACTTTGTAGTAAGTAGTTGCTTATTATTTATAGTGTTACTGCTGGTATAAAACCTTACAGAATGCTGAAAATAAGCAGGGCAAAAGAATTTGACAGTCTGGAATGAAAGGCCTTAAAATTAGTCATTCTGTCTTAGCAATTCTTTTTTTTTTTTTTTTGCCATTCAGTCCTGGGGCTTGAACTCGGGGCCTGAGCACTGTCCTTGGGCTTTCTTCAAGGCTAGTGCCCTATCACTTGAGCCACATCACCACTTCCGGCTTTTTTCTATGTATGTGATACCAAGGAATTGAACCTGGGTCTTCGTGCATGCTAGGCTAGCACTCTACCACTAGGCCAAACTCCCAGCCCTTAGCATTCTTTACTTTCTCTGTAATAGTGATCATTAGAAATGAGAAAATGAGCGAGGCACGGTGGCTCACACCTGTAATCCTAGCTACTCAGGAGGCTGAGATCTGAGGATCGCAGTTCAAAGCCAACTTGGGCAATACAAAGCTGAGAGACTCTTATCTCCAATTAACCTCTAGAAAACCAGAAGTGGGGCTGTGGCTCAAGGTTAGGGTGGTAGCCTTGAGCTGAAGAGCTCGGGGACAGCGCCCAGGCCAGAGTTCAAGCCCCATGATTCCTCCCATGCCCTCCCCCCCCCCCGCCAAAAAAAAGGATCTACATTCAGTGGGGTGCTTGCTTTTCTGAAACTCAGTTTCAGTGAATGACAAACATTTCCTAATTTTGTAAATTACTGATCAATGTAATAGGCTCCTGTGGAAAGATTTCCGTGCATGTAGAAGACATTTCCTCTAAATTATTTCTGTGATCATTACCCATCATCTTTTTCTTTTACTTAAAATGACTCTAAAATACAGAGTAGGAAATAAATATAGCAGATGGTTTTTACTTGCATGAAAAATGGTTGCTAGGAATTAAGAAATAGGTTTTCACAGTTGCAATCACTGTTTTCAAGGCGATGGTGGTTGCAGCCTACTGCATGAGAATAATAATGGTAATGATAATAACATTACAATGTGCAGGCTCAGCCATGTCGGCTCTGTGAAGGGTAGGTACTGTTATTGTCATCGCCAGACAAAAGCAGCTGATAGCATTGGCGTTTGTGTAGTAAGGAAATATCAGAAGCAGGATTTGAACTGGATGCCTGGATCCAGATCCCACACACCATACCATTCACTGACTATCTGGGAGGACTTAGAGAAGGTGCATAAATAACCCAGAGGTGGCGGGTTGGTCACGTTTAGATCTGCTCCACAGGTATTCCGAGAGAAGCCTCACCAAATGTATTGGCATTACTATTGAGACCAGGCCAGATTATTGCATGAAGCGGCACCTAAGTGACATGCTCACCTATGGCTGCACGAGGCTAGAGATTGGGGTGCAGAGTGTCTATGAAGATGTGGCCAGAGACACCAACAGGTAAGCTACCGCAAAGGACCTGCACAAGCCTTGCCCTCTCCCACTGACATTGTCAGTATCCATGTTCATCCTTTCCTCCTGCAGCCAGTCCCAGGAAAAGGGGTTTGGAATTCTGCCCATTTTCTCCCTTGGAAATACTGGAATTTGAACTCAGGACTTTGTGATTACTAAACAAGTGCTCTAAATCTTGAGCCATTCCCCAAGTCCTTTTCACTTTAGGTATTTTTTTCAACTAGAGTCTAATTTATGCAAATGCTATCCTGGACCACAATCCTGTTTATGTTTTGCCCATAGCTGGGATGATACGTGAACACTGCCAAGCCAGTTTTTTACTGGCTAAGATGGAGTTTGATGAACCTTTTTGCCCAGACTGGCCTCAAACTACTGTCCTCCCAGTCTCTACCACCTGAGTCGCTAGGATTGCTGTGAGCATCAATGCTCGGTTCAAATTCATCCTTTTACAAGACTTTCTTCAGTCCATCCTGCCTTTCATTCCAGTCTTTCCCTAAGGACCCTTTTCTAGCTGCCTGCCAGCACATTTATACTGCTTCCCATCCTCACCCAGTCTCTTTGTGTAAGAAGCTGGAGGCAGGAATCAAGGCCTGTGGTGTAAAGTACGAGAGAAGGCCAACAAACATGTAGTAAATGGGAAGGTCTTGGCAGTAGAGATTGACACTGGGTTGCCTCAGACATGTAATCAGCCTAATTTCTGCATGAGCATGACTCTGGAAAGCTAGGTTGAGAGGATCTGTCCACATGACCCAGAGTTTCCACCCCTGCCCCACTGACAACTATCTATGTCACAAGTTTCTCCCTTCCTCTCTCCAACACATATTATATGTTTTAAAGGAAATGGGGTGTGTAGGAAGCCACAGCTTCTACGTGATGCTGAGCATTTCGTTCTTGTTCAACATGGATAATTACACCAGTGAGATTGTTCTGACTCACAATGCAGAACCAAATAATCTTAGTTACTTGCATATGTATATGTACACACACACACACATACAGACACGTGTGCGCGCGCGCCTGCATTAGTATTACATTGATTCTGTTTACTCATCGCTTACTTCTACAACTATAGCAAATATATAAGGGGACTTCTGAGAAGTCAGTAAAATGATTTCCTTCTGGCATCCTCAGAGGTGAGTTGTGAAAAGTGGCTTTCCCAGACTTTGTTTCCCCAGCCACATGACTGGTCTCAGGATATCCTCCTCCACCCCACTCACTCATTGTAAATTCATTGTCCATGTACTTGTGTAACAAGCAGTAAATTTTCTTTTCTCAGGGGTCACACAGTGAAGGCAGTATGTGAGTCATTCCACCTGGCCAAAGATTCTGGGTTCAAAGTTGTGGCTCATATGATGCCTGACCTGCCAAACGTGGGACTAGAACGAGACATTGAACAGTTTATAGTAAGTTCTACCTTAAACCCAATGCCACTCACTATCTGCTTCTTACAGCCTCTCTGCTCTTGTGGCTTGCTATTGAATTTCTCGCATATTAAAGCAGTGTGTCCTCATTATAGAGTATTAGAAACTTAATAAATAGAAGTCACCCCAACCCCAGTGCCAAACAAAACTTTGTGTCTTTTAAGGAGTCCTACAGAGGTGTTTCTTCCTGCTTACAGGTAAGTAGTATGGTAGAGCATAGTTCATAGACTGGCTCTTCCATGCCACCAGCCTTAGTCCTCATCAAGCCTTCTGTGTGCCTAGAATGTTGGAGTTGGGTTCTCTCCAGCTTCTCCAGGGACTATATCTTCCCATCAGCCTACACGGAGAGAAGGGATACTTTATTTCCATGTCTGTCCCCTTCCTGCTCAGTCTCTGGGCCTTCCGATCTGGGCCTGCGCCTCTAGTACGACTGAGCGGCTTTCCATCAGATACCTCTCCTTTCCCAGTTTTCCTCAGCAGTCATCTTTCCAAAGATTTTATTAGTCTTACTTGTCCCTTACTTGCCTGTTCTGTTGTTCTTCTAAGTTTTTGCTTCCTTTAAAATCTTTCCTGTTATTTTATTGTGGTTTGGTAGGAAAATGAAGGAAATATATTTTATTCGTCTGAACCAGTTCATACTATTTTTATATCTTTACAAGAAGGGTCTATTAGCCGGGCTCGGTGGCTCCTAACTACTGTAATCCTAATGACTCAGGAGGCTGAGATCTGAGGATCAAGGTTCAAAGCCAGCCCTGGCACAAAAGGACCAGAGATTCTTATCTCCAGTTAACCGCTAGGAAATGGGAAGTGGGGCTTGGCTCCAGGGTAGGGCGGTAGCCTTGAGCTGTAGAGCTCAGGGACAGTGCCCAGGCCGAGTTCAAGCCCCAAAAATTAAAAAAAAAAGAAGGGTCTATTAGTCCACATTTCTCCCCGAACTCTCACGTTCAAATGTGGATTCAAAGTATGTGGAGAGCACCTTGCATACATGCTCCTTGCAAGTGGCTAGAAGATTCATTAATTATCTGATGGATCGTTCCATTAGAAATGTTACAGGGAAATCCACAAAACACTTGCCTCTACGACCACATGATGGCTAAAGAATTCAGTGTTTAGCACTTTAACAAATCAGTGAGCTCAGAAACTCTGCAGCTTCCTTTCTTTGAAAAGCAAGTTAAACAATAGAAAGCTTTGCAAAAGTAATGTAGCAAAAGATATTTTTATTGGAGGGGTAGATACCTATGCATGGGGGCAAGGGAGTCAGAGGGAACTGTGTGAGCCCACCTCTACCTCCATCAGTAAGTACAGCACAAAACCAGGATGGAAGCAGATCAAAGTCATGAGAAGGGCAGTGCGTACCTCGGGTCTCACGTCTACTGTCCAAATAAAGAAATAAGGCAGACAGCAGGGACTACGTAGGACAGAAAAATGACTGTGCCAAAAGTAGATGAGTTAGATGCATTGCTCAGTGTCCTGATAACAAATGGACAGTGTGTATTTCAGGTGAGAAATGGTGCCAGTTGATCTGAGGACAAAACTGTCACCTCTAGGGATCAGCAAACTATTTCTCTGAAAGTCCAGGTAGTAAATACTCTGGGTTGTCTGTGTTTTTCAGGTGTTTGCTTTTTTGCTTTTTGATTTTTTTTTGGTGGGGGGAGTGATCTTTTATAACTTTTTAAAAATTTAAACAAATGTATTTTATTACTAAAGGAGGATGGAGTGGCACAGAAAGTACTTGAAGGTCAGGAATACCCTCTGAAGAATAGCTATAAGCTGTGGTCTGAAAGTTAGCTAGATGAAGGAAACTTGATGGACTTCCCAGGCAGAGGAACAGGTAGAAGGGCAGTGTAGAGAGTGCCAGTGAGGGGGGCCGGGAGTTTGGCCTAGTGGTAGAGTGCTTGCCTAGCATGCACGAAGACCGGGGTTCAATTCCTCAGTACCCCACATACATAGCAAAAAGCCAGAAGTGGTGCTGAGGCTCAAGTGGTAGAGCTCTAGCCTTGAGAAAGTCCAAGGACAGTGCTCAGGCCCTGAGCCCAAGCCCAGGACTGGCAAAAAAAAAAAAAAAAAAAAAGAGAGAGAGTGCCAGTGAGATCACATGGCGGGAGGCCTGCAGTCTAGCACACAGGTGCTTTGCTGTGGTGGAACTCTAGGAACGGGGGGTTTGCATCCTCTCTATCTATCTGCCCTTTCACAAGAAGAAAGGATGCTGGCCCAAGACTGAGATTGCTGTAGATACAATAACTGATACAGACTTGACTTTCTGTTCCTACTTACAGGAGTTTTTTGAGAACCCTGCTTTTCGTCCTGATGGTTTGAAGCTCTACCCTACTCTGGTGATTCGTGGAACTGGGCTGTATGAGCTTTGGAAGTCGGGAAGATACAAGAGTTACTCTCCCAGTGACCTGATTGAGCTGGTTGCTCGCATTCTTGCCCTTGTGCCTCCATGGACTCGAGTGTACCGAGTGCAGAGGTAGTGTGTTGTCTTTTATTCCCTAGATAATGGGTGACTAATTTATTATTTGCTTACAGATTCTAATGAGAACAGTCTGATTTCATTTTGAGGGTTTTGAGGTTTGTATGTTAAATATGAACCGCTTAATAATCTGGTTTTTTTCCTAAGAGACAAAAAAAAAGGTAAGGTCATATTTGGAATCATCTACCTTTTTCATGTAATCTCTTTGTACCTTTTGTTTTTGTTGGTTGGCTGTTTTTTGTTTTTGTTTTTTTGTTGTTGTTGTTGGTTGCTTGTGACAAGGTCTTACTTTGTAGCCCATGCTGACCTCAAAAACTCGTCATCCTTCTGCATGTACCACCATACCCAGCAACCGAATTTTTAATTAAACATACCTCATAGCATTGAAAGAACATTTCAAAAGCTGTTGAGTTACTGCATACCTCTAGTCAGAACATTTGTCATAAGGGTTCATTCCTTCTTTCCTGCCAAAATTTGCCTATGTTTCAGTATTACAAATACAAGACCAAAGGTGACAGCCAAATAAAATCAGCCACTGTGGCTAGCTCTCCACTGCACATAAAAGCTGTTTCTAATTATAGAAAACAGTGAATACTGAAAACAGAATTGTCAGCTACTTAAGGAACATTTTAAGTCAATAGTCTTTAGGATCCAAATTGCCTATATAATCTGTTTCTCTTTTTTTTTTTTTTTTTTTGCCAGTCCTGGGCTTGAGCTCAGGGCCTGAGCACTGTCCTTGGACTTTCTCAAGGCTACAGCTCTACCACTTGAGCCTCAGCACCACTTCTGGCTTTTTTCTATGTATGTGGTACCGAGGAATCGAACCCGGGTCTTCATGCATGCTAGGCAAGCACTTTAACCACTAGGCCAAACTCCCGGCCCCCATAATCTCTGTTTCTAAAGATACACCAAAAAAAATACTCAGGATATCTTCAGTAGAAAAGTCAGCTGTAAGCCAGGCACGGTGGCTCATGCCTGTAGTCCTAACTACACAGGAGAATCAAGGTTCAAAGTCAGCCTGGATACAAAGGACCTGAGACTCTTATCTCAATTAACCTCTAGAAAATGGGAAGTGGGGGTTGGCTCAAGGGTATTGGCTCAAGGGTAGGGCGGTAGCCCTGAACTGAAGAGCTCAGGGACAATGCCCAGGCCCAAGGGTAGGGTGGAAGCCTTGAGCTATAGAGCTCAGGGACAGCACCTAGGCCGAGTTCAAGCCCCCTGACCCACCCAATAAATAAATAAATAAAAAATAAGTCAGCTGTTGTAAAAATCATTGCTTTGTCCTTCCTCTTTTGATTTCCTTTTCTCTCCTTCCTCCAAAATAATTCAGTGTGAAAGACAGATGAGGTAGAACAATGTGGACGTCCATGTCAGGGAGGCAGGGAACTGCAGGGGCCCAGAGATGCTGCCAGGGTCACTCGTAGGGAGCAGACAGGCTGCTGATCTCTGAGTGTGGCGAGCAGGGCATTCACTCCTGTGTAGTGCTGACAGAGGAGGGGTGGCAGAGTGTGGAGGATCTCATTAGGAGCCGAGTCGGGCAGAATAGACAGTGGCAGCTGACTGGTGACTTGCAGGATTGATCTCATCTGTAGATAGATTAAGGTGATGAGGTGCCAGGTTGGTTGTCTAAGGCAGTTATACTGTGGGGACAGAGGACACTGAAGTGACTGCTGGAGTTTTGGAACAGAAGATAACTGATAAAATCCCAATTCTCACCATAAAGATAGGTACAGAAGTGTATGTAAATGTACAGATGACAATAAGTAGCAGGGAACACACCTGGCCTCCAGGACTTGACTCTTAGATTGGTTACTTCCCCACTGCTGTGCCACGACCCGATTGTGCTCGCTGTTTCCAAGGCATCCGTCATCATGCACACAAGGCAGTGTACATTTTAACAGTCAGTACGCAGAGCGGTGGATGGGAGAAGAGAACGTACTGTGAGTTTTTCCTTTTCCCCGTTTATCCATCCCGGGCCCCCAGCCTGTGAAATAGAGTTCCACATTCAGGGTGGCTTTCTCTCTCCCTTAATTAATCCTCTCACAGACATACCCAGAGGCGTGCTTTGTTGATCTTTAGGCACTCCTCCGTTCAGTTAAGTTGGCCATGAAATGAACCATCATGGTCTCTAGGTACCATCCTCTACTAGAAAGAATAATGTTTTCTTTTCTTTGGAGGAATGGCTCATTGCAGGGTTCAGACAAGGAAAGTAAACCTGGCTGTAACCTTTTGTGCCAGAAAATAAGAACATGTTCAAGAGAAGGACAAGTTGAAAGGGCTCCTTTTGGCCCAGAGTGGGACAATTTCAGGATGAAACTAAATCACATCAGCAGATTATAGCCAACTGAATATAATAATCTCTGAGTCCACTGGTAATCATAATTAGATCAACATTGTAAGAATGAGAACATAACATCAAGTCTTAATTTAGGCAGAGTTCATATTTGCACATTTACCTCAAAATCAGTATGTGTGGCACATTTGCTACAAAGCATTCACAGACTTGTGCGGACCATTGAAAATAAAATCACCCCACTCTTAGCTGAGACGAGCAAGGTGCCCTCAGCCTCACTTTCCAGCTCTCACACTTCACAGGTGTGTCCTTGTCACTCTATGTAGTGCTGCAGTCTTTCAGATTTTTGTGCTGTTTGTTAGGAATTTGCTCTTTGAAATAACCCTAAACATAGTACTAAAATGCTGTGATGTGTCTTAAGGAGAAAATATGTGTGTTAGGTCACCTTCCTTGAGAGAGCAGGAGATAGGACTGTTGATAGTAAGTGCATTGTGATGAATCAGTAATAGATGATAGAAACTCACATAAATTTGTGTCTATTAATAGGCATAAAAGCCATGGGAACTTAACCCTACACTTTCCATAGGAACAGTGGCTCGGGGTTTACTACTTCAGCCTCAAGAACATGATTACCTACTAACTAGATATTATCTAGTAACATCGCTAGAATTGACTATGTAGGTGGGGAGTACCTCTTTATAACATAATACTAATTATGAGGTGGGGAAGCATAGCTTGACAGTAAGAAGCCTGTCCGCTGATCAGGAGAGCACTATTAGAAAGCGCAGTGCTGTGCTGTCTGCTAGTGCTCTTCAGCCAGAGTCCCTATCTGGATCTAATATGAGGCAACCACACAGATGCCCAGACTGAGGGATATTCTGAAAAGTAACTCTTCGTATTTCAAAGTGTCAGAATCAGGAAATTGTTCCATGTTGGAGAATACTAGAGAAACATAAATATAATATGGGGTTCTAACGTAGGTCCTTTTTTTTAACTTTTTTTTTTTTTGCCAGACCTGGGCTTGGGCTCAGGGCCTGAGCACTGTCCTTGGACTTTCTCAAGGCTAGAGCTCTACTGCTTGAGCCTCAGCACCACTTCCAGCTTTTTGCTATGTATGTGGTACCAAGGAATCGAACCCGGGTCTTCGTGCATGCTAGTCAAGCACTCTTCCACTAGGCCAAACTCCCAGCCCCTTTTTTTTTAACTTTTTAAAAAATTTTTTAAATTCTTTTTAATTTTATTGTCAGGGGATGTATAGAGGGATTACAGTTCGTCAGGTAGTTAGTACATTACTTCTTTTTTTATTAAAGAATTTATTAATATTGATTTTTACATCATATTTCAAATGACATAATTAACAAGTATTCAAGAAGGGAATCTCTATACAATCACTGGCACTTAGATTTTAGAACATAAAGTTAATCTGCGTAATAAAACATTATGTCTATGGAGTCATAAATTTTTATGTCTGTGTAATTGTGTTTATATTTCCAGTACCATAATATGGGTCCTTTTACTGTGAAAGATTTTGTTGGAACACTAGTGAAACTTGAAAGGGGTTGAAGATTAGACAATAGAACTCACTTTAGTTAATTTTCTGACTTTGAAGACAGTTCTGTGGTTGAATAGCAGTAGAAAACAAAGTACTCCATCAATGTTGGCCCAGGCCATTCACAGCTTACTTTCAGATGGTTCTGGGAAACAGCTATTTGTACATTTTCTGTGACTTTGAGATTACTTCAGAAAAGTTAAATGCCTACAGTTCAAAATATGGAGGCAACCAAAATCATAGAGAATGAAATAAGTCATTTTCATGACCGCTATAGAACAGTGAAGAAGACCCATATAACCGCATCTTCCCAGCAGAGCATGGCAGCAGCGGTCACAGAATGGACACCACTTTCAGCTCAGAAAATCACAGACTTACCAAAAACGCAAAGTGCAGGTGGCACAGGCAATCAGGCCAAAGACCCACACTCTCCTCCCTTAGCATGAACCCTGAAACACTGCGGACTTCATTATGACACTCACTGGCCCACGGCCGCTGCTGAGTTGACCGTGTGGAAGGACGAGGCGCAGGCCGCTGCAGACCTCCCTCAGGAGGGGCAGTGAGGCAGACGCCAGCCAGAGACTTTGGCATGATCTCTGTTGCTTCACAAGTCTGTGGGTGGATTAGAGCTGAATGGACTACGATGAGGGCGGAGGTAGTGGTGAAGCCTTAACAATGTAGTGCTCCTCACATCCGGGCATGAGGGCATGAGGGCAATTTGTTGCCTACAGAGAAGGGAGACTCAGTTCCCAGCACAGCAAATGCCTCTAAGCCCACTGCCATGCCCTTTTTTCCCCCAGTCCTGGGGCTTGAACTCAGTGCCTGGGCACTGTCCTTGGACACTTTTTTCTCAAAGCTAGCACTCTGCCACTTGAGCCACAGCGCCACTTCCAGCTTTTTTTTTTTTTTTAATATGTGGTACTGAGGAATCGAACCAGGGACCTTGTGCATACAAGGCAAGCACTCTTACCACAGGCCAAACTCCCAGCCCATTGACTCGACTTTTTAGATCACTACCAGATACCCAGTGTTTTCTATTTTGTTTTCATATTTTTTCATGGTCTTACTATAACCTTATTTGAGGTTGTAAGCTTCCATTAGAATGCACTTGGATTTTTAAAAATAGAATTTACTGTGGAGTAATGTATTATTTGCTGGTTTGTAATGGATATTGCTGAACTATTACGGTGTCTACCTGTATAAGAAGTCTGATTTTTATATAAGAAGTGTGATTCTTTTATCTTGCTACTTGCTTTTTTCCCATTTTTTATTTACATGTTTTGTTTTGTTTGTTTGTAGTGTGTGTGTGTGTGTGTGTGTGTGTGTGTGTGTATGTGTGTATTTGGTCCTCTATACCTGTGGGTTCTGAATGCAGGGACTAACTTCAGACCAAAACTACACCTGGACTGCATGTGTGGACTTCTTGAACCATACTCTGTAACCACTATTTGCACAGCACTGTTAGGTGGTGAGTCATCCGGAGATGACTTGATGTTAGCGGCATGCCTATTCCTCCTGCGTCACTGACATGAGGAACCGGAGCGTCTGGTACCTCAAAGAAGCAGTCCTGCGTGGACACTGGAGGTGTCATGCTAAAAAGTGTTTCCAGTTTAACCTAAAACTATAGCTTGCCATTCGTTTCACAAACTTGCAGAAATTCGCACTCAGCTCGTGCAGGGTTGAGGTCACTCGTGGGGGTTCATTTCATGGTCACTGCCCTGTGTCATGTGATTCTGCCACTTGGCACTGTTCAGTACTTGCCACATTTTGCTTTTTGGATCATTTGCTATTACATTTTTGTTTATATTTTTGTAGTAATGAGTTCAGTATGTAATACTAATATCCAGAATGTGTTTGCTTCTTCATTACTAGTCATACAATGCTATATTTACATGAATAAAATCATGTTTTCTCTGAAACTACCTCAAAGTTACTTTTTTTTTTTGCCAGTCCTGGGCTTGAGCTCAGGACCTGAGCACTGTCCTTGGACTTTCTCAAGGCTAGAGCTCTACCACTTGAGCCTGGGCACAATTTCTGGCTTTTTTCTATGTATGTGGTACCGAGGAATCAAACCCGGGTCTTTGTGCATGCTAGGCAAGCACTCTACCACTAAGCCAAACTCCTGGCCCTCAAAGTTATTTTCTATACCTTGTCCAGCCCCACTTTAAACTATTTTATACTTTCTTAGTCTCCTGCTGGCTGAGGCTGTGGCATCTTCCTGGGAATCTCTGTGAAGTTGCGGCCTGAGAGGAGATTCTGTATTCTAGTCCTGAGGGGTGCCTCAGTGGCTTCGCATAAAATCAGGCAGGCACAGGATGCAGCTACATTAGAATGCTGGTGCCCTCGGGCTGTTTGACAGCTGTCTGCCTCCACGTACTAACTATATCACAGTGAGGCATTAGACTAAGAATGTCAGTTTGCAACCAAAACCTGCCTCTGAAGCCTGAGAAACTTCAGACAAAAAGCTGTACACATCACCTTCAATGTTTGTGGTTGTTGTTTTTAGTGGTGGTGGTGGTGGTTTTTGTTGGTCATGGGGCTTGAACTTTGGGCCTGGGTGCTGTCCCTGAGCTCTTCAGCTCAAGGCTACCTTCAAAGGTTTTAACAAGCAAATTGCAAAAACCAGCTGGATGTAGTCAAAAAAGGAGTGGTCTCATTGTATGTCTGCATGCCAATAAAGTAAAATTAGTTTGAAATATATTAAGGATCTTTCATTTCATCATCTATCTAGATGGATGTGCCTAGTGTAACAGCCCATAATTTCACCTGTGGTTGAGCTCCTGGATTGCTCTATCCAGATCCATGCATGCAGTGCATTGCACCAGAAGGTGCTTAGCACATGTAGAGCTATCCCCCAGCAGGGGCCGAGAGTTTGGTCTAGTGGTAGAGTGCTTACCTAGCATGCATGAAGACACAGGTTCGATTCCTCGGTACCACATACATAGAAAAAAGCCGGAAGTGCTGCTGAAGCTCAAGTAGTAGAGCTCTAGCCTTGAGAAAGTCCAAGGACAGTGCTCAGGCCCTGAGCTCAAGCCCAGGACTGGCAAAAAAAAAAAAACAAAACAGAACTATTCCCCCTGCAGTTTTGGTGGGAAAGACTTTGGCACACTGCAACTGGCAATCACCACATTCTAGTTTCCTAGTATATCCAGTATATGCCAGGGATGTTACTGCAAAGACCATTGAAGCCATGTTTCATTTTTGTAGTGACAAACATAAGTTTAAGGGCACTTATGAGTTGTCAGCATCCCTGTAAGTCTCTATGTTAACAGGCTGACTCTGGTGAGCTTCAAGGGGATGCAGACTGCACATGGCCTTGTACTTGGCTTACTGGCTGCTCTGCTCTCAACATCTTGAGGTTACTCATATTTTTAATAGGAAGCTCCATGCCCTCATTCTGTACTGGATCCCACAGGTTGTATGGCAACCTGCTGGTAAGAGGTAAGTGTAAGTATTGATCAGTTAAACCTAGTGTTTCGTGGGTCTTTGCAACCTAACCCTGAGTATTCCCTAGGAATGCATATTATAGAACTACCACAAGGAAGAATTGGACATATTTGTCACACGGCTGCCACTGTTTTTTTGTTTTTGTTTTTTTCTTTTATTGTCGGGATAATGTATAGAGGGGTTACAGTTACATTTGTCAGGTAATAGGTACATTACTTCTCACACATTGATACCCCTTCTCATGTTTTTCACCCCATTTCTCTCCCCCCACCCCCTGCCACTGGTTTTAACACATTAATTTCATACCATGTGCAAACAGTGTTTGAAATTTTTACTTGAAGTTGTAAAATATAGCCCTGTCTTTCATATATTTGAATTATGTATAATATGCTTCAAGGTAAAAAGAGATGTTTAAAAGATTTTACCTTTGGGGCCGGGAGTTTGGCCTAGTGGTTAAAGTGCTTGCCTAGCATGCACGAAGACCCGGGTTCAATTCCTCCGTACCACATACATAGAAAAAAGCCGGAAGTGGTGCTGAGGCTGAAGCGGTAGAGCTCTATCCTTGAGAAAGTCCAAGGACAGTGCTCAGGCCCTGAGCTCAAGCCCAGGACTGGCAAAAAAAGATTTTACCTTTGGCTTATGTGATATGAAACAGTGAAATAATGTTTGATGTGTGTTTCTTGCTCAAGTTCTCACTTTCACCTTAATAGCCTTCCTCCATTTCTTCTGATTACTAACTTTGAAACATACTTGATTTTTTAAAAACTGTAGTTCTAACGTTAGAAATACATTTTAGTGAAAAGTATGTTAGCCATATATGCTGACTTTCTTAAACATGTTTTTATGTCACTCTCATTTTGAACCCCTGGTTTGCTTACCTTTAAACTTTTTGGGGGGGTGGGTGTTGGTCATAGGGCTTGGACTCTGGGCCTGGGCTCTGTCCCTGAGCTCTTCAGCTCAAAGCTCCTGCCCTACTCCTTGAGCCTCAGCACCACTTCTGGTTTTCTAGTGGTTAATTGGAGATAAGAGTCTCCCTGTTTTTTGTGCCCCAGCGGGTTTTGAACCTCAGTTCTCAGATCTCAGCCTCCTAAGTAGCTAGGATTACAGACTTGAGCCACCACATCCAGCTCCTGTAAACATTTCTATGGACATTTTCCTGGCTTGTTGGGATTAGCGTGTTATGCTCACTAATTGGTGTGATACTTTGTGTAAGGAATATCTTATGGGCAAAGCAATAAGAGCAGAGAGCAGAAAAAGTCTTGTTGATTCCAGAAGGAGGAGAAAGGAAAAAAATAGCTGAATAATTCTCCACATTTTGCCTCTGTTAACTAAATATCAGATGAAACAAATTGTAACTTTATGTTTGACTAGGCAGCAAGACATACTTAACAGACTTCAGATTGTTTTTAAAACCTCCATATTTAGGTGCTGGTTTTTGTTGTTGTTGTTGTTTTGACCAGTCCTAGGGCTTGACCTCTGGGCTTGGGTGCTGTCCCTGAGCTTCTTTTTGCTCAAGGCGAGTGCTCTACTACTTGAGCCACAGTGCCACTTCCTGCTTTTTTGAGTGGTTTATTGGAGATAAGATTCTCACAAGACTTTCCTGCCTGGCCTGGCTTTGAACTTTGCTACTCGGATCTCAGCCTCCTGAGAAGCTGGGATTTCAGGCGTGAGCCACCAATGCTCAGCAGGTGTGGGGTTTTTATAGGCGTGTGCTGGGGGTTTTCTGCAGGAGGATGTTGATGCTACTAAGATAGAATACCTACATGGCCCTTTGTCATGTGTTGTTACTAGGAAATGACTTTCATTATGAAAGTTTGTGCTGTCTTCAGGCAGAATCTAGATTTCTTTTTAGAAATGGACAGGAAATGTTTGAGTCTTTGAGAATAGTGTTGGCTAAGCCATGTTTCTGAGCTTCCTGCTTACTTTATCCAGCTGTGGTCGGGAAAAGTGTTCATAAATCTGGAAACAGTGTATTAATTGAAGTTGATATTTCCCTTCAGCAAACTAATTGAAGTTTATAGAAAACCTAACATGGTTATTAGGCATTTGAGCACTGGTTTGTTCTTTGAAATCTTATAAAATGATATCCATCAGATGTCTCTCACAGAAACCCTTGAGTAAATGAAATTAAAAAGAGTAAAACTGTGTAAGATATTCAGCCTCTCTTGTGGCTTCAGAGGCTTTTTCCCCTCTTTTTTCATGTTTGTTTTCGTGTGAGCTCTGTGGAGGATGATTTCTGTTGTGTCACAGCTGATGTTTTTCTCTGTAGAGACATTCCGATGCCCTTGGTGAGCTCAGGGGTGGAGCATGGCAACCTGAGAGAGCTGGCCTTTGCAAGGATGAAAGACCTTGGAATACAGGTGAGAGCCTACAGAAACATGAAGGCAAAGTGTCAGGTTTGGGGCTGGGAGTCTGGCCGAAGGGTACAGTGCTTGAAGACCCGGGTTCAATTCCTCGGTAACAAATACACAGAAAGAAGCCAAAAGTGGTGCTGTGGCTCAAGTGGTAGAGTTCTAGCCTTGAAAAAGTCCAAAGACAGTGCTCAGGCCCTGAATTCAAGCCCTGGGACCAGCAAAATAATAATAATAATAATAATAATAATAATAAGTTGTAGAAACGAAACAAGTACATTTAGAGCAAGATTGTGTGTTCTGCTATCCCAGCTCCTCTAAGCCTCTCAGAATCCTGCTGCAGAGGGCCCTGCCTGGTCTGGTTACTGATTACCTCCTCATCTATCCATCTTCTTTAACTACCTCTTTTACCCTGTTAATCTATATTAAGTAGCCTGGGAATGAGTATGGCATGCAGTCACAGCTAATAGACATCCTGTTCACATTAGCAGTGTCTACTAGAAAGCAAGCTCATGCTATCTCTGCCTTCTAGAAACATGCCCCAAAATAGAACAAGAAGAAAGAAGTAGGTTATGCATGTTGCTACAGTATATCACAGCAAAATACTATATAGAACTACAATAGCTAAAAGACAGCATCTGCATTTATTATGTAATTAATTTACAGAAATTGTCAAACCTTTGTTTACTGTGCAGTTTGCACCTGCAAAATATTGTCCTGAGCTGGTTTCTGGGGTGTGCAAAAAGGTTTGCTTTTTTTGAAGAAATGGATAATGAACCCTTAAAAAAAGGAATTGTATTAATATAAAGCAATTCTTCATAAATCTATTTTAGCTTGCATGACTATCAAATATCTAGAATGATTTTTTTTCTCACTGGTAGAAATGGTAGAATCCTGAAAATAATGTTTACGATTTACTCGACAGGAAAAATTATACCACAGGACATAGAACTGAATAGTGTAAGGATTGTTTATAAATATCAGGCCAAGAGCACGTGTGACTGCATCCTAGGTGTCTGGCCACACAGACCAGCCATTGCACTGGCACTGTCTGGAGGCAGCTTTGTGCCTTAGGGGATCGGCAAAGGGCCATTTGTAATTGTGGTTCAATTTGTTTAATAGATGGCTTTAGCCTCCTTCCTTATTTTCTTCCTCCAATCTTTTCTTTTACAATGCTTTTCTGTGCAAAAACAGCCATCTTTAACATGCATCTTTGACATGTCTAAAATGATACCAATATGGTAACACTTAACTGCCGTAAGAGTGGAAAATTTTTTATTCATATATTTTTATTGTAATTAATGGAAGGGTTACATTATATTCACCAGATAGAAGGTGTATTACTTCATATGCATTGATACCCTTTCTCATGTCTTGGTCCCCATTTCCCTCCCCCCGCCCCCTGCCCCTCATCTTGTTTTCCTCCCTTCCCTATCCGACTTCAAATATACAAATACACATATTTTCAATATGTCAGATAACAAGGTGAAATACTGTAACAATATGAGATAACCAAGGGACAGCAAAAGAGATGAGAGACAACATAGTACATTAAGGAAACAATCACTCATTATATGGCTTTTGTTTCTATATCCTGGAGGTCTTCATTTAGCGTCATTCTATATGGCCTTATGTATCTAAGAGTGAAAATTTAAAAGATGTAGGACTTTGCTTTTGCTCTTCTGTATACATGGTTTTGGATTATATTTCCAGATAGTTACAGCCTCCAAGCAAAACTATTTTCTAGCTTATTGATTCATGATTTGTATCCTCCCCTCCAGATCATATTATATGTTGGTCTCTTGAATTCTAAATTTATTTAAAAGGAAAAACTGTGTCATAATTTTGCATTCTGTTTTCTTCCACTCTCACATTTATTAAAGATAGACTCCTTTAAAATTTCAGTTTTGGGGGGCTGTGGGGAGGAGGAACTGGGAGTTTGGCGTAGTAAACGGCTTACCTAGCATGCATGAAGACCCAGGTTCGATTCCTTGGTACCACATACATAGAAAAAGCTGGAAGTTGGGACCGGGAGTTTGGCCTAGTGGTAGAGTGCTTGCCTAGCATGCACGAAGACCTGGGTTCGATTCCTCGGTATCACATACATAGCAAAAAGACGGAAGTAGTGCTGAGGCTCAAGTAGTAGAGTGCTAGCCTTGCGAAAGTCCAAGGGCAGTGCTCAGACCCTGAGCCCAAGCCCAGGACTGGCAAAAAAAAAAAAAAAAAAAAAAGAAAAGAAAAAGCTGGAAGTGGTGCTGCTGTGGCTCAAGTGGTAGAACTCTAGACTTGAGAAAGCCCAAGGACAGCGCTCAGGCCCTGAGTTCAAACACAAGGACTAGCAAAAAAAAAGAAAAAAAAAATATATATATATATATTCAGTTTTTAATGTCAATGTGAAGTGTGCTCAAACTTAATTTTGAGCCCAGCATTTAATTTAAATAAAGGAAAGGTTTTGTTTTGGGTTTTTTTGACAGTGTCGAGATGTAAGAACCCGAGAAGTTGGAATCCAAGAAATTCATCACAAAGTACGGCCATACCAGGTCTGTTTCATTTAAACCTTTGCCAAGCCTATACTCCCACTTTACAGTTCAAACAAGTAACTCAACAGAGCAGAGAGAGTAGTTGGGGAATAGCTACGGACATCAAGTCAGGTAACCAAATACATAGGTAACAGAATGGTAAGAGAACCAAGTTAGGAAAAGCAAGTCTGCACACTGTTCACTCTGAGCAGAGCTCTTACAGTGTTGGAAATGTTCTGAAATCTCAGCTGTTCAAGTCCATGCTGACCACCCTGCACTTGGAATATGCTGTAGAAATGGGGATCCATTCACACGTGAATAAGCACATGTGACCAGTGACTTCTTTTTGGTGGAGTTTCTCTCTAATTTCTTCGTGTAACTTGTAGATTTTTGCCCAATGGTGATAACCAACCAATAGATGTATTCACAGGGGTTCCACAGAAATGAAGTGTGATGCCCTAAGACATTCACTATATGAAAAGTGAAATAACTTCACTTTTTACATCTATAAAGCCTCTAACCAGATGCCAAATTAAGTGTGGGGTGTGTCATAAAATTGCATTTGAAGCTAACTACTCAGAAGGCAGAGACCTGAGAATCACACCTTAAATATTTAAGGTTTATATACATATTACAAACCAAAGGCTGAAAGTAGTTGCATGGCTCAAGGGTAAAGCGTCAGCCATGAGCAAAAAGGCACGAAGCCTTGAATTCAAGTTCTCATACCAGCACACACACAGAAAGAATCTCATTTGAGGAAGCCTGGACTGGATGTTCTTAGTGTGAATTGTGTATGCCCTTGACATTTTACACATCTGAGACATTTAAAAGGAAAAAGTAGACCAAACAGTTTATTGTTTTACAGAATTCTCACACAGTCCAGTTACTGGACAAACATGATGTTGAACAGTATACATTTTGGTCTGAATGGTTTAGTATACTTTGGGTATCCTCTAACCATTTAGGGATTATGTGTTATGTCCACATCTATATGTCATTGTGTATGGCCATTTGCAGAGTGATTTGAAGAGTCAAATATCTAGGTTGCTACCACACAAAAAAATGACCCTCTGTGGTTGGATCTTCAAGAGTAGGAATGAGGGGCCAGCGTCACTTTCTCCTGCCCACACACAGGATTTAGTGGAGGAATCAGACTAGAAAATGAAACCATTCAACCTAGGGACCAAAAGCAGTGCTCCTAAGATAGCTATGCATGTGACATAGTCTGTAAATCTGAACGGGAGATCAAAGATTAAATACATTCACTGAGTTGGATAGCTGTAAGAATCTCAAGGTTAATTAAGTTCAAATATTTGTAAAATTGTCCTCTATTTATAATAGTCCACGAACAAGACATGACCCTTTATTTAATCTCAGTGCTTTTTGAGAGGAGACAAGTAAAAAGAAACATAATTAGTGATGATTCATTCTGGGTTCCTAACTGTGACTCTTAGCTCAGATAAATACATACAATTATAAAAGTGAACTTGCTTTAGTTTTGAAAAGTATTTTTTGTGGCTTTTTATTCCGAAGGTTGAACTGGTAAGGAGAGACTACGTTGCAAATGGTGGCTGGGAAACATTCTTGTCCTATGAAGATCCTGATCAGGACATTCTGATTGGCCTCCTGCGATTACGCAAGTGTTCAGAGGAGACTTTCCGCTTCGAGTTGGGTGGCGGTGTTTCCATAGTCCGAGAGCTGCATGTGTATGGGAGTGTGGTTCCCGTGAGCAGCCGGGATCCTACAAAATTTCAGCATCAGGTAGCCTATATCCTACTCATATTTGCTTTATAATTAATGAAGAGAGGAAGAAGAAGCAGACAAGGGAGAAAAGCACTGAAACAGAAGAATCCTGTGTGTGTGTGTGCATGTGTTCTAGTACTGGATCTTGAGTTCAGGGCCTGGGCAGCCCTTTAGTTTTTTGCCCTCAGGGCTGACACTCTCTCTTGAGCCACAGCTCCACTTTCGGCTTTTTAGTGGTTTACTGGAGATAAGTCTCACGGACTTTCCTGCCCAGGCTTAGATAGATCTCGGTGTCCTGAGTAGCTAGGATTTCTGTCATGAGCCACAGGCACCCAGCTAAAGGAAGCCATATTTTAATTGTGTAGAGGTGTTCACTCCCTGTTGCTCCCTTTGGGGAATGATGAGGGCAGCAAGTAACAGATTCAGCCATGTCAAATATCATAGAACACATGAAATTAATGCTGCCATTAAATTGGTACTGCCAATTCTGTGTATGTCCACTTACTATGGAGTCAAATGATGGCATGATAGCACTTATAAAATATTAAAGCACTTCTGAAGTGTAAGTAGTTATACGACTGAGATTCCTATTCTAATCCCAAACAACCTAAAATTAGAAACATCCTTTTTTAAATTCAGGAAAATGTGTTAAAAGCACTCATGGCACATCTCAGCTAGGCCCCCAATGTGATGATCTCGAAAACAGAATGGCTGTAATAAATGCAGGACTATGGCCCCAGCCTTCCATCCCTTGAGACTCCCTCAAACTGGCCTCTAGGGTGACAGCTAGCATGAGTTACCCCTGCCTGTGCCCACATTGCACTAACCGCAGGATACCTTTTGAGGGCTCTTGTTGGAAAGTTAAACCTCATTTACTAGTATAATTGAATGGTTTCTTTTTCCTTTCTCATAAGTCAATTTGTGTCATTCTTTTTAACAGATTTTAGCAGCCATTAAATTATAGCCTTCTTGTTTTATGGGCCTTGCTTAATGGACTTCCTTCCCTTCTAACTCCAACCCCTTCGTTGTTCCTTTTAGGGTTTTGGCATGCTACTCATGGAGGAGGCAGAAAGAATTGCTCGAGAAGAACACGGGTCTGGGAAAATAGCTGTTATATCAGGTAACTGGGGAGGCCAAGTTCATGATTCACTCACATTTTGCACTTGATACCACAATGAAGTTATCCACCTTGAGAAATTTCATGCCCCATTTGGGATCAAAGTGTTCAAAATTGGGGCATGCTGACTAGGGAGGGACTTGTGCTCAGACACTCAAGAGCTTCCTGAAAGCAGCTGGGTAGAGGAGAGCTTTCAGAAGCACCCATCTCTGCAGGCACAGGCCCTGTTCTCTCTACCTCTTCTTTACTGCCTGTGAGGCATCAAGGTCAGTTGCCTCCTGTGCTTTGTGCCTGATTAGCCCTGTCCAGGGAAATAACATTTGATCTTAGTAACAAGGAATATGTACATAAGATAAATTGTCACCATCATCAGGATATTAAGATGATTCATGCCAACCTCAGTCACCAATGCAAGATGTTAAAGAGTGGCTTCCAGCTCCTTAGCACTGCTCCCATGGCCCCCGCTCCTGAGGGAGAGTTTCCCTCTGGACACAATCTTCTTTAGGTCCTGACTGGGCCTAAAAATTAAACTGGCAAGGACAAACTAGCGGAGGGACAGTGCAATAGAAATTTGTTTATGTTTATGTTTCCTTCATAAGGAAAGGCAGATTAAACCTGTGTGTTGTTTAAACTAGATTTGAGAAGGAATAGAAAAAGATGATAGGGCAGAAGACTCGAAGCTGAAGGACTTAGCAAGACCTGTAGTTCAAATTCCTCTTGGAGTGTTGTGTCAGAGTAGTCAGAGTAAGCATGTTCCTTTCCACTGTGGGGTGCCTCCAGGGACAAGGGGAGAAGAAGGGAGGGCCCTTCCTGCACTCATTTCTCCAGCTTCTGCCAAGCACCTGCTGCGGGTGATGCATCCTGAACTGGTCTAGGGGCTTCTCCTTCCTTACCTAGGACAATATATCCCGGGGAGTGGGCATGAATAGGGAATTCTGGTGTGAGTGGAACAGAAAGTGGGAGCATCCTTTTGCACCTACACTTTTTGTTGTTGATTTATCTTGTTACTCTTGTTTAAGATAGTTTTCTATGTAGCCCAGACTGGCCTTTAGCTTCTGATCTCCTACCTCAATCGCCCAAATTTGGGGGGTTACAGGTATGTGCCACCAGACCTGGCACTTGTTCCTATTCTTTAATGTATCTCTATTTTACAAAAAAAAAATGCTAGTTCTCAGTGCAAAGGATCAAAATTTAGGTTGTTTCTCCCCCAACATTTGTTTTCCCATTAAATTACCATATTCTAAAAGCTTACCATACCTCCTGAGATGGTAGTCTTCTCTAAAAATGCTGATTGTAGTGAAGTTTTTTAAAAAAAAAGTCAAATCAATTGCCAGTCATTAAATCAATATCTATGCCCAGGCTTAATGACTATAATTATGGAAATTAATCACACAGGCTCACTTAATCATTTCATCGGCTGTGGTTTTTGAGATTGCTCTAATAGAACATTTCTTAACATATCTAGCTTTGTGTATTTTTCTTTTTTTGTAGTAGTAGTTCTGGGGCTTGAACTCAGACCCTGGGCACTGTCACCGAGCTACCGAGCTTCTTTGTGCTCAGAGTTAACACTACCCCTTGAGACACAGCTTCATTTCCAGCCTTTTCTGCGTGGTTTACTGGTGATGAGTCTCCATAGGCTTTACGGTCTCGGCTGACTTTGAGCCGTGATCCTCAGATCTCGGCGTCTGAGTAGGATTTCAGGCAGAGTAGCAAGGTCTTAGTACTTTCTTAGTACTCTTCTCAGCCCTAAGGCAATGCTGTCTCCTCACCCTGAAAGCCCCGCACTCCCAAAGTCTTAACGTAAAGTCACATGATTTGGGGTGGCATCTCTGAGACATTAATCAGTTTTAAACTTAAGAGCATCCACCCGACATGATTTCATGCTCCTTGCTGCCACTTCTCTTTGCAGTGGCCCTGCCTGCCTGAGGTCATCCATTTGCTCCTGAGAGCCTCCATGTCTGCTTTTTCTGAGCAGGGTGTCTCTCAGTGGAAATCGGCATCTGCCCTCTTGCCAGCTTTTTGTCATAATCTAAATGATAGCTCAATTTTAGATCATCATTTGAAAAGTAACGAGAGGCTTGGTCAGAATGACAGAGGAAACTTTCTCCTTGTCAGCAGGTGTAGCAGGTCCACTGCTTGGTGTACAGGGGCCTTCTTTGGGCCAGTGGGTTCTATGGTCCTGGAGTGCATTCTTGGAACTAAAGTGAGTGGGCTTTGTCCCCTTTTTTGTGGAGACATGGCATGGTGAGCCTTGGTTCCTATCTCCTCTGGCTTCTCTGGCTTGGGAGCATTGCTGTCTATAGGAATGCAGGGCCTTGACTTTGACTCAAGCACTAGTCATCTTTAAATCAAGCCGCTAACAGCATGTGCTTGGTGGATGGTGCATTCATTCCTCCATGTTAGCAATATGTCACTGGTCACTTGTGTGTCTCTGAATCAGATACCTGAGCTATCGGTTACTCAGAACTTCAGGGGGACAATGATATAAAGTGTTCATTACTGTAAAACTTAAGTGTCTTTTTTTCCTTCCCTATGTGTTCACCTTGACTTTTGGCTATTCAGATTGAAGTATAGGAGGTGTATATGTGGGTACACGTCTTTTCATTGGGTTTCAGTTAAACAGTTGTTCTCTGTATGTTGATCATTAGAATGAAAATTTCCATGGTGGAACTGGTGTGTGAGACTGTACTTTTCAACAACACTGCACTAGATGTGGCATATGAAGAGAGACATGATCAGTGCCGAGTATGCAGGAAGCCAGGGTTCTTCCTGCATGCCAGTAGCTCCCCTTAAGTGTCAGGGTCCTTTGTCCCTGGTCCCTCTCGACTAGTAGGAGGGATGGGGAAAAACATGCCCGGACCGGGATGAGCCGCAAGAGGAAAGACCCACTGTCCTCCCGCACTCAGTCTTCCTTCCCCAGAGCACAGAGATGCCACGCAGCTTCATCAAGGCAGGAAAATCTCTCCAATAAAACCCCCTCCTGAGGAAGTCCCTCCAGCTAATATCCCCTCACTCTAGGTCCTAGCAGAGAGTGATCAACAATTACACATTTGTAACAAATGCTAATCAAGTCTTGTGCCCTGCCTCTTGCGCCTTGCCTTGTCTCAGCAGAAAGTTATTAGACATGGTGTTACTCGGCCCCCAACATGTCCCCTGTTTTTAAGCAAATCAGACCTGAGGGGATGCACCTATTTCCATGGGAGCAGATGCCTGTCGCATTATCATTCACTTCCTGCATTGACTTTGTAGGCAAGCAGTATAGACATATTACAATTATAGCGCATAAAAATAAATCCAAACCGATCAATGCTGCCCATCTTTGATCAAGTCCCAAAATAGTCTTAACCAATCACCCGAAGTTAGAACATTAACATGTGTCATTTGTACACATAACAGTTCCAGTCCTCACGTGCTGATTAACAGCTTATTCAAAGCATTCTCTAGGAACTGCAGTGGCAAGGGCAATACTCGCGGCAGTAACGGCAGCTACAGGTGTGGCAATGGCCACGACCCCGGCCAGGAAAATACCAAAGTTTCTTTTACTGATGAGTGGGAAAGCATTCTCCTCCACCTGTACAGGCACTGGTATATACTGGTATAAACTATCTCACCTTCCAAAAATGACTCTGGTCCCTTCATTTTAAGGGGCTTATGGGCAAAGATCCATTCTCTGTCACTTCAAGCTGATTCAGGGACGTTGTCTCTATATTTTACCAGGGACCCTAAGAAGCTGTAGCCTGTTTACAACTATTCTGCACCCGAGCACAGGCTTTCTAAATCACTACCACTTAACTCTCAAGTATTTTTCCAAGCGTCTCTGCGCTTTTCACCTGTTCTTAAACTGTTTACTCCCCTGTAAGTTGCCACATAATTTAGACTTAGATTTACCCACATAGCATGCTAACAAGTTAACCTTGAACATGTTCACTCACACCTATTCACACACACACATTCATACCCGCGCAAAATATCGGTCATTCTGGTCGGAACCCATTCGGTTCTATTCTAAAATTGCCTCGCCCTTATACCGCTCTGTCCAGAGACTCCCTCGAGGTTCCTCCCTACAGTGCCGAAGTGACCTGTGCTTCGGAGGTGATCTGGGAATGATTGCCTTGCCCCCCTGCGAGGTTCCTCAGTTTCCCCACCATGCCGAAGTGACCTGTGCTTCAGAGGCAGACTGGGAATGATCTGTTAAAATCTTTCGCTGTTAAAACACCTAGCTGCTTCTGCTGTCTTTGCCTCTTCTCTTTGACAGCTGCAGCTTCTTTGCCTTTTTTCTCCTGAGCTTTGGGAGGAGTTTTTGGTTTTTCTTTTCCTCAATTTTCTATCTTTTGCCTTTTTTATGGGTTTTTCTTTGTATTTACTTCTTTGACTTTTGTAGGTAGTTGCTTTTTTTTCTTTGTCCCTCTCTTTCTCCTTGTCTTCCTCTGTCTTTTTTTCCCTGTGAGCAACTTCAGCCTGCATTTTAAATCCTTTCAGGTTTCCCTGGCCTTTCAGGTTTCTCTGGTTTTTCAGTCTTTTCTCCATGTATCTCTCACTTGGCTCAACTCGCCATCGTGCCCCATTTTGTGCCCCACGTTGGGCGCCAGTATGTCGGGGTCCTTTGTCCCCAGTCCCTCCCAACTAGTAGGAGGGATGGGGAAAAACACGCCCCGACCAGGACAAGCCGCGAGAGGAGAGACCCACTGTCCTCCCACACTCAGCCTTCCTTCCCCAGAGCACGACCAGAGACGCCATGCAGCTTCATCAAGGCAGGAAAATCTCTCTCTCCAATCAAACCCCCTCCTGAGGCTGTCCCTCCAGCTAATATACCCTCTCTCTAGGTCCCAGCAGAGAGTGATAAACAATTACACATTTGTAATCAGGTCTTGCGCCCTGCCTCTTGCACCTTGCCTTGTCTCAGCAGAAAGTTATTAGACATGGCGTTACTCAGCCCCCAACACTTAAGATCTCTCTCCATAGGCCTTTATAAAGGTCTTCATTAAACAGAACTCAATGCCAGATACAGGTGGTTTGTGCTTATACTCCTAGCTACTCAGGAAACTGACTTCTGAGAATCTTGGGATAGAGCCAACCTCAAACAAAAAATTCTCTTCAATTAATCAGCAAAATGCCAAACCAGGAGACAGGTGCAGTAGCTCATGGCTATAATCCTAGCTACTCAGGAGGCTGAGATCTAATGGTTGTGGTTTAAAGCCAGCCCGGGCCTTAAAGACCATGAGACTTTTATCTCCAGTTAATCACTAGAAAATGGGAAGTGGCACGAAGTGGCATGGTGGCTCAAGAGGTAGGGCAGTAGCCTTGAGCCGAAAAGCTCAGGGACAACACCTAGGCACGTGGGTAGGGTGATAGCCTTGAGCTGAAGAGCTCACGGACTGCACCCAGGCCCAGAGTCTAAGCCCCATGGCCGAACAAAAAAACAAGCCAAACTAAAGGCATGGTTCAAGTGATGTGATAGGTCACCAGTTACAAGTAAAAATGCCAAGCAGGAACACAAGGTCCTGTGTTCAATCTCTATTATAAACAGTACACACACACACACACACACACACACACACACACACACACACACAGAGGCTTTTAGGTTATCTTTAGAGTTCTATCTAGAATTCTGTCCCTTGGAATGTTTACTTTTTCAAATTCTCAACATTTATGCTTTACTAACCATATTTTAAATAGATTGTTTTCGGATACCTTCAATGTCATTGGTAATGGACTGGGGTTGCCTCTGCCATGACCTATGGCTGTGTCCTGTCTTTGGTCCAGCAGGGTGCTCTGTGATCTTGCCTTTGGTGTGGAAATCCATACATGCCCCAGTGTGTGGGCTTTGCTGCAGATTTTTTTTTCTCAATTATATTCTGAATCATTATAACTTCCCTCATCTTGCCAGCAGATTTATTTTGATTCTGCCTATTAACTACATGGTAGATCTTGATTTGAGTCATGTCAGAAAGATTCTATATATTTTCATTTTCTTTATAGTTGAATTGGGTTTTTTTTTTAATCCGTGTTACTTATCAAGAGGTATATACTGTATTTTTTATAAACTCCTGCTATACAAGAAAAATGGGGAGTTCCCCATTCATCAAAGTCAGATGAAGTACTTTCTTAGAAAGAGAAGCTTTTAAATTTATTCATCCTCTTTTAAGTGTACAATTTGCCTTTGTAAACTGTTTTTAAAGTTGCCTATCAACTTTAAGTGTTTCATTTATTAACTGAAGCGAAAATGAAGTCGTTAGCCTCACCAAAATTACTGCCTGTGTCGTGAGGGCCAAGAGAAGAGGAGGGAGACTTTTGGCTGCCTTCCATGGCCATTCAGCTGTATGGGAGAGCAGTGCTCTGCCCCACTGACTCACCTGCCTTTGTAGACTCCATACAGATTCTCACCCAGGACTGATGGCTGCAGAGGAAGAAAATGAAAGGAAGTAATCCATGTTATAAAAACAACCAGCTTATGAAATAGTGTGTAGGCAGGAAATAACCATTAATTGTTACTGGATTTCAAAGCAATTAATTAGTCCCTTTCAAGTGTAAGTGTTTTAGTATCTTTTACCAGTACACATGTATTTAAGAGTAGCAAATTGTTTTTACTTAAAAATCATGATGTTTATTCAGATGATGGATCAGTATGCTTTCCTTAAAACAGATCAGGATGAAGCCATTTTTCTCTTCCCCATGTAGTGAGAAGGGGAAAGGAGTTATTATACTGTAGAAATATAGAAGCTGGCCACAACATTTGAAATGCCATCACTAATAATCACCATGGAAACAAGACCTCTGACGTCACAATGCCCATACCATCTTCAAAGGGCAGCTATAACTGACAGGAGCCACTATTTGAAAAGCCATTTAACACCCCTAACAGAATGAGGGTTTTTTCTTTTGGCAATTTTGGCTAGGTATCAGATTTAATCATGTTACTGTTTCAATTTGCCAGGCTAATTGCTATGCAGTACGACGCACAGCTATTCCCTCTGCTCCCCTCCTACCTTCGTCATAAGCAGTAGTCTATTTGTGTTCTTTCAAGTAGAAAATTAATATGGCCATTGGCCAAGAATTGTCCAAGGCTGATAGATTACACAGTGATGGTGAGAAATGAGAAAAATGTCTGAGTGGTTGATGACAGAAATCACTGAAGTCAGAAGCTGATAGCTATTTTGTTGAACTCTATTAAAAAGCCTAAGCAGAGAAATTTAAATACAGGGTGGTTAAACAAGTCGCTGTGGAAATGAGACCATTCTTAATCTTCCTCCTCAGAGCTGTGTGACCCTACAGGTCTTTTCACGTCCCTATAGTCAAAAATCAGTGTTTTGGTTCCTGGTGCAGTCCAGTATGGCCGCGTAGAACTGGAATTACTGGTGTATCCTAGAGCCACTAATGAGTAAGATCGTACGTGGGCAAGAATGAGGATTTGTTTTGTTTCCTTCAACCACAAATGGCTGAGATCTACCTTCTGGACCCCAGAAACTTCCCTGTATTTCAGGCTGCTACACATCTCCTTCAGTTTCAGGTGAAGGTTTTCTTCTCTGCACTATAATCTGGTTGAAAGAAGAGCACATTTACAGTTAGGTTTGTCTGATAATGGATTCATAATCCTTACCAAAGAGCCTAGAAAAGCTTTTCTTCATTATGGCATAGCTCTTCAGCTAATGGACGGACACAGGAAGTCTGCCAAATGCAAACCAGTTTGGGCCCCATGTGCGAGTTAATGTAGGACTTGTCAGAAAGGACAGGAAAAAAATGCTTTCTTTTTGTGCTCTCTCTCTTTCACCCCTTTATGTCACTTATCATTTTGCTAAATTACTCCTTAAGCATCCCTTAATTAAAGGCATATTTTCTGAGTTCTGTGTATTCATCTTCTATTTTGGTATTCTAACAGTGGTCAGACATGTTTAATTTTTGATACTTTTCATTATTATTATCTTTTTGTAGACAGTAGGCATGACATAAAGCATTGCTTTCCGACATGAACTCTTAATTTCAGCATTATTATTCAGGCAACCATGAATGGCATAGAATGCTATTTTGCTGGATAACAAATTAGTTCTATGTTTCCTAACTGTGATCTGGGCTGTGGCTCAGCTGTGGAGGCATTGTTGCATAGTTCCTCTCAGGCTTCTTTTGTCCCTGGCTTAGCATTTATTCATTTGTAAGTGAGTCAGATACAAGTTTGTAGCACTTTGTGTGTCAAGTACATTAAAGCCTCTCTCCCTTGACATCCCATGACTGTTCAGGAGGACATGTTTCCCAAATAGGCCACCAGTGGGCTTGGATCTTGAGGCATATTAATTTTAGTGGTGTCCTCCTCAAAAGCTAGTGATGCTGACTTGTGCTAATGTGTTGACACGTGAAGACCAACATCGGCAAGGACACTATTGCTGAGCCTAGGTCCACGGAGGCTAGCCTTGGTTCAGAAACATGCCCCGCAGGGTTCCGAGACTAGGCTTGCTCATGCAGACAACCAACCACCCGGGGGGCCCTTCAGACTTCTGCTGCTCCTGGTCCTCTTAGTGTACAGATTCGGGGAATGACGATTGTGTGCTTTTGCTTAGAAGGAATAGGATTGTGCTGTGTCTTCCGTGGGTACTTTTCCCCGGCCTTCTTAGGTCTCTTGTCTTGGAGACTCCGGTGATGCAGGCTGATATGCCCTGTGGTATCTCCAGGGTTTTGTCTGTGTTCTCCTTTTGATCTTCAGACCGGGTAGCTTCACTCTCACTATCTGCAGATTCACCAGTTGTTCCTTTTGTTTGCTATGTCTCCCATTAAGATGGCGTGGTCTTTTTCTTTTGCTATTCTGTCTCTGCTCCATCTCATTCCTCATTGTAATTTCTGCTGCCATATTGGCTTTCCTCTCTGTTTATACAGCACCTCCCCTTGTCCTGTGGTAGCACTTTCCCTTTGGTTTGCTTCAGCTCCCGAGCATATTAATAGAGCTGATTTAATGTCATTGACTGGTAATCTCAGGGCTTCCTCAGAAACAATTTCTATCAGTTTCATTTTTTTTTGTTTTTTTCTTGTGAATGAACCATCTTCATGTACTTTAAAATTTGGGGTTGAGAACTGTACATTTGAGTATAGACTGTTCTAATGTAGAAATCTAAATTTTCTACAATCATCCACTTAATCTAACGACTTTGACACTTTTTTTCCCCCAGAATCTGTATTGAAATGTGGTGAGTGAAATTTCTGCTCTTATCTCTCTGTTCAGCCTGTGACCTGAGGTTTCTTATTTTTATGTTTTTCCCAGTCTTCAAGTAGATTCTTCCAGGAAAGCCAGTGCAGGCAGAGGGGTTCTTAACAAAGGCAGGTATCTGTGCTGGCCTCTTCAGGATCTGTAGTAAACGCCCCGGCCTGTAATTTTTTCTGGAGGACAGGCTTGGCCCAGCCAGCCGTCCCTGTGGTTGTGACAGCGCTGAGGAATGGGCATGGCAAGCAGCTGTTTGAGCATGCTCCTCTCCAACCAGAACTCAGCACCCTCTCCTTGCATCAAGAACTCCCTAGAGTCTGTTTTATTAGAGTTCAGCATTTCAAAATAGGTCGTTCTGATGGATTCTTCATGTTTGAAGGTTGTTCACTGGAGGAACTGATTGCTAGAGCTTCCTTCTCTGCCTTTTTCTCTCTTAAAGTCAATACCTAAAGAAACTTGTCAGCAGAGGGATCCCTCTTCCTGCCAGGGTACAAGACAGCTCTGAGACACTCCAATGGTTTGGGGCATGAGCAGAATGGTAGCAGTGGTCTGTGCTGATGGGTACAGAGCTGCTCGGCGTTAGTCAGGTGGGGCCTCCTGTGTGAGACTCCCTCGGAAGAAGAAGCGTTCACTTAGCCAGCATAACCCATCTGTAAGTTACCATGGTGACGTCTATGCAGATTCTCCATACCTGCTTCATTTGCTACTTTTAGTCTTTGTTCTTGTTTACTTTATTATTGCTTTCGTGAAGCACTTCCACAATGTGTACAGGAACTTTAGGCTGCCAGGGAGCAGAGCCTTCTTAGGCACGCTCTGTGTTTCCAGAGTGATGGAGGGTCACGACTTGCACTATCCAGCTGCTTTGAAGAACTAAGATTACTTGTGGGTAACCTTCATCTGCTTTGTAAGGTTGTTTTTTTTAACAGAATAAGCGATACTTTATCTCAGATTTAGGGTCATTGAGTTAATTAGCGCATTTTGAATATTCAGAATATAAGCCTTTTCCCTACTTCCTATCAGTGTACATGGCTGAAGAGTGAAATATCGCCTCCTTCCCGGGCTCAATGAGATGCAGTAAGGTCTCACTTCAATACAGGAGGTGTATGAAACTAATGAATCTCATATTGATGCTACTAGGCACATAATACTCAATAGTTGATTAATTAAAATATAGTTTCTTTAATTTGTTTTTATTTTACTGGTTTTTTTTCATTAAATGATTGTGAATCAATCTTTTGTGTAATGAAAAGATTCAGTGATTCAAGTTTCAGAAGATAGATTTAATGCCTCTCTCTCTCTCTCTCTCTCTCTCTCTCTCTCTATCTCTATCTCTCTCTCTCTCTATCTCTCTCTCTCTCTCTCCCCTCCCTCCCTCGCTCCCTCCCTCTCTCCTTCTCTCCTTCCCTCCCTTTCCAAGTTTGGCTGTGCGAGTCTGATGTGGGCTCAAGTTGAGTTGAGTCCGGGAGCATATTACTGGCAACACAGTGTGTTCTGGGACCTCACAGCAGAAGTAGCAAAGGACAGATTGCACCCCTAGGTACTTAATTCATCTCTCTGTGTGAAGAATGTGTAAAGTCCTATGCCAAAGCTTTTCTTTCCTTGAGGATTTGCAGGAGATAAAACCTTTTTCTTTAGCAAGCTGCTCAGGCATACTCATGCACTCAGTAAATAGTTGATTACCTAAAATTTCTTTCTCCCACTAAATCACAGTTCTAAGTCCATCCTCTTCCTTTGTCCAGCTGAAATCACAACCCAAGTACTCGTTTTCTTTCTTTTTTTTTTTCCTTTTTGCCAGTCCTAGGGCTTGAACTCAGAGTGTTGGCACTGTCTTTGAATTTTCTCAAGGTTAGCACCCTACCACTTGAGCTGCAGCATCACTTTTTCTGTGTATGTGGTACCAAGGAATCAGACCCAAGGCTTCATGCATGATAGGTAAGCACTCTACCACTCACCCACACTCTTCAGCCCCTCATTTTATTTTTCTATTGGTGTAAAGAATTGCTTAATTTCCTCCATTTGAGCAAGCATTCACATAGTTGGAATTACTTAAAAACTGACCCTTTAAAAAAATTCTCTGTAAAGTAAGGAATTAACAGGAAAATCTAAACATTAAATAATTAGAGGTTTTAGTCCATCGGCTTAGACTGAGTGATTTACACTCAGTATCTACTTCTTACAGTTCTAGAGGTCAGAAAATCCAAGATGGAGGCATGGAAAAATTGGTACCTGGCGAAGTCCATTCCCCAGAATGATACTTTCTGTGTCTCTTCAACTGACATAAAGCCACAGAGACAAACAAGCTGCCTCCTGTTTTCTCATGAGGTTCCACTGGAAATCTTGTTTCAACCTGAATTTGGGGGCACTCTCCTCTTCCTCTTCCCTCTCAGAATTCTAACTTTTTTGGATTTCATTATATTTTCCCATTGAATTATTTATCCTTTATGTATATCAATTAGCATTGTTTTTAATCTTCAAATCGTGTGTGTGTTTAATCCTGTCTACTTCTCCTCACAATTACTGTAAGACAGTCACATGATGGTAGTCTATATACTTCTTTCATTCATTCTGGTTGATATATAGGATGTATTGCATAAGTGTCCCATATTTGGTGAAGATAGTCTAGGATGCCATGTTCTAGAAGCCCACATCCTCTCTCTCTTCCTCTCAGCCTGATATAAGTAAGTCCTAGGTCTTGATCATTTTTGGTTGGGCATTTGAAATCTTAGCCATGTGTTTTCACTGTCTCTGGCTGAAGGGTTGATCATGGTCATGTAGATATGTTGCTTTTCTGTGTCCTCTGGGAGCCAGTTTCACTCATTCTACCAATGTGTGGCCTCCCCCACACTCTGTGCTGTAATCCTTGTCGCTTGTAAAATGGTGACCACAGTTTATCCAGTTGGTCCTGAAGAGTTAGTTCCTTCCCTGTACTAAGAGTCCCTCTCCATTTACAATAAGCTCTGCCTGTTTGAAGTTTTACTGCCTGCCTTTGTTACCAGACCATTTTCTATGATTTATTCTCCCATTTATCACTAAGTCCTTTTGAAATAGAAGGTGGTCACTGTGTGACATATCAGATACAAAGTAATGGAGACAGCTGAGATCCTCTGTGGGGAAACAGAGCAGGGAAGCCAGGGTGCATGCCCCAAGTCACAGGCCTGGGCCAGGGCCGGGAGGCCGGGTCTGCACCAGAGTCTGCTTCTTGTAGTTGGCTGACGGCATGTCTCCTGGGATGAATCCAGTCTTGTTTGGATTTCAGTAGGTCCGTGGAGCAGAGCCTCCGCTCTAGCAAGCATTGCCAGCATATATGTAGATGCTCAGACACAGTTGTCTTCCCCTTCTCGCTTTGTACCTCAGTCACTCAGCTGTCATGCCATGTTCTTCTCTTTAGTGGAGTTAGTCAGAATCACAAGCTCAGTAGCATTTGGATTCATTTCCTGTTCTTGGTTTATTTTCTCTTTTAAAGGAAAAGTGTGTCTAATTTCAGTATTACAACGCTCTGCTCTGGTGTTGAGTTTACCCCCTTAGGAGTAAAAGCTGGAGGCGCAAAGAGCTGTGTTCCCGTGGGTTCCAGCCCACCTCCATGGGTTATTCCCTTTGCCTGCTCCCCACCCAACATTTGCTCCCTGAAGCAGACTCAGAGCAGAACTTCAGCAAACATCTGGCTTTGTTTCACTTTCCTGTTTTTGAGGTTTGGGGGGAACAGCCCATCGTCAGGCCGGTGGCCAGAGCCAGTGGTGCGCATCTTAGAGGAGGCCTTTCTTTCACCATGGAGTTAGCAGATCAGTCTTAACCTCATAGCTCCCATCTGGCAGGGGAGAGGGACCAGAAAGCAGAGGCGTTCCTTCCCATTGCGAAGGCCCTGAGGTTCAAGGACAGGAAGGGTAATATTATCACCTCCGGGAGGCCAGCAGCTATTGGCAGCCATCCTGGGAGGTCACAATAGGAAAGGGCCTTGGCACTGAGAGCAGCCCAGCAACCCCTCATCCCATGGTGGGAAGAAAGCATGTCTGTCTCAAGGTCTTCCCGGAGAGCACAGAGGACAGCACTTCAACCTGGTCTGTCACAGCCACCGTAAAGGCTGCACATGTACAAGTTTATTTGCTTCTCCCCAAAGAGGGTCTGAGCTGGGGCAGAGGACGGTCACAAAGCCAAAGCTCAGAATATTGCTCTGGACTCTTTCTCATTCTGTCATCGCCAGAGCTGGAGAAGGGGTGACGCAGACAAGAGATTTACATGCCTGCAGAATAAAAAGGGTTTGTGGCACGGGTGAATTGGTGTGAACTAGGTAGCCCGGAGAATGAAGCAAGGCCAGCCACTTGGCTGTGCCCGCCGCATCCTTGACACACTTCACAGCTCTGGGCTGTGCCACGGGCACCCCAGGATCCCCACAGAGCTCTGCGTTTCTGCTCGTTCCCGTGCAGGTGTGTGCCAGCATCCCATGCAGGCTGCAGAGCCGAGAGCTCGGCCTCTGGGGAGGCGGCCCTGCACGTCAGTCCAGGAGGCTGGCTGCCATCAGCTCTGGAGGACGATTGCCTCTTGGCTGAGTAACGAAGGAAAGTTACTGTGATGGAGGGCTTCCCAGCAGCCCCACTAAGTGAGCCAGGAAAGCGAAGGGGAGCAGCCAGGCCATGGCACGTTTCCTTCCTAGCTGGCCATGACAGGCCCGGGGCCAGCATGTCCTGCAGATTGTAGAAACAAGTCTTAAGGTCAGGAAAGGAGAGGCAGGGCCAAGCAAAGGTGGCTCATGCCTATGGATCCTAGCTGCTCTGGAGGCTGAGATCTGAAGATCACAGGTCCGAGCCAGCCCAGGAGACAAATCTCAGAGTCTCGCTGCCGATCAACCAACCAAAAGCCAGACTTGAGTGACAGAGCACTGACCTTAAGCTAAGCGAGAGCAAGAGGCCCTGAGTTAAAGTCGAGCACCAGCACATGCACACAAGAAGAAGCAGAAGCACAAACGCTGGGGAGCTAGGGGCAGGGATACTCCTGTGAGGTTGGTGTTGAGCTTAGAGTTCCAACTGGCTGGAAGTCAAGCCAGCTCCCACCATGCCTCGACCTTCTCTGAGCCTCGGGTCGCTGTCTGTCTCAGGGATGTGCATTGTACAAAAACAAGGAGAGAGCTGGCAGAAAAGCCTGAGTGCGTCTCTCGAGGTTTCTGGGAGTCTCTCGGGCACACCCTGTGTGAAAGCAGAAGCACACTCCCCAGATGCTGCCCACCGGGCAGTCAGGACCCTCAGTACCACCCACTTCAGGCTCTGAGGACCCGTAGTCCTGGTTTGGGCGTAGCAGGCACCTCTCCCTGCTGCTGTCGCTGTGTGCGGTGGTGTGTTTGTGTTTAGTGCTGTCCTAGGCTTGAACTCGGGGCCTAGGCACTGGCCCTGAGCCTTTTTGCCCAAGGGTAGTGCTCTGCTCAGACCATTGAATGAAGCCATTTCTGGCTTGCTGGTGTTTAATTGGAATGAAGAGTCTCATGGACTTTCCTGCCTGGATTGGTTTCAAACCGTGATCCCTGGATCCCAGCCTTCTGAGTAGCTAGCATTACGGACGTGAGCCACCATCACCTAGCTATAAGCTGTTTTTGAAGGTAAAATATTTTGCTCAGTTGCACATCCTCAGTCTGAAAATTCAACTGTCATTTCGGTTTGACAGCAAAATCACATACGCCTGCCGGGTCCACACCGAGCCGCAGAACTTCAGGAAACCTTACGTATATCTGGCAGCGCACCAGAGGCAGAAACCAGGAGCCGTGGTGGGGAGTGGAGTGATGGGTGTGTGGCCTCTGTGAGCCATCTATTCTGTGCATCTGAGCTTCTCCACACTAAATTTTTTTTTTAAGTCTATGGGAAATGACATTCATTGTATAAAATTGCAAATGGGAGTGGATTTTTGGACAGCTGCCAGACAGCACTGAAGTGTTAGCCAAAAATATTTCTAGAAGATTTAGGGGCAGGTTTTATTAGATAGAAATAATGGTATAAATCAGACTCCCCTTGCTGACAAGGTATGATGACGTTACCTGCCAGCACCAGTGACTCGCCCCGTTATCTCAGCCACTCGAGAGACTGAGATCAGAAGGTCAGCCGGGCCAAGCAGGAAATCTCCATGGGACCCAATTAACCACCAAAAAGGTGAAAGTGGAGCTGTGGCTCAAGTGGTAGAGCACAAAAGCTCAGAGACAAGCGTCTAGGCCCTGAGTTCGAGCCCCAGGGCTGGCATCTAACACAGATCCAGTGTTGCTATTCTTTAAATACACCCTCTAAGAGCACATTTCTCTTTATGTACACCATATAAAAATAACTGGTATAACAGACCTGCAGACATTTATTGCGGACTGTAATAAGCCCTAGCAATGGGAACCTGACTTTAGAAATGGAAGTGGGATTTCTAGGGGAGGAGGAGGACGTGGAGGCAGATGGGCGCTCCCTGTGGTGACAGCAGCAGTGCTGGAGTGAGTCCCTGCCTTCTGCCTGCGCCCAGGAGGGGCTTCCTGGTGCTGTCGTTTGTACACCAGGCCTGGAGGGCCACGGAGATGCTGACGTTCAGCGGTGACTCCACCCCGTGGGGTTGTCACTGAGGCATCGTGTCCGCAGCAGGATCCCCAGCACTAGTGGCCCCTCCTCCGCGCCACGTCCTTGAGGAGGAGATCCTTCCTATGCCCTGAAAACCCGTCCACGGCACAAGAAGAGCCGTGGACACACAGTGAGTCGAGCCCAGATGTTGCTGTTTGCACTAGTGAGACACACGGCACAGTGTTCATGAGTCACAGCGTTGAGCTTCTGGCCATGCGGATTGTCGGGTGCACTGGGATGCACGGACTGATCTGTTGAGCGATCGGCGGTGGCTTCTTGCTGCTGCTGCCGCCACCGCCGCCGCTTTCATCCTATCTCTGCCTTATTTTGCCGAGTTCTTTCCACAGACTGAACTCACAGAATGCATCTAAATACAAATACTAATTGTTTCTCGTTTGAGGTTTTTTACTTGAGGTATAACACAAATGCAGTAAATCATGGCACTTTACGTAGCTGGCCTGGTGAATCTTTCCATCTGTGTATGCCCTCCTCGCCACTGCCCCCATCAGAATATCCCAGTTTCAGAGCCCTCATCGTTCAGATGTAACGAGTGTCTGACTTCTGTCACTGCTCGCTGTGCTTTTCCTGTGTCTGGGGTTCGTAAATGGAATGTTCTGTATTTGGTTTCTTCACGCCACGTTGGTCTGTAGTTTGTTCGTGTTGATGTAGGTAGCTGTGGTTTCTTTCGTTTCTATATCCTATTCCTTTATATGAACACATCACGATTTATCTGTTCAACTGCCTGTAGCTGTTTAGATGCATTTCTTGTTTGTGGATGGTGTGACTAGCATGTCTTACGTTGGACTTGACCATTCAGTGTAACTGCTGGGTCATAGGATATGCCTGTATATCTGGAACTTTCTAAGATCCTGCAGATGAGAAGTAGCTCCAATCCCTCCAAAGGTTTTGAGCCCCTTCTTGTATCTGAGTTGAGCTATACTGTAGAACATTCCAGTCCACAGAGAACTCGAGAATTGACAGAAAACCCAGCTTTTTCTTCTGAAGCCACATGTCTCTGTGAATCCGAGCCATTCCAGCAAGCCCACTCCCCTGGCATTGGAAAACCCCCACTTGGTACCTCTTGGCAGCCATGTGTGCACAGTGGGGCATTGCTGTGTTCTGGGCAGCTGGACCTTCTCTCATACTTCCCAGAAACCTGTGCCACTGGATTCCTTCCTCGCCTCCCTCTCCTGTTGCCTCCAAAGCCCCAGTGATTATACAGCTACAAGTCAGCATAGGAGACATGTCCCGGGCTTATTAAGACTCCAGCAGAAGTTGAATGTCAGCTATGAGTAGGAACAGGACGGGTCTGTCACTGACTCTCCAGGGTTAACACATTAATTGAAGAGGTTTTTTCCTTCTGGCTTTTCTGCAGGGGTTGGCACCAGGAATTACTACAGGAAGATTGGCTACAGATTACAAGGCCCGTACATGGTAAAGATGCTCAAGTAACAGCTACCTTTGTGCAGTAGCATCCGTGGCAGAAGACAGAATCTATTGATTCCTGGTATTCAGCAGACAGGCCAGACCCACCCTGTCCACTGGCAAGGAGCTCCGCCTCACCCAGCAGCTGCAGAAACTCTTCAGGCTGGACACCTGTTCCCCCCCGCCCCATGTGTACCCGCGAAGCCACTTACATCATGTGACCCATTTCTGAATTCTACATGAGAGCTGCAGATGACTTTTGGGGGCTTGAACAGTGACAAGCAAATCCACTCCTTCAGACAGCATTCCAGTGGTGGGCAGAGGAAAACACCCTGGGGATACAAATCAGGTCAAAACGAACAGCCACATCCATACTCGCCTGCGAGTTAAGTGCCAGTTGTGGGCAGTGGTGTGGGACACAGCTGTCCCCGGGCTCCTCTGTGTCACATTACTCCCCACACCTTGACAGCTGCCACCACGGTGCCAGAGAGCCAGGCCAGCAGCACAGTGCCAGGTCTGCATGCGCACTGTTCAAGGTGGATGCTGGCTTGTGTCAAGTGCAGCTAGTTCATTTGTGAAAGCAAAAGTGTGTTAAGGGCAGATCTGAACATAGGGAAAAGTAGTTTTCACCGAATTGGCCCGTAGACCAGCCTCTGCACGTCTAGCTGGGCTCCTCAGTGCGCTCGGCCCGCAGAGGCCCAGCCGGCAAGAGCTGGCTCCCCCGGCCCCTCGGCTTGTGTGTGTGTGCAAAGGTTATTCCTCCACGTGGTCTGGAAATAAAAGTCTTTAACATAGAGAGGACCATGCTGGTCTGTTTGTGTTTGTTGTTATTTCTCTTCCTGAAAGTGCAGGGGACATTTGTCATGAGTTTACAGGTTCCAGTCACCAGCCATGTCTCTGGTTTCCTCTGGGTACCGTTTGCCATTTCATTACTGTGAAAGGCAAATAACAGTGGCTTTCTTATGGGCACACTGCAGCAATCTGGCGGCTCTCCACAAGTGTGCATTAGGGAATTGTCAGTGAGGCTTCCCCCCACTCCCCCACACACAAAATAAAACCATTCAACTAACAAAGCATACACCATAGACCTGGCCGCTGCACTGCACCATCTGCACCGGCCCAGGCAGACGCCAGTGTCTCTGGGCCTCCACTTATTCCCATGAACCTGAACAGATCAAAATGTACAATAAAGCTAGATAAGGCGTGTTCAGATAATGTTTGTTTTAAAAGATTAATAACTTAGAACAAGAACTTACTTTTAAAAAGAGGTTGCTGATGAGCCTGCACTGGTACCTTCTGTCTCAATTCTGCATTTATCCTGGTGATCCTCTCTGAGCCCAGGACCTGCCTCTCTCCACAGCATTCCCAGCCTACCTTGGCACACTACGCTGTGTGTTCCCATGTCAGTGTGGATACCGGGCTCAATCTGACGGTAAAAGCCCCTGCCACTGGAAGTCCCAGCTTCTCCCCTGACTCCAGGCTGGTCCAGGCCCATGTGGCTTTTAGTTTTGGCATTAGGGCCTTCTGGCCAGTCTCGTCCAGAACTCTGCTGTTTGGGCCCAGTGCCACCTAACAAGCAAGCTCAGAGAGCCTACTTCCAACTCTCCAGGAAACCATTAAAGCATCTTGTTTGCTTTGACCTATACTGAATGATGCCTTATTAACAACTGCCTGGAGCTCAGTCAGGCGGCGTTGCTTTTAGTTCCACTTGTGACTAAATTACAGGCCATGTTTTTTGTTTTAGTTCGGGTTTTTGTTTTAAACAGACTGAAGTGTATTTGGGTAGGAAATGAGATTTTGAGATACAGTATCACCAAGTGAAATGGCCTGGGAAAGAAAGCTCCGTGTTTCTCATACTTGGGACCAAGTAGACCCCTTTCCATTTCTCAGAGCCCTAGGAAATAAACTGGAAACCAAAGTCTGTTCTGTGGAAACCACTTTTTTGTTTGTTTGCCAGTCCTGGGCTTGAGCCTGTCCTTGGACCTTCTCAAGGCTAGAGCTCTACCACTTGAGCCACAGCACCACTTCTGGCTTTTTTCTATGTATGTGGTACGGAGGAATCGAACCTGGGTCTTTGTGCGTGCTAGGCAAGCACTCTACACTAGGCCAAACTCCCGGCCCCACTTTTCCAAATACAAATTTGGTTTTGTTTTTGGAAGAATATCATTTCAATGCAAATATAGTTTGTGTGTGTGTGTGTGTGTGTGTGTGTGTGTGTGTGTGTGTGTGCACATGGGTGTGCCAGTCCTGCAGCTGTCCCTTTGCTTTTGCTATCAAGGCCAGCATTCTACCATTTGAGCCACAGCTCCCCTACTGACACTTTGGTGATTAATTGGCGATGAGTCTCATGGAATTTTCTGCCCAGGCTGGCTTAGAACTGTGATCCTCCAATCTTAGCCTCCTGAGTAGCTAGGTTAGAGGCGCGAGGCACCAGAGCCCTTGTGAGCGATTAGTGGGCTCGCTGTTGCGCCCAGGCCTTTGACAGAGGACTTTCTCGTTGACAAGAGACTCCAGTGTGTTGCCAGGGTGTGCAAATGACCATCTGGCCTTTCTCTTTAGTTCACACTAATGTGGCAATGCAAACTAGTTAATCCATGCCTCGGGTGACAAGATACCAGTGTATTAGAGCAGCAGAAAGCTGTATTCTGGGGCCTGGGAACTCACCCTTGGTCCATGTGCACTGCTGAGCGCCACTGTATGAAGGGGCCCTGTGTTCCTCTGGAGTCCCCTACGGGGGTTTGGCTGTGTGTTGTGGTGTGGGTGGACATACTTCTATCTAGTAGACTTGTGTCAGCCAGCCATATGCTCCTGTTTTATTCTATCAAGACAATTCCGAAAAGTTTACAAACTTTTTAGTAAACTGATTTAAGCATAAACCAGTAATCAGGTCCACGGCTCTACAAAGCAAATGAGCGGCGTTTCACATCCTTCCCATAGCTTTCTCTCCAGCTCTGTCTCTTGGTGGGCCCTTTTTGGCCATTTGGTTGCTCTCTCATCGTGCCCTGGGCTCTGCTGAAGGTCCTTCTGATCTTGGGGAGTTGTCAAAGTAAATAGCGGTTGCTGCCATTTAACAAGGACATGGGGCCCGAGTCTCGGTGTCCAAAGTCTGCAGCCACAGGGCCACCATGGTGTCTGGACAGTGCAGCTGTCTGTTCACATGCTGTAGCGTGGTGCCCCCGCCCCATGCCGGTCCACACGGTGGCCCCGGTGTCGGCCATCAGAATGCTAGTAAGACTTAAGAGTCAGAACCCAAGTCAGTGGCTCGGCCTCTCCAGGCACCTTCTGCCCCGAATTTCCTTTTCCAGTCCACTCCGGTTCAAAGAAGATGCTAATGGATGCCGAGCATTCAGCCTGCATTTCTGTGTCTTCATTTCATCCCTACACCAACATGTGAGATGAGTTCTGTGCCATCCCATTTTACAGTGGAGGTGACGTGAGCAGGCGACCTCATCGAGGCAAGAAGGAGGCTTCTCCATTTCTGTGGGGAACGGCCGTGTTCCCTTTTCAGGTTCTCAAAATTGTATTTATTCACTACTTCAAATGCAAATGAGAAAAGGCTTGCTCAGTAACAAAAGTCCAGCTGTCTCTCCCAGTGCATGCACACATGCACGTGCATACACACGCATACACACACACACACACACACACACGCACATGCACACGCGCGCGCGCGCCTAAAGCCACCCCTGTGGACGTGTTGCTTTCACGCTGTCAGTGAGTGTGGGTCCGTGTCATCCTTAGTTATGACCATCTCCTTGTCCCCTGTCCCCAGGTGTGCTGTGGCTGGACAGTCCCCCCGCAGGGGTTGAGACAAGGGAACTTTAAGAGGTTATTTGACTGCGGGGCTTTGTCCTCACGAATGGATTGCTGTCCATTGCAGGGTGGGTTCCTGACAAAATGTAAAACAGTGAGGAAAGAGGAGGAAAGGCTTCCCTTTTTCCTGCACAGGCTTCTCACCCTTTTTGTTTCTGCTCTGTGATGATTCGGCAGAAAGACCTCTTAGGCTGCCAGCCTCTTTACCTAGGATTCCCTAGCCCCTGCTGGAGTCGTGGAGATAGATAGATAGATAGATAGATAGATAGATAGATAGATAGATAGATAGATAGATATAGATATAGATATATAGCAGTAAAGCTGCTTAGCATGTGTGGGGGCCCTGGTACTATCTCTCCCTCTTCCCCACCAAAAAAATAAGAGGGAAAGAAAAATCTTGCCGGGCACGGTGGCTCACGTCTATAATCCTTCTACTCAGGAGGATGACATCTGAGGATCATAGTTCAAAGCCAGGCTGGGCAGAAAAGTCACCAAAACATCTGGAAGGGGTGATGTGGCTCCAATGATAGGACATCAGACTTGAGCAAAAGAAACTTGGAGACAGTGCACAGACCCAGAGCTCGGGGGGAAAAAAAATGAAGTGTTACTGTTTACTCTGTGTGTGTGTGTGTGAGAGAGAGAGAGAGAGAGAGAGAGAGAGAGAGAGAGAGAGAGAGAGAGAGAGAGAGAGAGAGAGAGAGAATCTTTTCATTCTTGTTGTCACGGGACATAGAATCAGAGAGTAAGCATGTGCCCTACAGATGCCTTCACTCCACCTAAGGCCTGCTGCTTTGGACATTTTGTGCAAGCATTCCCCTATCCGTGGATCATGTCCTCTGTGTCATGTCACCCGCCCACCTCCATTCATGACCCACCCCCACGGGGAGTCAGGCCTGCCTGACGCATGGCCTTCTGAAGGTGACAGCACAGTCGATTCTGAACAATCTCATCATACAAAATGTCAGAGCACCTGTTCACTAGAGGCACTGAGGCGTGCACGTCCTTTATTGAGGGCAGAGGTGACCATACTTTTGTCTTTCTCCCCTCCTACAAGGCTGTGGCGGGGGCATTGAGCCATGTCCCCGCGCCAGCCACAGACCGGAGGAAAAGGTCGATCTGTTTTCTCTCAGCCCTGCTCGTCAGCAAGATTGGAAATACAAGCCCTGAGGAGATGAGACAGAACCTGCCAGCACTATCAGACAGGAGACGGGTTCTCAGCGTCCGACACCCTCTTCTTTCCAGGAAGAGCAGCCTGGCATGCGGCTGTGGGGTTCCAGGCTGGCCCCACTCTTCCCAGCTCTGCCAGTGCTGGGACTATGTCACTAAAGCTACCTAGAGAAAGAAAGGCCAGACCAAGGCAGGATGGCTCCACGGTGGCTCAAACCAAGGGTTTGGGGCTGGCCATAGAGTAGGAACACAGATTGGTCTGGAAGCTCCATTGGCCAAGTAGACATTCTGCACCCCACCTCATGTCTGTCTGTCCCTGAAGATGGTTGAAAGGGGGCCAGAGCGTTTACTTCGCGTCTGGCATTTGGGAAGACTACAGAAAACAAGCCAAGCGCCTCAGCTCAGGGAACTGCACTCTGTTGTTGGCTTTTTGTTGTTTTGCTTCATAACATTTGTCCCATCAAACATAAAAGCAAACCAAGCCATTTGTATTTTGTAACTTGCCTTTGATATTTTTCTGTAAATGTTATGAGAAAGGCCTCTGTCATGCCAGATGGACGTTGAATCCATCCTCTCAAAGCCCTGGGTCTGTCTCCTTGTGTCCACTCTTGGTTCTCTGAGGCCTCTGCCCACGTGGCTTCTCCACCTGGCCTTCCCTTGGCTGCACGCTCGGCACCCTGCCGCCACCTCCTGCTCCATCCCATTAAGAAAAGTGTCTTCCTCACCACGTGGACAGCACGGGCCTCTGCCCTAGGATGAACTGTGAGTCTGTTTGTGACAACTGAGTCCCCTGCACACAAACACCAGTCACCCGTTTCCAACCGCACACTTGACATTTCTGCTGTAATAACCACAGGCACCTCAAAGTCATCTAAAATTAAACTCCATTCCCTCCACCCCCAGAGCCCGCCACCCATCGTGACTCCCAACACCATGATGGATCTGGCTTCCTCCTGCCACCCAGACCCCAGGTTCAGGGGCCTCACTCTGCCCCTCCTTCCCCTCCCTGCTAGGTGACCATATACTACAGTTTGCTGTGTCCTGTCTGCATGCCTCTGAGTTTTCCCTGCTCGAGCATCCCGTGGGTTCAGATACCATTCCCTCTGCTCCTCCATTTCCTGTCTTTTCCTAAACTGTCAAATGAATCTTCTTATCACCTTGGGAAAAACATTAGCTAGTATCTACTCAACACTTAGCCCGTGGTGAGCACTGTTGTAAGATACAGATAGTGTTTTTATTTAACAGTCACAGCAACCTTCCCCCCATTTTGTAGTCACATGGACTTGAGGCACAGAGACGCCAAATAACGTGTTCAGAACACACAGCTTTGGATTAGGGTGATGACAATTGAGCTCCCCGTTATCTACAGAAGGCAGGTGAGTGGCCCAGCCCTGCCCTCTCCACTCAGCTGCACTGGGCCTTTCCCATGGCTGGCCCTCCTGTGCTCCAGCTTCCTGTCCTGTTCTCCAAACACAGCTCAACCAGCCTGCTCCAGCTCCCCTCCACAGGTCAGCCTAGCTCACCACAGACTCTGCTGCCCGGAACTGGGCGGGCTTTGTTCTGTCTCCTACCATGCAGGTCAGAGTGTTGGAGAAGGAAATGTAGACTTGTGAGATGGCACCCATCAACCCATCTGTGGAAGTTGTGGACCACTGTTCTGCTAAACGTGGCAGCACAACCTATTTTCCACCACTCTCTCCTATTCATGGAGAGAGTAATAGTGACACCCCATCTCTGAGGTTTCCAACTTGTTCAGTTTAACCACAATGCTTCCATTTTTTGTACTCTTCTGACACACACAACCCAAACACAGTCTCCTGGAAACAAAGGTAAAACCACGCTGACGATCATGAGAGGAATTCTCGGGGAAGGATTGGACCATAGTTGCCAACTATGTGACACGAGGGAGCTGGAGCTAGTGCCTTCCATTTCTGCTACGTGCAGTGATCAGGAGCACTTCATGTTGACTAACAGGATGGCTGGGGTTGGTTGTTAGTTTGCTAAACCCAGAGACAAGTTCAACTGAATACATGTGATCTGCCCTGCGCACCTGAGTGGTACCAAGAGGCGCCCTCTTTCCTGGCTGGGCTCCAGCGGGAGGTGGGAATCTTGGCACGGCTGCTTTACTGGGGCTGTGGTGATCTGGAATCTGTTCCTAAAAATGCAGGATGCAATTATAGCCAGATATAAATGTACTAATTATTTTTGACTTTTTATTTTATTTTACTTTTTATTTTTAAGTAGTTGTGCAAAGGAGTGCGATTGACAAAACCATTGGTGAACACAATGCATCTTGGTCCATGTCACTCTTCTGAACATTCTCACCCATGCCTCCCCTACCTTCCTCTTACTTTCCTTAAATGTTGTAAATTCTTAATTTTTAAAATCCTTGATTGCATATACATTGAATTCTTATCCTCTTTATTTTAAATTGCCAAGAAATATGCATTTTCAACCGTTACCTCACTCCATCACTCTGCTTTTCTCTGAGCCTTGCTCATGCTTAAGAAAAATGTAGAAGGGTCTTTAGCTTCTGGAACTTGATTTTTTTTTCTTTTCTTTTTTTGGTGGGTCATTGGGCTTGAACTCGGCCTGGGTGTTGTCCCTGAGCTCTTCAGCTCAAGGCTGCCCTTGAGCCAAGCCCCACTTCCCATTTTCTAGAGGTTAATTGGAGATAAGAGTCTCAGGTCCTTCTGTGCCCAGGCTGACTTTGAACCTTGATCCTCAGATCTCAGCCTCCTGAGTAGCTAGGATTACAGGCATGAGCCACTGTGCCCAGCTTTAAAAAAAAACATATGCATGAGGGAAAAAATTACAAAGCTATGAAAAATAGATCATGAAATATTTCCTTTACCTTAACCACCCTGACATCCTCCAAAATTAAACCTCTCCTCTTTTCAGAAACAGTTGTGCATGTTTAAACATATTAATATGCATATCTATGCTTTATAGCCTGTCCCCACCTACCCTGACATAGTCATCATATTGATATGTGTATATATGCTTCCCTTTTCAAAAGATGAAAGCTCACACATGTGCTTTTGACCACTGAGATGGTGGAATCGTAAAGATAACTCATCCTGAGGTCAAGATGGCAGGCAGAGATGCCCTTTGTGAAAAGAAAGAATGCCTTATGGATTTTGTGGCCTCTGTCCCCACTTCCCCAGGGACTTGTCCAGCCTACAGCATGGGACTGGTGCAGACTCCAATAACGGGATAGAAAGAGGGCTCCATCAAAAGCCTAGGTAAAACAGTGGAGGGAAACAAGCAAGGAGTGGACTGAGTGGAGAGGGTCAATGGGGAAGAAAAGATGGAGAAAAGAGCAAGGAGGAAAACAGGAGAAGCAATAAGACAAGTGAACAGGATCTCTGGCCTAGCGCTCACCTGCCCCATCCACCATCGATGAGCTGGGGACCACCATGTGACACCTTCTCCCTACCCCAGCTCACACAGAATAACTGGCAGGACAGTGATGAGTGTGTCGAGAAAGAAAATGCTGGTGTTAGCACCAGGAGATGGGGATCCCAGGTCCCATGGACCTGCAAAGAAAAGGGGGGGGGTGTATGCAGTCTGGAGAGGAAGACTCCACCCAGTGTGGGGACCCACTGTGTCCCAGAAAATCCCTTCACTTCCCATGCCTCCATGATCCCTCCCCCCCTCCCCAAGATGAAGATTTGAGACAGAAAAGCCTCCTCTGACAAATCTATTTCCTTCCACTCACTTCCCTCTCTCAGGTTTCTGGTAGCACCTTAGGCTGTGTCATTGGTGCCCCCATGCACTTGGTGGGGAGGTTTCTACTCATCCAAACCCCATCTCCTGAGCCAGGCCGGGACCCATCTGCCACTTAGCAAAATGAGGCTTGGTCCTGCCTACCAGAGACCATTCATTCTCTAAACAGCACTCACCATCCCTTAGAGAAAATTGCTTCTCTGGTGACTCATGAGGAAGGAGCCATAAAACCCTGAATCACTGCTACCCCATACAGGAGACCTTGTGCTTTGAGCTTTTCCTTTCCAGAGACAATTTAGGATTATTTCTATGATCTCGCCCTGGAACAACACTGCAGTCTATACCAGAATCAGTAGTAACCTTTTCCCCAGCTCATTGTTTACCTGAAACTGGCTGTCACTGATAAATGCCATACCTCGCCTGGCCACTAACAGAGGTGAGAAAGGAAGGAAAATCCCATCAACAGGAGAACAGATCTGTGCCTGGCAGAAGCCCATGCTGCTTCCACACGATAAGCCTGGAGTTCGTGCCCCCAGCTGAGAGCTCCAAAGAAACATTGCTCTAACTGTTTGAAAACTAGTTAAGAGTGACTTTGAAAAGTTCCACATAAAAGCAGAAAGGCAGGCAACAGCCCTACAAGTCAGATGCCAGCGGCTTATGCCTGCAATCCTAGCTACGCAGGAAGCTGAGATCTGAGGATCAGGGTTCAAAGCCAGTCTGGGCAGACAAATCTATAAGACTCTTATCTCTAATTAACCAGCAAAAAAGCCAGAAGTGGAGGTATACTTATATAGATGGAGCACCAGCCTTGAACCCCAAAATAAAAAATAAATGAGCAAAGCAAGAGGGACGAAGACATTCTGCCCTTCACAAAAATTAGCTTAGGATGAATCATAGACCAAAAGGGACAACACAAAACTAAAAGCTGGGAAAACTCGGGTGACCTTAAGTGTGTTCAACTATGACAGCTAAAAGCACAGTCCCCAAAGAAATAACTGACACATTTAGGCTTCACTAAAATAAAACATTTTTTGCTCTTCAAAAAGCAATTTCAACAGGATGCAAAGACAAGCCACAAACAGGCTGAAAAACTTGTGAACAACAAATCTAAAAGAAGACATACATGCAAAGTATTCAAAGAACTTAGAGCTCGACCATAAGAAAATGAACTTTAGTTTTGAAAAATGGGCAAAATTCCTCACCAAAGACAATAAATAGGTAGACGGCAGAAAAGCCTGTGAGAAGATGTTCCATATTGGGTCCAAATGACAAAGAATTGCCAGGTCTGCATGAGAATGGCCAAAACACTGACTGACAAGACGGCAGAGGGGTTTCAGCCCCTTTGGGAGACAGATGGCAATTTAATTATAAAATTAACAAGCCTGGTGGTGCCTACCTGTAATCCTAGCTACTGGAAGGCCGGATAGGAATATGGTACTCAAAACCTAGCCCATGCAAGAGTGTGAGACCCTGTGTAAAATAAATAAATAAAAGAAAAACATTAAAAAGTCAGAGGACTGGGGGCATGGTTCAAGTGATACAGTACTTGTCATGCAAAATTGTTACCTAAAAAAAAAATCCATGTTTAAAATCCAGAATATAACTTAGGCTGGGTGCCAGTGGCTCATGCCTACAATTCTAGCTGCTCAGGAGCTGATATGTGAAGATCATAATTTAAGGCCAGCCCAGGCAGGAAACTCTGTGACATTTTTATATCCAATTAACTACCCAAAACAAACAAACCAAAAACAGAAGTAGAGCTGTGGCTCAAGTGGTAGAGCACCAGCTTTGAGCAAAAAAAAAAAAAAGCTCAGGGACAGTGCACAGGCCCTGAGTTCAGGCCCCAGGGTTTGCACAAATAAATAAGTTGATTCTCAAGGTCATGTGTAAGGTAAAGAAAGTGTCCAGGAGGGACGAAGCACATAGTGGGACAAACAGCGGCTGTGAGGACTTCATGTGCTTTACTATGCTTAGCTGGAGTCCAAGACGACCAGGTTTGTAATCATCAATGATGAAAGCTTTCAACAACAGAAACTCCAAAAAGCACTAGAGATACCCCAGCAATGGAGACCTCAACCCCCTGTGGCTGGAGAAAAAGCAGCCATATGCCACCCAAATGAGGCTCTGCCTGAGCGATTTGGTCCTGCTGGGATGCACACATGCGTGCGTGCTTTTTTCCGTGTGGATGTGTTTCTGTGTGTACATGTGTGTGTGTTCTGCCTCAACCTTTTGAAACCAAGCCATCAAAAAGTGGCATAGTCACTGTTTTACAATGCTGGTTTTCTCCTCAGTCTCTCCCTATCTGCCCCCCATTCTCCTGGCCCCACAATCTTTTTTCTCTGCAGGTTTCTGGTTGGACTATCAGGTGGAATGGCAGACAGGATGACGCATGGGAAACAGAAGAGGAAAGGATGAGCTGAACTGAGCTGAGCTGCAGGTAGGCGTGGGAGCGCGTGGCCTCATGGTCGCCCAGGCCCCGTGACTCTGACTCCAGCCACACTGCGATCCCCTGGGGAGCTGCTGAGAGAGGATGACTCACACAGCCAAGGGCAGCCATGAGGACTGCAAAAGCATCTGGCCAGCCATTTGTGGAATCCAGCACATTCGTTCCCACATACCAATGAGCACCTCGGGTTTTGCACAACACACACGCACAGCCCAGGTGGAAACACACCCGTGGGCTCATGTGTCCATAGAGGAGGACGGAGAAAGTTCCCCTGGATGAGTGACTTGAACCAAAACTGCACATGAAAATCTCTTCCTTTCCATCATCATTGTCAGCACATTAATATTAAAGCTGCACATGACTGGCAGGCGTCGCCAGCTGCGGGCCTTGCGGGGGGCCAGCTGTGCACGAGTACGCAGCTCTCTATTGTTCCATTTCTTGCTTGCTTGCTTGCTTGCTTTTTAGCTATCCAAAGAATATTTATTGAACAACTCCAAGAATGACTTAGGATCTTCCTCTTTCTTTAAGTAGCCTTTGTGACTGGTAAAATTACAGAGTTCCATGTCAATAATCATCCTTCATTCAATCCTTCTGAATCTGGATTGTAAGCTATAAACATATTTATGCTCATTTTTCTTTCTTTTGCACAAACAGCTTTAGTAGGATGTAATTCAAATGCCATGCAATTTGTGGCACCTCACTCACACACCCTCTTTTTCTTTGCCAATCCTGGGGCTTGAACTCAAGCCTTAGGCACTGTCCCCAAACCTCTTTGTGCTCAAGGCTAGCACCCTATGCCCCATCTGCCCATCCCTTTGCCACCAGGAAGTGACTTTCTCTATAGAGATGACTCGTCTGTACATGTCAATGGAGTAATGACGATAGGCCTTAGTGACTGGCTTCTTTCCCTTAGCATAGTGTTCTTAAAGACTCTCTTAAATTATCAGGCATATCAATCCTCGTGTGTGTGTGTGTGTGTGTGTGTGTGTGTGTGTGTGTGTGTGTGTGTGCGTGTGTGTGTACACTGCTCCTAGGGCTTGAACTCAGGGCCTGGGCATTGTCCCTGAGCTTTCTTGCTCAAGGCCAGCATTCTACCACTTGAGCCACAGCTCCATGTCTAGGCTTTTTAGTGTTTCACTACAGATAAGGGTCTCAAGGCCAGGCACAGTGGCTCATACCTATAAGACAAGCTATTCAGAGGGCTGAGATCTGAGCATCTTGGTTCAAAACCAGCTCAGACAGAAAAGTCCCCCTGAGATTCTTATCTCCAGTGAACCACTTAAGAAACCAGAAGTGGAGCTGTGATTCACAGTAGCAAGCACTAGCCTTGAGCAAAAAAACAAACAAACAACAAAAAAAACCCAAACAACTCAGGGACAGTACCTAGGCCCTGAGTTCATGACCAACAATAACAAAAAGGTAGAGTCTCTGGGACTTTGGGGCCTGGGCTAGCTTTGGCCGTGATCCTCAGATCTCAGCCCCCTGAGATGGTTGTTGCTTCAATGCAATTGTTCATACCTATTGCTCAGGTGCACATTTTCAGACGCAATGCCCCCTCTCCACCACGGGGCAGGACAGAAGGCTGGTCAGTGCTGCTGCCCCATCTTCTTGCTGTTCTTTATTTTTTTGCCAGTCCTGGGCTTGAGCTCAGGGCCTGAGTTCTGTCCATGGACTTTCTCAAGGTTAGAGCTCTACCACTTGAGACTCAGCACTACTTTCAGCTTTTTTCTACATATGTGGTACTGAGGAATTGAACCAGGGTCTTCATGCATGCTAGGCAAGCTCTCTACCACCAGGCCAAATTCCTGGCCCTATTCTTGTTCTTAACTACAAGGTCTGTCATTCTTACTCCACGTAGGGACTCGGAGTAAAGACAGGTAATCACCCTGAGCAACTGTGCAAGAATGATCTAGTCAGAGCCTAATCATAGCCTGAATAGAACGTGATGCTAAGGAGATTATTATTAAGTTTGTGAAAGAAAAGGTCTACACCTTCCTTTTCAAGAAAGAAAAACTTTTTTAAATAAAATAAAATTTACAACTATCACTGTGAAGGTAGCCAGTAATTGTTGGTTTCAACCTAATCTTGATATAAAATGTGAGTTCCAATGAAGTATAAGTCATATTTATAGAGGGAGAAAAAAGGAATTGATTCACCACCAGTGGATCAGACATCAGAGCTTTTTCTTCATGAATAGGAATGAACTCTAAGCTCTCCACCCACCCACCTGCCCCATTAGGGAGCTTTGTTTCATCCAGAGCTGGGTTACTGTGCCCACCTGCCTCAGAACATGCTGGGGTGCTGGGTAAGAAAGCACATTCCCAGGGTCTGTCTACAGGATAGGGATCTGAACTGAAACCCAGCCCCTAGGACATCCAGTTTGACAAATGGTCAGGAGGCCTTCATCAGCCTCTCAGGGACCAATGCCAGTTGATACACAGAAAAATATTTTTAAAGCCTCTGTCTTAAGTTAATAAAGGGATGGTAAGAACTCATCATTTAGATAGCACTTGAGACATAGAAGAGTGGTATCAGGTCGGAATTTCCCCAATTATCTTGCTTCTGGTTGTCAACCAGAAGTCCAACCCAGTGCGTGTTACCCAGAGTTCCACCCGAGGCTGTTTGAGTCTCTGTGGGTCCCTGTCTACATCCCAGGGAGAACAGTGATGTGAATGAGTACTGAACATGTTCTTCTAGAACTTTCCCTTGCAACTCTTCCTTGTGGGAAGCATGCCACTAAAGGACCATTCTGGACAGGTACCAGTGGCTCACATCTATAATCCTAGCTACTCAGGAAGCTGAGATATGAGGGTCATGGTTGAAAGACAACCTACGCAGGAAAGTTCATGAGACTCTTATCTCCAATAAACCACTCAGAAAAAGCTGGAAATGGTACTGTGGCTCAAGTGGTAGAGCACTAGCCTCGAGCACAAAGAGGCTCAGGGACAGGGCCCAAGTCCAGAGTTCAAGCCCCAAAACAGCCTCCCCCCAACAAACAAATAATCAAACAAACAGAAATTCCTCTAGATCCCTCAGTTCCTTAAAAAAATTACTGTTATTATCAAGGTGATACACAGAAGGGTTACAGTTATCTAAGCCAGGAAATGAGTACATTTCTTTTTGGACAATATCGTCTCTCCCCCCATTTTTTCCCAGTTTTTCCCTCCCAGCCTTCCTCATTTTTCACATGTGGCCAGTGAGCACCTGTGCTTCATTTGTTCAGCCTCTGCCCCTCCATTTTCCTGCTTCCTTTGCCTTCCCAAAGACAGATAAATGAAAACCAAGACAGAAAAGAACAACAGTGAAGAAGAAAAACCTCTTCCATTTCCTCGAGTTCATTTTGAGTTCAGTTCAGCCTAACTCCCAATAGATGCAGGAGTCTGCCTCCACACCGACCACAAGCAGGGATCCCACAGCCTTGCAGCCTTCTCCTGTCCCTGGGGCTCGGGGACAATTGAGTGGTTCGACTGACAGAGTGTAAGTTTGCATGGATTTTTAAGTCATTCCCAGTTCTAGAAGGATGTCACTGTGCAAAAGAAGAGCAGGGACTTTGAGCATCCAGCCATGCTCTGGCTTTCTGTGATAGACGTAATGGGGAAGAAAGAATACATGGCGACAGCACACGAACACCCTGGAAAATGGCAAAGCCAAATCGTCCAATAAACAATTGACACAAAGGAGAAACTGGATGTTTCTTTTGCATTTCTCCGTCGTGGCAGGGGAAGTCCAGAGAGGCTCTGGCCTCTGAGCTGAGCCAAACACCTTTGCAAAAGCTGAGCTCACACTGCTTATGTAATTAGGGAAGAAGAGAATTTTAAAACTCTGGTGGGAAACTAGGTTCAAGATGATGATTTGAGAACTGGTGCTTTACATCCTCTCCAATAAAAGCCATTTAAATCGATCAAGTAACTAAAGGAAAATCTCCGTAGTGAGGCTAGACCTGAGAGAAGGATCTGGTGAAGGGCTGAATGCCCTGAAGATTTCCACAGACTAAAGCAGATGGGAGGAAGGAAGCAGATGGGGAGGGGTTAGGCGGATGTACTTTCCCTGAGGGTGATTTGGCTGTAGATTAATTATAAACATGTACACACAGATTTGCAACCAGCCTGCCTACCCCTGGCAATTTATGCTGAAGAAAAGTGGACGTACATACCAAGATGCATGTTAGGGTGGTAGGTGTCATTCACTTGTTTCTATTGCTAACCACTCCTAACTCGTGTGCTCACTCCAAAAGTTGAAATCAGTTTATGCTAGTATGAAAATCTCATCCCATCCATAGTGGATCACCTAGTGGGTTCGGGTTATAGATCTAGTTTCACAGTATTAAATCACTCAAGGAAGGAGAGCTGTACTATGAAAGACAGCTAGGAGCCATATCCACTTTGCTCCTTCCCTGTTTTCCCTCTTCTTTCCTGTTTTCCCTCTTGTTTTTCTGGAAAATCTCCGAAGGTAACTTTCTAAGAAAGGTAGATCAAAAGCATTGGAAGTGAAAACAGAAACACAAGTGCTTACACTGTAAAAATTATAAAGGTATAGAAAATGTACTGTGATCACACTAAGTTTGGAGTTGTAGCTGAATAGAGTGATTCTTTTAAAAAAAAAGATAAAATTATCTATAAGCAGTTAGCAAGTTAAATCAAGAACTAAAAACCTCAAAGTAGTAGTGAGGCAGCTTTGATGGGGAAATGTACCAGTCATTTCTTCCCAGAAAGAGGAAAAAGAGAAATAAATTCCAACTGTTTTTTGTGTGTGTGAAGCTTGAACTCTAGGCCTGGGCGCTGTCCCTGAGCTCCTCAGCTCAAGGCTACCACCTTACCCCTTGAGCCACAGCCCCACTTCCCCTTTTCTAGTGTTTAATTGGAGATAAGAGTCTCACATTCTCCTTTTCCTTGACGCCCTTCTGCTTGTGTGGCTCGAAGATCACACTGTCACCAACGAAATGTGAGCAGAGCTGATGTGTGCCATTGCAGGCCAAGTTTCTTTGGTGCTATTGTTTTTGTTTTTGTATTGTTTACAGCCTTGGACTTTGATCCCCCATCTATGCCTCCCACACAGCTGGTATAACAGAAAAGTACCACCACACTCACTGTACAGACTAAGTGGGAATCTCACTAACTCTTGACTAGGTTGGCCCAGAGCCTTAACCCCTCTGCATCTCCACATGAGCCACCACACCCGTAAACCAGAGGTTTTAGTGAACACTTACACTTACTTCCTTTACACTCCTTCCCTATCTAACAAGTTCAGAGGATCCCAAAGTTTTAGGGGGAACATCCATCCTCAAGATGGACGGCACCTGTCACCACCAGCCAGACTGTCGTGCAGGAAGAAATCATCTCTAATCCACTGCATAACCATGGGAACGTGGAGGCTCTTAGGGCAGCTGGCTTTATCCTTCCTTAGAGATTGATATTAAAGTGGGGTGTGCCATGATAAAACAAGAAAGCTGTGTGGCCAGAGCTTGGCAATCGTGGAGGGAGGGGCATCCTGGAAGAAAAAAGGATTCCACGACCAACATTTGGCAGATTATTTGGTGACGCTGTGCCTTGAGGTAACTTGTGCTGACTGAAGCCATAGTTCTCAGCATGACTGGGCCAGACAGTGTTAGTGTGTGTGTCAGTTTTCATTTGCTTCACTCAGCTGGTATTACAAAGAAGAATTGAACACAGATGAAAAAGCCTGATTTTCATGAAACAGAGACCAAGAAATAGGTAAAGCATTAACATGAAGGGCAAAACTTTAAATCATTCTTGAGGGTTTCTTAATTTCTCAGAGGGACTCCTGTCCAGCAAAGATCAGATCAGAAGTGCTGTTTGCAAGGCAGTGCCCATTAAATTGAAGCAGAGGCTGTAGAGGGGGGGCGAGGTCCACACAAAGCCAGCAGGTGGGTGGATTAAGTCTAGCTCGGGCAGGGACTAAGCACCACAAATGAAGGGACAGGGCTAAATGTAGAAGGGCTCCTAAGAAAAAGAAAGACACCCGATTTGGAAGACCTACTGTGACAGCGTGAGTTATCTTGTTCATATTTCATTGGCTACCATTGTCTTTATTGAGATGATGATACATAGGAGTTGAATTACCACTGAAAAAAATAACTTGAGCTTAAGTGCTATGGTTGTGAAAGAAGCTTTAGACTTCCTGAATTTGGGCCTCTGGTTCTGGCTCTGAGGGTGGGTTGGGATGGATGAGGAAAGTGATAGACAGAGGCTGACATTGGACAAGAGGCATTGTACGCATAAACTGACTTCTTGAGTTAAAATCCCTTTGTATACTGCTGAAAGATCATTTAAAATAAATTTAATTCACAAAAAGGTAACATTTGGAAATTACTTTTGATCCTGATGTAAAGAATATAAAATAGAGGAAGGAATTAAGAACAATGACGGACCTGAAACATTGTTTTTACTAATCAAATTCTGAACAATACATTTGAGAAGACAATTCCTCACAGTTTTGAATCTACAGAAGCAAAAAATTTTTCAACAAACCACGACATATTAAATGTGCTTGCTATAGAATGCTAACGACTTCAAGCAGTTAAAAATGAAAGGCTTCTATATTTTCCTAAGCTGTGAAACCTCATTACCCAGCTACATCTAGAATGTATGGTAATTGAAGTATTCAACTACTATTCTGCTATTCACAAAAAAAGGTTTCTATGTTTCCTAAGGTGCCATTGAAAGCAAGCTCTCCTTTGGATTTTACAAGTGAGCAGTCTCTGTGGCAACAAAAAGAACAAGATTGGTGCTAAGTGTGTGACAGTATGATCATTCCTGAGCAGAACACCTTATTTGTAAAATCTGATTTGCACACTTTCACTTCTAATGTATGACATGATGCCACCTCTCTGTCTTTCTCTCTCTTCCTTCTTTCATTTTTTTTCTTTTGCTTATTTATATAGTGAGAACATCATTATTTTCTGGACTCAAAATATTCTAAGCTCGTTGCATTAGCCAGTTTTCCATTTCTACAATAAAAAGCCAGAAGTGGGATATGGACAGAGACTTAATTGAGCTCACAGATTTGGACGTGGGAAGCGTGGTGCCAGCATCTGCTCAGCTCTGGTGAGGACCTCACTGTTCACATGGCAGTGGATTCTATAGCTAAGCAGGGTCCATGAGAACTCAGAAGGCCAGAATCCCCAGTGACCTGATACTTGTGCTAAGTACCACAGGGTCTACCACATCCCACAGTCATCACGCCAAGAGCTGAGATGGAGACCTGTGAACCTCTGGGGACACTTGTAAACCAGGACACTCACCTTGCATTTTCTTTTTCTTTCTTTCTTTCTTTCTTTTTTTCTTTCTTTCTTTCTTTCTTTTTTTCTTTCTTTCTTTCTTTTTTTCTTTCTTTCTTTCCAGTTAGGCTAGGAATTTATTTAGCTAGTCCCAGACTACAGCTTCTACTTTAGATTTCAGGGCCACAGCTTCACCCTTGCAATTTCTTTTTTTTTTTTTTTTCCAGTCCTGGGCTTGAGCTCAGGGCCTGAGCACTGTCCTTGGACTTTCTCAAGACTAGAACTCTACCACTTGAGCCTCAGCACCACTTCCGGCTTTTTTCTATGTATGTGGTACCGAGGAATTGAACCCGGGTCTTCATTCATGCTAGGCAAGCACTTTAACCACTAGGCCAAACTCCCAGCCCTTCACCTTGCATTTTCAATGCACCACAAAAGATACAAAGCAGCCACAGATCATAATATTGGTTCTAATGAACTATTTAGCTTGCGACCCTTTTGAGAGAGAGAGGGAGAGACAGAGACAGAGACAGAAAAAGAGACAGAGAGACAGAGAGACAGATAGAAACAAAAACAGAGAAAAAGACAGAGAAAGAGACAGAGACAGCGAGAGAGAAAGCCGGTCGTGGGGCTTGAACTTGGCCCAGGTGCTATCCCTGAGCTTTTTCATTCAAAGCTAGCACTTTACCAACTTTAGCCACAGCTACATTTCCTATTTTTTTTGGTAGTTCATTGGATATACTTCCCATAGACCCTCCTGTCCAGGCTGACTTTGAACTGTGATCCTCAGATCTCAACCTCCTGAGTAGCTAGTATTACAGGCGTGAGCCACCATCACCCAGCCATTTGCTGTAGTTTTTCTTTTTTATGATGCTCATCAATGTTTATTAGAAATGAGTCAGATCACTCTCTGAGCAATAAATTCACATACAAAGAAGGGCACCAATTTGTTTGGTTTCAGAATCCTCTAGAATCCTAGCCTCTCTTTAATGTTTGGTATCTGAAATGACAGGGTGGACATCAAGCTAGAAGAAACAGAATTTTTTTTGCCAGTCCTGGGCCTTGAACTCAGGGCCTGAGCACTGTCCTTGGTCTTTCTCAAGGCTACATCTCTACCACTTGAAACACAGTACCATTTCCAGCTTTTTCTATGTATGGGCTACCAAGGAATTGAACTCAGGTCTTTGTGCATGCTAGGCAAGCACTCTACCACTAGGCTAAACACCTGGCCCAAAGATTTTTATGTTTATTTTTTTTTGCTGGTACTGGCACTTGAACTCAGGGCCTGGGTGCTGCCCTTAACTTTTTTGTTGTTCAAGGCTAGCACTCAACCACTTGAACCACAGCTTTTTGGTGGTTAATTGGAGATCATAGTCTCACAGGCTTTCCTTTCCTGTCTGGGCTGGCTTCAAACCAATATCTTTCAACCTCAGCCTCCTGAGTAGCTAGGATTACAGGCATGAGCCAAACATTTTCAGCAGAAACTGACTTTGTAAAGATGAGTGTAAGAGAATGAATTCTAGAACCACAGCGAGTTTGGTATGTGTGCTATCTGCTTGGAGCACTGTGAAGATGACAGCAGGGTCTTCTTCACTTCCTGCATTCTCGTTGCAGGGTAGGGCTGGAAACTCTGAGTGAATAAATCCAAAACAAGGACTTGCCACCGAAAACAGGCAGACAGGATCCCGCTTAGGAGATTTGATTTCTGGCACTCAGTGGTAACCAAGTTTCCAACACAGCCCCAGAGCCCCTTTGCTTGGATCAGAACCTAAGGGTTAAAGGATGGGTTGCGTCCCATAAATGGAGCTAGCTCCTGAGAACTGGCGTGTATCTGGAGAACGAGCCTTTAAAGGGGACAGTTTGTAAAATGACCTCACTGAGATTGATCCTGAACCAATCTGAGAGCTATTCACACAAGGGGAGGACACAGACACATAGAGGGAGAGCGGGCGAGGCTGTGGAAATCATGGCTATCCACAGTGGAGGAGAGAGACCTCAGAAAAAACAACCCTGCTGACAGCTGGACCTCAAACTTGTGGCCCCAGAATCTCCAGATAGTAACTCTCTGTTGTTGAATGCACCCAGCCTGCAGCAGACTGGCCTGCTGGTCACTCAGATGTCCACAGAAATCATGCCCTCAGCAAGGCACGGTGAACCCCTGGCCCCTGGCCTGTAGGGGCTCCACCTTCAGTACCCACACAGGGACCACAGAGAGCGCAGCGGCCTGGTCCCATGGCAGCCTGGGACATGGGATTACCTTGTCACCAAGGCGGGCTGACCTTGAGGCCAACCAACCTGTGTCTCTTTAAAATATTTATGTAGAACTGCAGCTGGGTTTTTCCTTCTACCCTTCTTAGGTGTTTTTCTAGAAATGACTCACATTAATACCCCTCCGTTTCATCAGACTTTTGAAAAAGGTACACCAATTGGGTGTTGAGCTATAGAAGCATGTTTCATTTCATTCCTACGTGTTATTTACAGGTACAAGTTAAATAAAATCTTTTGGGAATGAAATATAGTCAAACCAGGTTTGGAAATACCCCGTAGTGGCCTGGATACACACTGCCGCCGTGCACGGTGGCCCAAGCATGTAATGTAAGCTACTTGGGAGACTGGGATTCGAGGGCCTAGGTTGGAGGACAGCTGGACATCAAAGTTTGCAAGACTGCATCTCAACCAAAGGCTGGACATGTAGCTGTTATCCCAGCTACAGCAATACATGCCTGCCATCCCAGCAATTCAAGGAATCACAAGAAGGAAAATCACAGTCCAGGCTGGCTTGGAGGACATAAAGGAGACTTTACCTCGGAAAAAAACAAAGGTAAAAAGGGACTGAGGTGATTGTTGCAATGGTAGAGCACCTGCCTAGCAAGCAAGGAGGCCTTACGTACGAGCTCCTCAACAACAACAACAAAACCCCAGACGCAGAAATGTGTTCCAGATGCATTCTCAGTAGACTCCCAGCACGATTAAAAGTAAAACAAAACTGGAGTCATTAAATCGGAAGCTCTGGTTGTTCCACAACTTCCTCAAATTGTAATTAGAGAGAGAAGGCAGAGTTAGTGTTTTGCCTCCTAGAGACCTTAGAAAAACAAAGCAACAGACATGCTTTACAGGTGGCTTTATCCTTCGGCTCCCTGGACAGAGACAGGCTGTTCACACAGACACTGAACACGCACAGAGCCATCTCAAGAAGGCTTTCATACTGTCCTGGGGTTGGGCATTAGATTCAGAGGAAGATGTTCTGATCTTCCCTTCTTAAACATTGTACCTTGAGGGTTTCTGCCCTTCCCTTCTCAAGCTTCATACCTTAAGGGTTTCTTGAGAGTCCACAAAGTCCACATGGAAGCCAAGACGCCGGCCGGGCTCTGATGGGTCCTCTCATTACTGCCCCGTGGTGCCATCAGCTCAGCTGGTATACTTACACAGCAGATTTGAAAAGTGGGCGCCTGGGTTTGACAGGACTCGAGACGGGTCTGTGAGAATCGTTATCCCGAGTGATGAGCCACCGCCCCAAGGAGAAACACTGCCGACAGCCTGTCCACCCTCACCAGCCAGGACCACCAGTCCAAGCCATTGTGGCAAATATACAGTCCTGATGAAATCAACTGCCAACTTGACATGGATTACGCGAGGCTGCTACACACCCCTCTGGCTGCATGTCCGTCGCTAGCTTGATGGAATCGCCAGGGAGACTGTTGCCTAACCTTCTGAGGGGGTTCTCTATGCTTCCATTTTCTAAAAGGAAAAAGCTAGGTGGGCATCACTAGGGTGCCATCCAGGGGATGTCCTGTCAGAAAGTTAAGATGGGTTTAATCCTTTGGTGCCTCTGGAGTCCAAACCAAACATGACCAATCCTTGTCTGGGAATTACGGGGACTCCGTTGCAGATCACGTCTGATGCTCTCACGTACTGTCTTGTGGGGAGGGATCCAATCCTTTGTTCACATATCCACGGGCTCCTTACAAGCCCTAGGTTGGCAAACTTTTGCACATTTTGCGGCTGAATATTACATATGCTTAAAGGGACGTCGAAGTGACACCATCGTGGGCCCAGGGGCTTACTTGCCTTCTGCACGGGTGTCGAGGCTGTCCCTGCGTTCATGGATGGATACCGCCTTCCCCTGGTGAGACAAAGAGCTGACTACCTGTCCTCTGTCCCATGGAATATCTGGACAGAAGCAGTGTACAATGGAGCAGATGACCCAGCAAGTTCCTTTGGGAGAATGAAGAGGCACTAAAAAGGGATGGCTCCTGCCTATAACTGCAGCTCTTAGGAGGTAGAGGCGGGAGGATTATGAGTTCAAGATCCGCCTGGGCTGAAACCTCATCTCAACAGGCAAGTTGGATCACACCTATAACCCTAGCGACCTGGGAAGCTCAGAGTGGGATGATGGTGGTTCAAGGCCAGCCTAGGTGGTGCACACCTGCCACCCCAAACCATGTGAGAGGCTGAGCTTAGAAGGATCAGAGTAACAGGTCAGCCAAGGCAGGAAAGCCTAGAATATTCTGTCTTCATGGTGGGGAGCCAGATGCAGTGATGCGCCGCTGGGATCACAGTAATAACAGACGCCTTAGTGCTCACAGAACACCGGTCATGCATGTGCCCTGCCCTAGAAATACCAGCAAAAATCAGGACTGAGGGTGTGGCTGAGCAGTACAACACCAGCTTAGCAAACACATTGGCCCTGAGTTCAAACCTCAATACGGGCCAAGTAAATAAATAAATAAATAACAGCTAAGCGGGGAGAGGAGAGTCTCTGCACTGATTATTAAAAAGCACACTGGACCCCCATCTGGTTTCAGTCGTTCAACCTGGCCCCATGGGGCTCGGCTTCGCTCTCAGGAGCCACAACCACCATGCCTCCATTAGCCAGGACCTTGTCACTCACCTTTGAAATGTGGTAAGCCTGCCATTAGAAAACTTGTACAGAAGTGGAGCTGTGGCTCAAGTGTAGAACACCAGCCTTGAGCAAAAAGCTGAAGGAAAGTGCCCCAGCCCTGAGTTCAAGCTCTAGTACCAGCAAAAAATGAAGAAAGAATGAAAGAACAAAGGAAAGGAAGAAAGATTGATTTTATAAACTTGCTTGTAGTAGAATCATAAAGCTTTCTCATATTGACAAGTAATTGACAGGTAACTGAGTAATTGATCACAATAGTGTAGAAGTTATCACACTATTAGACTTTAGTATCCTTATTATAAAATATAGTATTGGGGTGAGCTTATTTTAAAATTTCACAAGCACAAAAGAGGCCTTAGTTAGCATAACAGAAGAGGCTAAGATAGAAATATCTTTTCATTGCAAGCTGAATTACTCATTTTTAATTTTTACTGCAGTTCATAGAGCTTAAATTAGACACTGCTGAATTCAGCACAGCCTTACCATAAATAAAGTGCTTATTGGATTGTTAATATAGTCTCAAAAGCTAAATTATGTTATATACTATTGTAGCCATGTAGGAAATGTATGTTCAAATGAGATGCCAGGAGTTTCTACAGCCTTGTTGGAGGCATATGTAATAATGTATGTTTTCTACCTTCTGTAAGAGCATGAAATCAATGTTTCAATAATGGTGGCTTCATTCTTATAACCCATATAACTTTTCACCATGACAGCCTTTGGCCTGGGCAGAAGCAAAAGATCATGCAGGATTTCAGTACAAGTACAGTGAGTCTTCATCCACCCTCCGCGGAGTCCACACTCATCTACTCTCCTAACGAGTGGGGGCCCTGTTTCCTGCAAAGAGCCATTTGGATTTTTATAACATTCTATATTTTTTAAGGCCCAAGACTGGGACTCAAACTCAATACCTGGCACTCTACCAACTGAGCCATACCTCCAACCCCAAGAGTTGGTTATTTCTTTTTTTTTAATAGCATCATTATTGGACCATAGAAAATTATCAAAACAGCTGGGCCTGTAATCCTAACTACTCAGGAAAAGCATGTTTTGAAGCCAGCCCTCAACAGGAGAGTTCATGAAACCCTTATCTCTACCTACCAACCAAAAACCAGGAAATAAAGGTGTAGCTCAAGTGGAAGAGCACTAGTCTCATGTGATAAAGCTAAGGGACTGTGGTCAGGGGCTCTCTACGCTCAGCCCAGTATTTGGCAGTGATGGGCAACTAATGACAAGCATGCAAGCCTATCCTGCCATTTACCAAATGAACCCACAAGCCTTACAGGGCTGGGTACCCTTGTCCCTGGGTGATGATGGAAAACATCTGGTTGGCAATACAGAGAAATCATAAGGGTCTAAACACCCAGAGTTCCTTTCTCTGCCTTTCCCAGGGGTCCACAGGATCTATAATGTTTGGAATTGGGTGAGTGCCTCTCTGCCCTGTGTCTGTGACGTGAGCTGTCAAGGAACGGGCAGCTTTACAGAGACTGATGGCTGGCTGGAGGGACCAGACGTGGAGGTGGAAGAGAACCCAGCGTGACAGAAAGGATGTGAGACCCAGAGGGGTCAAGACTGCTGGGGGATGCCTGACTCCTCCCGCTGCTTTCAAAGTTCCCGAATATGGATAATTGTGTTTCTCACAGGATTTGTGTGCGTCCTTGGACAACTTCCCCTACAAAATACATTCCCAAGTGAATGCGTTTGGACATCAACACAGGCTTCTGAGTCTCTGTCTCTGTGAAGACGAGCTAACTTGATCAAGGCAAAGGAAATTGAGTTATAAGTGTACAGGTAGAGGTGATCCTGAGCAGTTCTAGCATTGGATTTTGCTGTTTTTGCCAACCTGTGACCTTTCTGCTTTCCAGGCCAGGAAATCCCCATTAGAAAGGGGTCACAGAGAAACTAGAGAAGGAACAAATCCTGAGTTAGGTTTGACAAGTCCAATCTCATTCTCTTCCACTGAGATTTTCTCCCTGCTGAGACTATCAGAAAGTGGACAAATATATATGGACAATGTCTCCAAGCCCCTGACCATAGGCAGTGAAGGACTCTGATCCCTGAGAGACAGGAAATCAACATGGCAGACTCCAGGCAGCCCAGGCAGGGGCTGGGTCTTTCCTAGGAGGGCAATACCTGCAGGGTGGTAGGCAGATCTCTGAGGAGCCACTCAGATCTCCCTCATGGGTGAGTTAGAACAAACCCAGAGAGGACACAATGCCTTTCTAGAAAGACTAAAGCACTTAGACATATTTCAAATGACTCGGTTGTATTTTCTTTTATTAGGTAGATGAAGCTTGTGATAAAAAAAAAACAAAACCCATAGAGCAACAATTCAGGCTTTTCTCATGGCATATGACTTGAGAGGTACCCACATAATCACTTCTATATACCAGCTAGCTGCTGTACTGTTACAGAAACCATTGGAAATTCCAAGCATCGAGACAAAGAACTGAAGAGAAATAGCTACAAGTCATTTTAACAGGAAGTCACTCTTTTTCCTCTGTGGTAAAACAAAGCATATTGGCATTGAGTTTTTGTAACCTGTGACTGTGACCTTATTTGGGAAAAGGCTTTTTACAGCTGTGATTAAGTTAAGGATCTTGAGAAGAGGATTATCCAAGTAGGCTCAAAATCCAACAAGCAGTGTCCTTGTGAGAGAGGCAGGGTTAGGTAAGGGGTGGGGAGGGGGGGGGACTGTGATTTGAGTCAGACAGAAAAGATAAAGAGGACACACAGAGGAGACAGTAATATAGAGTCTGGGACACAGATGCCTGGCAGCCACTGAAAGCTGGAAAGAGCAGTGTGTGGACTGTCCCACAGGAAACACGGCCTCACCACTCTCCTGATCCCTATGAGGTGAGAGTAACTTTGAATTGCCACCCCAACTTTGCGATACTTTGTTCCAACCATTCACAGGGCACTGGACCCTCCACCGTCCACAGCAGACTCTGACTGGCACAGAGCATGACCAGCTCTGTGGCCTCCACTGGCCAAGGGAGTGATAGGAATCACTCACTCCTCCCGCATTTAAGTGCCATGGCACAATGGCTGCATAAGAGTCCCCGGCCAGCAGATCGATCAGCCTGTGGGTGTGAGTGATGGCTCCTCTCCAGAGCCTGCGCAGCGGGGAGAGGTGCATAGATTTTTACATCTCAGATCTGTTTCAAGGCAGAACGGTGCTCAAGGTCAAACAACTTAAAACTCCACAGTCAGTCAGTCTTGGACCCCAGGAATCGATCGTGCTGACATTCTGATCATAAATTAGAAAGTAAAGCATTTGTTATCGGTGACATAAACTGAGTAGCACCAAACCAGGAGCTGCGCCCTCGCCTAGGTCATGTTTTCCACTGGGAAAGCACTGGTCCACAGGAAAGAGGGCCAAGAGACAGGGGACACTTAGAAAGCGAGTCAAGGAGATGCGCTGTCCTCCTCCTAACAGCAAGAGGAGATTTATTTCACAATCCCTGGTGTGGACAATTACCGTTGTGAGCTGGATCGTTGTTGTCTCTCCCCTCTGGGAACACTCAGAAAGACTCATTCTTATCTGCCCAGGCTCAGAAACCTCTCATGGGTTTATTACTGGCCCAGGGTTGCAACATCTTCTCTCTGGGGGCACTGGGGACTGGTAGAAGTGGGAATAAATAAATGAATAAAGGGGATTGAGTTTTGTTTTAAGCCTTCCAAGTGATGGCAAATTATTTGGTTAAAAAAAAAAGTTGAAAAGTGCACAGGTAGAAAGGAATGAGTGATACTTTATTTAACTCTTCAAGCAGCCCTGAGGGAGATGGTTTAGATATGGATCCATAGGTGAATCAGAGTGAGTGCCCCACCTCCACCCCAGGGCCCACTGTAACTGAGTCTTGGTCAACAGGATGACATTATTGTGAGGTTATGGAAAACTACCACAGCTGACCAAGTGAGAAATCTTTCAATATAATAATTTAGGAAAAATGAATTTATTATTTAAAACTTTCCAACAAAGAAATTTCCAGGCCTATATGTTTCACTGAAAAAAAAATCCTAAACATTTAAAGACAACATTAATTTTCTATATTTTCTTCCAAGAAGCAATAAAAAAGAAAAGAATCCCCAAATTCATTTTCTTGGGCTCTTATTTATGTGAGCAAACCAGGTGACTTAGTACAAAGAAGAAAATGAGAGATCAATACATGAAGAAAAATACAAAAAAATCTTTAATAAAACATTAGCTAATGGAATTCAGCACTATAAAAGAAAATTATACACTGTGACATCATTGAGTTTAGTTCAGAGATTCAAAGCTAACTCAATACTCAAGTTCCATCTGTGCAATCCACCACATTAACAGAGCAAAGAACAAAAATTACATGAACAGATCAATAAGTAAAAAGCACTTGACAAGGCTCTATCAATTTGAGCCATAGCAAAAGAGCTCAGTGACAGCACTGAAGCCCTGAGTTCAAGTCCCATGACTGACAAAAAAAAAAAAACCTAGAAATAAAAATTTAAAAATAGGAATGGAGGGTTTGGCCTAGTGGTAGAGTGCTTGCCTAGCATGCACGAAGACCTGGGTTCGATTCCTCGGTACCACATGCATAGAAAAAAGCTGGAAGTGGTGCTGAGGCTCAAGTGGTAGAGCTCTAGCCTTGAGAAAGTCAAAGGACAGGGCTCAGGCCCTGAGCTCAAGCCCAGGCCTGGCCAAAAAAAAAAAAATAAGAATGGATGGGAACTTCCTCAATTTGAAAAATAATACCTTAAAAAATCTGTAGCTAACACTTTACTTAATGGCAAACACATAGATTTAAGCTTAATAATAAAACTTCTTCTCATGTGTTTGGAACAGAAAAGGGTACCTACTCTCACATTCTTATTTGACAAAGTTCTGTAAGTATTAGCCAATGCAATAAGGCAAGAAAATGAAAAGAGGTCAGAAAGAAAAGAAGCATAAATGTCTCCATTGAAAATCTCAAAGACATTTTTAAATAAACACAAGTCTCCTGAACTAATAAGCGAATTCAGCAATATCTCAAAACCATTCAAAAACCATACAGAAAAAAATCTGTATTTTTACATGGCAGCAATGAACCCATGAACATCAATGCGGTGCCATTTACAATTACTTAAAAGTAAGTATTAAGTATAATCTAATAAAATGGATCTAGTATGAAACAGCTACAAAACACTAAAAAAATTAGCAGAGCTGGTATACTAAAAATTACAAAACGATGAGATCGAAGATCTAAATAAATGGAGCCATGACATACTCATCAATTGAAAAATTATCAATTCTTCCCAAACTCATATACAGGCTTGATACAATCGCATACAAATTTTTTTAGCAGAATTTCTTGCAGATACTAAGAATGTTGTTATAAAATTCACAAGGAATGATCCTGGGTAAAACAGTTTTGGAAAATAAGAATAAAGCAGGAGGGATCCATTAGTTATATCACGTGACCACAGGATTGTGGCATATCGTTGAATGAATGGAAGGGTGCCCAGGATCCTAGCATGGGATATAGGCTGGACGTGGACCAGCCATCCGGTACAATGCCACTTCCTAGCTTAGATACCTGATTTGTGCCTCTACACCTTCCAATGTTGAACATGGGTCGTCCTACCTTGCAGTGTGAAATAATGACCCAGTGAGATGGGGTTAAGTAAGATGGAGTTTGTGAGGAAGGCCCTGCAGCTATCAGCTCCCTTCCCCTTACAGTATGATGGTGTGGTCACAGGTAGGTTCCTTTGTGGCGTTCTGCGTATGTCTATGTTATCGTCCTCTCTTCCTCTGATTTTCTAATATAAATTTTATTATCTTTAAGTACTTGTACACATGGATTTCAATGCAATATGTCATTTTGTGAGTGCAGTGCCTTTGGGTTCCTGTTACCAGTTCAATGCTTCGCCCCCATTTCTCACAACCACCCCCCTCCAGTGACCTGGTCCCATTGTTGCATATTCACAGAGAGTCCTCTACCTGCACTCACCCCTTCTTCCTCTTCCATTCGCACCTTCAGCTATGTCAGGAAGGACAGCAAGAGTCTTGTTCTAGACAGAAGGAAACCTGACCCATCTGGACAAGATACCCAGTTAAAGGTAGCAGAGGCTAGCTGACTCCTGACTTTCCCCTCTCAGAAGGATGGAAGTTCCCACATAGAACCAGGCTTTCCCTAAGGAAGACAAGAGTTTCTATTGTTCGAGGAACGAGGAAGGGGCTAGTCTAGGCTGGAATGAAAGCATCTGTATTCTTTGAAAGTTGACTGTAATTCTGCTGTGGGCCAAAGTGGCCTCAGACCACACTCCCCATCTACGCCTCACGACTAGCTGAGACCACACGCACGAGTCACCAATGGTTCCAAGTCTTCGTGCCAAAAATGAGGACAACACAATCTGCCTGCTGGGATAGCGTGAAAATGAACAGGAAAAATACTTAGCACCATAGAGGGAAAGACTCAGCAGCCCCGGCCCCGCCCATCTTTCTCCACAATTCCTCATTCCATTTCAGCACCCAGCCTAAGCTGTGATTTGCCCAACCATCTCCAATTCCCTCTGGGAAAAATGGCTTCCTGTGAGAAGCTTGCCCCCAATTCTCTAATAGCCTCCCTCAAGGACAGTGTATTCTGAAACAGGAGGAAATGGCACACCTTATCCACACACTTGTCCCATAGCTGGAGAACTGTGATGGGAGTTTAGAGTCACACGTCATACCATGTCCAGTCCTGGCTCTTGCCTGGATAGGCCAGGGACAGGGCTCTGGGGAGACTGAAGCACTGCTATGCTTGCTGTTTTTGTAATAACAAGTACTTCTAATCCCCAAATCCACCCACACTTTCTTCCCAAGCACAACCTGCATTGTGTCTCTTCGCTATCTCAGAACCTTCTCCAGCTTCTCTTTTCAGCTTCTGAAAGAGACTGTGCTTCACCAGTACTCTGACCTTCACCTCCCTCCAAGGTCAGCCTCACTCCTTGGTTTCAAGGGCTCACTGCCACCTTCCTGCTCTACACTCATTTTTGGCATTGGGCCTTTGCCTTTGCTCTTCCTCTTCCCTTTCCTCCTCCGTGCTGGCTTAGTCAAGGCCAAGTTTATTCCCCTCTGCATCGCCCACACAGAGCAGTTACCCTCTCTTCTAATTCCCTGTGCCCTGAGCCCTCCTAGACACCCATTTATTTCACTGCACTGCTGGCTTTCCTCCTCCCTCCAATCCTTTCCTCACTTCCTCCCATGCTGAGCTGGACTCAAAAGATTCCAGAAAGCTGATTCCTCCCTGAAGGTAGCACTTCAGGAGGCCAGGTAAGAGACACCTCCTGCTCGGAAAGCTTCTTTCAAAATAAATTAGTAAACAAGGACCCAGGGGTTTTTTTCTTCAGAGTTGAATTAAGGGATTTGTTTGAAGACTCTTTTTCATTTTAAAATACACATGGATGTTAGCTTGAGGCTCAGTTTGAAAGCAAGGAAAGTACTAATTTCTTCTTACAAGGCAAACATGCCATTTTTTTTTAATGGATTTGACCTGATTCTGGGATGAGGACTTAAACTGTCTGTACTTTTCTCTGAGGTTAACACCAGAGATGACTGGCACTGGTCTCCAGCAATGCCAGGGTCCTGAGGACAGAAGACAAGGATAATGGGAGGTAATAAAGGGACCCTGGACCCCTTCTGATTGGCTAACATAAATTCTAGAGCATTCTTTCGGAAAGCATATCCTCATAAGGAAGATAGCCCTTGAGGAAATCTTGTTATAGCTGGAAATACAAGGAAAGAAAGGCATATATCCTCTATAAAAGATTCTGACATTAGACAGGCAGTGGTAGCTCATACCTGGAATCCTGGCTACTCAGGAGGCTGAGATCTGAGGATCAGATCAAAGCCAGGAAAGTCTGTGAGACTCTTTTTTTTTTTTTTTGCCAGTCCTGGGCTTGGACTCAGGGCCTGAGCACTGTCCTTGGACTTTCTCAAGGCTAGAGCTCTACCACTTGAGCCTCAGCACCACTTCCAGCTTTTTGCTATGTATGTGGGGTACCGAGGAATTGAACTCAGATCTTCATGCATGCTAGGCAAGCACTCTACCACTAAGCCAAACTTCCAGCCCCTCTGTGAGACTCTTATCTCCAATTAACTACCATAAAGTTGAGCTGTGGCTCAAGTGATAGGGCACTAGCCTTGAATACAAAAGCTCAGAGACAGTGCCCTGACTCTGAGTTCAAGCCTAGGACCAGCACCATAAGAAAAAGAAAAAAATTCTCAAATTATTTACAAAACCAATCCACACAAGAATTATGCAAAAATACATTTATATAAGTCCAAGCCATAGTCTTAAGAAAGAAAGAAAGAAAGAAAGAAAGAAAGAAAGAAAGAAAGAAAGAAAGAAGGAAGGAAGGAAAGAAAGAAAGAAAGAAAGAAAGAAAGAAAGAAAGAAAGAAAGAAAGAAAGAGAAATAAAAGAGTCAAATATACCTATCCTACTGGCTCTGTCCTTCTGGAAACCTTGACCTTACACTTCTCTGGCCCTGGTAAAACCAAGAAGGAAACAGGCTGTGCACAGAGGGCCCTGGACAGTGGAAATGCTATAATGAGAGTTCTTCCAGAGGCCAAGAGTGTGTGGACTTTAAAGATTCTCCCTGGACGTGGTTCTTTTAAGAACTGCAAATGACCGCCCAGGAGACGATCAGCAATATATCCAAGGACAGCAAAGGTCCCAAAAGAAACCATAGATTGTCTGTGAACCCATCAGATGGCCTTGACCTGAGGCCCGTTCGCCTTGCTGTTCCGTCACTACAGGAAGCTCTCCGGGAGATCTCCATAGTCTTCCCTGGAGTCTGGCACTGGGGGCCATGGGTCCAGAGCAGGACTCTTGTTTCTCCCCACTCCAGTCATGAGAAAAGACCAGGGTGACTGGTGCCCCCTCTGTAATGAGAAGAAGATCCAGCTCAGCTCTTGGGGTCTGGTAAGGACAGGCACACAAAGCCGGACCGTAGGTAGGAACTGGAGCTGGCCTCTCCCTGTAACACAGCGTGTTTTCAGGACAATTCCTCAGGTCACTCCACACAAAGAAAATCACTCCCTCTTAGCTGCGACAACACAGTGACAATGTGGGTGCTCCCCCAAACTGTGAAAAGGTAATTTTCCCACTTTGAAAGGATGTGAGAATTGGCTCCCTTGAGAGAAAACAGTGAGTGACACTTTGCAACAGTGACTGGCAGCAAAGGCCCTGAAAGGAGAAACTGGATACTGGCAGGTGAAGTAGGAGTGTCACCAAAACACCCTCCAAACGAGGACCCCCCCCCCCAATACCTTGAAAGGGAGAGAAGAGGGGCTCAAAAGGGCATGGGCAAACAACAAGCATGTACTGTTCACATGTACTAACTGCTGAGTCTCACAGTGGCTCTACAGGGCATCATTAGACTAGCTTTCGTGTTTTGTTTTGTTTTGTTTTGTTTTTGTCAATTGTAGGGCTTTGAACTCTGGGTCTGGGCGTTGTCCCTGAGCTCTTTGGCTCAAGGCCCTAACCCTAGAGCAATAGCACCACTTCCTGTTTTCTAGTAGTTAATTGGAGATGAGATTCTCACAGACTTCAGTGCCCAGGCTGGCTTTGAACCGCGGTCCTCAGATCTCAGCTTCCTGAGTAGCTAGGATTACAGACATGAGCCAGTGTTTCTTCTACACATAACAAAACCAAAGTTCCTGGAGTTTGAGACTTGACCGCGGTCCTCTAAATTGTTAGTGAAGAGCTGAAAGTGGTGCCAAGGTACCTATTATTCTCCATCTGCCCCCCTCCCTCTCTCTGTCCTAACCTCACACCACCAAAAGTCGACTTTTGCTTTATACCAGGACCACGTTGGATGCTGGAAGCATTGACACAGGAGACTGTCTCAAGGCCCAGAGATAACAAAGATTGCAATAAGCAGGCAGAGTTTATTTTAGGAAAGGATATTGTCCCGGACTCGTGGAGAGGAAGCTTTTACCTGACATTCCTGGCACAAATATGTCCAGTCTCACAAAGGAGAACTCATCCAGACTGGAGTGGAAGAGACTCAAAGGCTTCTGGGAGGAGGAGGGAAGAGGCCCTGGGCTGACGCAGGCAAGTTGGAGTGGGCTTGGAGTGGGCTGGACTTCTGGGAAATGGAGGGAAGTTCCAGCCAGGCCTACACACATCCCACAGGGTCAAAGTGCATGAAGCCGAAGACTCACAGGGCATCTTCCTTTAGAGACGTCAAGTACATGCATGTTAAAATAAAGCCTGGCCATGCTATGTCACCATGTGTGAAATCTGCTATTTTGAGTCCCCACATAAAGCCCATGTGACCTGTCCTTCCTCCTCAGCTACAAATCCTGCAGATAGGCGTTAAGCCCTCCAAACAGTGAACAGGGCAAGCTCACCCCTTGCATCTGATTTCTTGCAAAGAACAAAATCGTGGGCCTTCATCCTACTGGAGACAGCCCCAGTCTAGAACCTCACCGAGCCAGCCACACTAAACCCAAGGCCCGAGCCCAGTGAGCACCTGGGAAGACTTCAGAAAAGAGATGAGGGAAAACGGTGTGCTTTCATGAGCCGCACCGGGAGACGCCAGTGATCCAATTAAAAAGTCTGTTTTAATTCAGAGGATAAGGAAGCTAAGGCACACAGATGTCAGATGGAGCTAGTAGATTAAGAATTCAATCAAGGACCTGTCGCTGATTGAAGGACCCCCCTAACCTCTCTCCACAGCAGCCCAGCGAGCAGTAAGAATGCAGATCAGGGAGCTCCCGCCTCTGCTTCATCCCTCCAAGCTGTGGTGGCCCTACAGGCAGAGCCAGACCTCCAGATTCAAGGCTCACTCCTCTTCTCCAGACGCCTGGCCTCTCTGCTCCCACCATGCACCATTCACCGTCCTTCCTCTGGGCCCCGGGACAGACTGAACCCACTGTGGCTGAGAGCATTTCCAGCCGATAGTCCTCTCCTCCTTCAAGAGGCCTCCTCTGCTCGTCCCACACTGGCATTCTTCCTCCGTTCAGTCCATACACCTGGCTGTCCCGCCAGCCACCAGCCACCATCTGTTGAGCTTGTTCACCAGTTTCCCGTGTCCCCAACTAAAATGTGAGCTCACTGACAGCAGAAGTCTCCCTTTCTGGTTTGTTATTCAGTTTCTGCTCTGTGGGTCACTCAAGGTCCTGCTTGCCTGAGAAGGACGTGCTCACACCGCTGAGTTCTGAGTTTGCAGGGTACAGAGAGGATTGGCGGGCGGGAAGGCAGAGTCAAGTAGGGGTATTCCTCCTCAAGTACAGCGCAGGAAGACATGCTGCCTGTCCTTGCTGAAGCTCAACACAAGGAACGAAATAGGAATGGAGAAAGAGAGTGATGGGACATGCCCACAGGGTTCTTAAAGATAGGAAATAGGACAGGGTGCCAGTGGCTCATGCTTAGAATCTTAGCTACTCAAGAGGCAGAGATCAGAGGGGCTGTGGTCTGAGGCCAGCAGAAACATAAAGTGTACAAGACCCCAACTCAACCAATAGCGGTTTACAGCTATGGTGGACAAGCATACACAGGAGGTTTGTGGTTGAGGTTAATTCAGACAAAAGCTGAGCTTTAATAGAGCAAGGATGTTCTGCTTCCTGGCTGCCATGAACGGAGCAGCCTTCCCAACCACATGCTGACAATGTTTAGCCTCAGACCTAAAGCTGCAGACCCAGGGACAGCATCTGAACTCTGAAAACATGAGCCATCACACCACCCTCCGGCCCTCAGCTGTCTCTCTTACTCGTTTTGTCACAGCAATGGAAAGTGTGTGTGCACGAGTGCACGTGCTCATGTGTATTCACACACACACATCTGCATCTAGCCGTTTCTTGCTTCCCCACCCTGGCACACTCCCTGCACTCCCTCCTCTGAGGCAGTGACCTCCCTGCTTCGTGAAGCCCCGGAAGCATGACCCCTTTGACTGTTTTTGCAGAGAGAAACTACTCAGATTTCTGATGAGCAGATTTTGTACCCCATTATATGCTTGAGTCGCAATGACCATCCCTGACAGGCTCTAATAAATACAGTTTCACACCTTTGTTTCCTTATCTGTAGATTTTCCAGTCCAGTGCCATTGGTATCTTTGCGTTCCAGTCCCATGTCACCTCAAACCCCTCTTCTATTTTCTCCATTCCTCCCCAGCTACTTCAGCAGAGTTTGCTTCTATCTCAGTCAGGCCTTCTGTCACCCCTCTGTCTTCTAGGGCCCAGTTTTGCCTTCAGTACTAGTTTACAATCTGCTCCTGTCAAGATCTGTGTCTTATTAATGTTTGTAACCACTACAGGCCCTAACACGGGACCATGCCTATGGCAAGCATTCGGTAGATATTTGTCAAATTTCCTGTAATTGAAATGCTCTCATTAACTCAGGTCTGTTCTTGGAGAAAAAGTCACATTCACTGAGATAAGCTGGGCACATTTGCATACTGAGTCAGTCCAAACTGGAGAACAACCCCAGAGAAGAAAGAGTTTCGTATTTTAAAACAAAACAAAAAAAATGGAGTTTAATTTTAAAAAGTGTACTTTTTCTATTTTTCACTGTTTGCCTGATTTTATAAATAAGTGCATGCTATTTTGTAATGAAAAATTAACTTTTCAATGAATAAAGATACAGAAATCATATGTACATCTGTAGCATTCTGTCCACTGGATTGTTAAGGAAGATATATTTGTCTCTGTAGCCTAAGGGAATCAGCCACCAGTTTCCAGCACTATCATCAAAGTGACTGACCAAAGAGGAAAAAAAATAAGTGACACTTGGTCCCACTCTCTGTTCAAACGCAATGGTCAACTGAAGAAGGGCAAGGCAGGTAGGTGAGTGGTAGAGTACTCACGTATCATGAGCAACATCTAAAATTCCCTCTCCCCAGCCACATGGACACAAAGATGAAGAAAACAAAAGTCCATCCAACAGCTGATCCGTGAGCTGGAACCCCGCACAGAAGGAGCCATGGTCTTCTAGTTGGATTGTCAAAAGGGCTCTTAATTTCATTATTCAAAATCTTTTCAAAGTTAGAAATACTTGTGTTTTAAGCCTGCTAGACTTTATCTTCGTCTTTCCTTGATGAGACTCTAAAGTTGCCTTAAAAGTGAAGGACTCTTAACTCCTCAATGTGAGTATAAAAATTCTTCACCTGGTCCAGCGTGCCTTTTGACCTCATCTCCAGGTGCCCTCTGCAGGCATTGATCGGTGAGGTCATATTGGAATCACTATAGTGCAGGTGGAAGTGTAGACCCATCTGTTGGTTCAGAACTGAACAGGAATCTCCAATCCACAAAGCCAGGGCACTATAAATCCATTCTTCAGATGGCTGGCTATTCTTTCATTCATGATTCATCTTTGCATCCTTTTCCCGGGATGCCCCATTCCCTCGTCACTGATGCCTGCTTGTATTTTGAGGCCTACCTCAGATGTCACCTGCCCCATGAAGCTTTCTCTAGCCTCCCAAGTGAAATAAATTCTTTCCTTGACTTGTCCCCACACTTATCTTGATACATGGAATGGCTCAGATGTTCGCCCCTTCCCAAATTCATGTTGACACAGAACTGCTGCTGACCCAGTATTAAGAGGTGGGGCCCAATGGAAAGGGCTCCCCCCTCATAAGTGATATCTGCCATTGTCACAGGCTGGATTAGTCATACCAGGGGTGAGCTTTTCCTCTTTGGCATGCTCCCTTACCACATGACACATTCTGCTATAGAGTGACACTGCATGAAGGCCGTCACCAAGTGTCCCCGTGACCCTGGACTTACAAGCCTCTAAAACAGTGAAAAGTGCTTCATAAATTGCCCAGTTTGCCATCTGGGGTATAAAGGCTTTAGTGGGTAGGAGGATGACCAGCTGCTACTTGGCTGACCAGTGTTGGGCAGGAACTGCTCCAGGACAGAAATGCCCCTTGCCCTGCATAGAGTCCTGACGGAGGCAACCACAGGAGAGAAGAGGTAAGGGCAGGGGAGGAAAGGCTAGGAAAGGAGGTGGTGAGGGGCAGGCTTAAGTATATGGCATGGGATAAGCAAGTGGCAGGGCCTGGTACTGGTAAAACCAACATTTTCAAATCCAGAAGACCATATAAACCTTTGTTCCAGTCCTTTCCAGCTGCAGGATCAGGGGAAAACTTCCTGAATTTCCATTTCCTCCTCCAAATTATAGGATGGTCCCATATGCTTCCCAAATAGGATACTAGAGAAAAATGCAGGCGTCCCTGTCACATGCGAATCCAGAGGAAGTCTTTAAGTATGTGCAATGTGATATTTGGAACATACTTTTAATTTAAATTTGCTATTATTTATGTGGAATTCCAATGTTATTGGGCATGCTGTTTTTATTTTTCCTAAGTCTGGCAACCATATGCAGGAGATTGCAAGAATTAAGGGACGTGATGACATGAGGCTGGCAGGGACACACACACAGTAGGCGCTCAGTGGTGGCTGTCTTTAAACAACAGGAAACCATTACCAACGACTTCAGCAAGAGTCTGACAGGACCATCCATCTCCTTGGCTCTAAATTTAGCTCTGGCCATAAACAATTATTTGAGATTTCTTAACGTGCCTGGAAGTAGAAAGTTGAACTCATTGAAAATATAGCCCATAAGTAGCTTTCAATTATAACTTTATCCTTTCCAGGTTCTGCCCCAGCAACTTTGTAATCTGGCTTTTTTTCCCCCTCAAGTGTCTGGAGCCTCTGAGGATAATGAATGAGGATAATGATTCTTTCCCAGAATGCCCTGGCTTTGATGATATAGTGTCTCAGGCGGATGGTCTGACTCGAATGACAATTGACTAACTCATTGTTTCCGCTCAATTAACTTACAGCCCTCATTCAGTCACTGAGCCAGAATTCTGAGCTCAGATCTCCTGACAAACCCCGTTCTATCAGCACCCCAAATCACAGCCCAGACCTTCCCTCCAAGAAGGGGATACATTTTCCTCTCTCAAATGACTCCTAAGAGCACACAGAGATTCTAATAACTGAACAGAGACATTATTGACTTGACAAAGATGTGTGTTTCTAATATCACAACAAAATGAGGTATGAGTGTTCTTTCACACCTGATTTTCCCTCTTTATTCTGGATTCATTGCTGGACAGCTAGAGGACCTCTCAGCTTAACTTAGATGTGCCCAAGGAATCAGTTCGAGTGCATGAGGCTGTCATTGAAAAGGACATAGGCAAGACAAGCCCCAGTGGCTCACATCACATATTGTCAGAGAAACCAGTTAGTGCCAAGTGCTCTCCAGAACCACAACCCTTCCTACCCCTCTGCATACTCTGGCATTTCCTGTTTCTCCTCGTCTTTGCCCTCTTTGAACTGTGATCCCCAGATCTCAGCCTCCTGCGTAGTTAGGATTATAGGCGTGAGCCACTGCACCTGGCTTACATAAACTTTTAAGATGAGCAGGACACCATTTGTAATTTTTATGGATACATGGTATATGTGGCAATGAATATATTTAAAGGGTGGAAGAAAAATGGTGCAAGCTGAATTCATGAGCATGAACTCCTCTAAGGAGACAGGGAGGGGAGGGAAAGCACACTCAGGAAGCTGCACACGGATCTGTAATGTGTAATTCCTTTTAAAGAATGAGAAGGCAAGTGTGGCTTGCTGTTGAGATTTAAGACTGCTGGGAAATGGGCATATGGGTTCTCATTACATTGTTCTTTTTTCATATTCTTTTAAACAATTGTGCTGCTCTTTGATTTGCAGGGGAAGAGGCAAGTTCCTTTTTCTAAGCATGAGCAATAGAAACAGCAGTGAGTAACCCAGGAGAATGAGGTGGGGAGCTAAAGAACCAAGCAGCAGGAAGAGGAACAGTGAAAAGATCTAGAATGTTCCAGAACCTCCTAGAAAGCCTTCCTGATGCTCACCTCCAATCTGATCCCTTAATTTGTAGCACTTCTCACATCATCCATCAACAGACAGACAGACAGACAGACAGAGTATGTATATGCATGTGAATGCATGAATACATGCATGCATATGCCAGTCCGGAGGCCTTGAACTCAGAGCTCGGGCACTCTCACGTAGCTTTTTCACTCAAGACTACCACTTTACCCCTTGAGCTATGGTTCCAGAGGACTTGGATGAAGGGCAAGGCCACTTTTAAAGAGATATGGCTGTGCAATACATCAACACAATGCCCCGTCAGGGACAGAGACAGAGGATGCTTACACGACAGAGTCCAAATCAAAGCATACCTATATGAAACTAGGGGAGCATGTCCAGCTGTGCGCTGGCTGCTGAAGCTCTGAGTCCAGCGCTTCTCATCCCTGAGCACTGTGATATGAGACCTAGAGGAGAGGCAGGCATGTTTGCTCTCTGCTCACCTACAGATTCTAGTTCCCTCCCCAGCGCCTCAGCACCACCTTTGTTGATGACGGTGCCAATTGTTCCACCAGCTTGGTTAAATCCAGTCCTCATTCCATCTTCCCAGTGTAAGGAGTCCCAGCTAGAAACATGCCCACAGAGGTCTTTGAGAACATTAGACATATTCTTTCCTTTTTAAATTTTTTTTTCTTTTTGACATCATTGGCAGTGACATGTTACAGGGAAAAGCTACGACTTCCTGAAATGAAGATTTTTCTGTCTACTGAGCTGCTCTCCAAATTCCCAGAACATAATCACATCTGAGCAGCAAGGTCACATTGCTGAGCCAATCATTCCTTCTCTGGATTTGCTTCCTAGAAGGAGACCTCCCACCTATGGCGCCATAGACTGTGAGGACTTCTCACCTGGCTTTATGGAGAAGGTAGAAGAATGTGGCTACAAGTGATGAAAAACAAAGGCTGTTAGACCTTCATTGCACCTTAACATCATACTTAGGAAAGTTTGTCCCCACAGAAAAATACTGAAGAAATACTAGCTTGAGTCTGAGCCATCATTTCAACAGAGAGAAATTTCCTTTCAGACCCAGCCAATGGGCATTAGAAGACATTTACAGTTATACAAAATATAGATAGGAAGAGACACCGAGCCAGGTAGTAGTGGCTCATACCTGCAATCCTAGCTACTCAGGAGGTTGAGATCTGAGGATCCCAATTCAAAGCCAGCCAGAGTAGGAAACTCATATCTCTGACACAGTCTTCAACCCCAAGTTCAAGTTCCATGACTGATGGAGGAGGAGGGGGAGGAGGAAGAGGAGGAGAAGGACTAGGAGGAGGAAGAAGAAGAGGAGGAAGAAGAGGGAGATAGAGGGAAAAGGAGAAGAAAGAAGAGGAAGAAGACGAGGAAGGAGGAGATGAGAGAGAATAAGAGGAAGCAGAGGAGGAGAAGAAACCAAAGTCCCCCTCTGGAATCCACTGGGCCCAGCAGTTCTTCCTGTGCTCCCGGGCATGGCGGGAGGCACACTGCAGTCTTGGCTAATTCCCTCAGGGTCAATTCTGAACCACGGGATTTTTGTGGCTACAGTAATTTTGCTACTGTCCTCACAACTAGATTCCGGTGGAAATTCTTTCAGTCATGAGAAAAAGGAGAGGATAAAAGTGGGGCTCTCCAACATGAAGCAGAAGATTTGACTAGAGACCTGACTAATTCTTAACCACCCCCTCCCCCCCCAAAAAAAACTACTGAGTAACTAGAAGCTATGAAATGAACACGTGGAGAAACACAGGGAGGGATGTGACGCTCTCAAAATACTCAGATAAAATAACTTTAAATAATCATTACCTGAACATTTGTTTTAAGAAACCCCGAGGGATTCAATGGCAGATGGCAGACTCTGGGGACAGATGGCCCGAAGCCGTCTTCCCTGGCAGTGCTTACCTGTGCTGGCCCTCCCACGTTTGCTCCTGGTCATGCTCGAAAGTCCCTCCTGCTGCAGGGCCAGGACAGTGCTGTCCGCCTCGGTCACCCGCGCAGCACAGTCCACATTCAATGCTCCATTTACTCAATGAGCTGGCTCCTGAATGTGAGGACGAAACAACGACTGCGAAGTCCAGTTGGCACGGGGGTGGGGGGTCTCCTGGAGGGATTCTGGGAAAAGAAGAACCTCACCAAACTGCCAGAGTAAGCTCACACACGACTGCTACAAATACCCATCTTCCAACACATTCAGTCCCCGTGGCAAACACCCAAGAGCCCAGGGCTGAGAAAGGAGGCACAGGTCAGAAAGAGCAGGGAGGACTTTCAGAGGAGGGAAGGAAACACACTGATGAGGTGCTATGATTTTATCCATGTTGGACTCCATCTTTATCACAGAGAAGTGGGTACAAGCTCCATCAGTCAGGAAGGCCCTTGATTCGACCGCCGTAAAAGGGCTGTAGCTGTGGCTCCATGGTTTAGCACTTGCCTAGCATACTCAGGGCCCTGGGTTCAAGCCCCACCATCACACACACACACCCCCTCATGATAAAACAAAACTTAAGTGAGTTGACCCAGGATTGAAGCTCAGTGTGTCTACTATAAATGCTTATGGCTTTCCTAGCAAGCATGGCCAGCCTCTTTCTCAGAAAAGAAAGATCCTTAACTAAGGAGTCTATGGTCCAATAAGGGAGATTGTTTTGGTTTAAAAAAATAACCAACTAGGAAACTTCAGGAAGTTTAGCCCATATTATTAATTTTTTTTGCCAGTCCTGGGCTTGAGTTCAGGGCCTGAGCACTGTCCTTGGACTTTCTCAAGGCTAGAGCTCTAGCACTTGAGCCTCAGCACCACTTCCGGCTTTTTTCTATGTATGTGGTACCAAGGAATCGAACCCGGGTCTTCATGCATGCTAGGCAAGCACTTTAACCACTAGGCCAAACTCCCGGCCAGCCCATATTATTTTATCTCAACTTTCCCTTCATATGCTAGCCTCTCTTTTCATTTCCTCAGGCATCCTCACCATTATCATCAGTATATGGAACGTAGAGTCTAAACCACTTTCCCAACACTTGGGACATATTCAGCCTTATGAATTTTAGTAAGAAACAGGGTTCATTCCCCACTAACGGGGTTCCCTCAGCAGCAGACTACTGACAGCACCCTCCCCCTCCACCTTGAAACGGGAGCAGGTGAGACAAGTGAGAAGCAAGGACCATGTATGATGCTCACAGAAGGCAACAGCCAGGGGACCTGACTGCCACAGAGAGCCAAGTGCTCTAGAGGGTGACAACCCTTCCCTCCCGGGCCAGCTGTGTACTAGAATATGCTGGCCTTCCCTCTCTTAGGCCCAATTTGGACATCTTTACCATCCCAGGCACTAGCCAATATTGTTTCTACAGCTTGAATTTCGTGAGTAAAATGCCATAGAGAGTGTGCAGAAAGAAAATCTTAAAAGCTCTGCCTAACAAGTCAGTTAAATCCCACTTGCCTCTTCCCAGAAAGACAACACCCAGCTCTGAACCAATATCATATATCTTTAATATGCTTCGCTACATATGCATGAAACCCTAAGCATTAGACAGTAATTATCTTGCATCTAAATGGTATCTTGCATGTAAACTTCATCTAAATGGTAGCATACTTTTGTATCCTTCGGGCTTTCTCACTCAACCTTATGATTATGGGATTCCTTAGGATGATAAATGTGGCTATAAATCCATTTGTTTTTTTGGTTTTCGTGCGTGTGTGTTTTATGGCTGTGACTCTATAGAATTCCACTGAATGGATGCACCACAATCTGTACATTCCCCCGCAGGCAGATATACGAGTTCTTTCCACTGCTATGATAATATAAATAGAACTGTGCAGAGTCCCTTGTATATGTCTCCTGGCTCTGCACACAAGTGTTCCTGGAGGATTTATTCTAAGAAATAGAATTGTTGAGTCCGACCAGTAGAGTGTGTCCAAATTGCTTAGTCCGAAAAAATGGTTGTGTCACCCTAAGATTCCACCTCACTCCAGTTAGAATGGCCAGGATCAAGAAAACTAACAACAGATGCTGGAGGGGATGTGGCCAGGAGGGACCACTACTACACTGTTGGTGGGAGTGCAAACTCGTTCAACCACTATGGAAAGCAGTATGGCAGTTCCTCAAAGGACTAAACATAGAGCTTCCCTATGACCCAGCAATTCCACTACTTGGCATTTACCCAGTCGTCCAGAAACAAGGACATACTAAATCCACTAGCACAACGATGTTCATTGCAGCACTATTTACCATAGCAAAGATATGGAACCAACCCAGATGCCCCTCAGTTGATGAGTGGATCAACAAGATGTGGTATTTATACACAATGGAATTCTATGTTGCTGTCAGAAAGAACGACATCGCCCCGTTTGTAAGGAAACGGGAAGACTTAGAAAAAAATCATATTAAGTGAAGTAAGCCAGACTCAAAGGGACATAGGCTCAATGGTTTCTCTCATTTGTCATAATCAGTAGAAACCTTGGGTTCTCCTAGCAGAGATTTACAATAGAACAAAACCTAGATACATAAGGCCATATAGTATGACACTAAATAAAAGGACCTCCAGGATATAGAAACAAAAGCCATATAATGAGTGATTGTTGTCCTTAATGTACTATGTTGTCTCTCATCTCTTTTGCTGTCCCTTGGTTATCTCATATTGTTACAGTATCTCACCTTGTTATCTGATATATTGGATATATGCGTATTTGATTATTTGAAATTGGATAGGGAAGGGGGGAAAATGAGATGAGGGGAGGGAAATGGGGACCAAGACATGAGAAAGGGTATCAATGTGAAGTAATGCACCTTCTATCTCGTGAATATAATGTAACCCTTCTATTAATTACAATAAAAAATATATGGAAAAAAATGGTTGTGTCATGGTTTGGGGTTTTGCTGGTTTGTTTTATGAGGGGAAGAGGAACGTATGCATGTGCTGTCCTGGGGCTTGAACTCAGGGCCTGAGCGCTGTCCCTAAACTGTGAATAAGGCGACTGCTCAACCACTTGAGCCACAACTACACTTCCGGATTTTCTTTTCTTTCTTTTCTTTTCTTTTTTTTTTTTTTTTTGTGTGTGTGGGGGTCATAGGACTTGAACTCTGGGCCTGGGCACTGTCCCTGAGCTCTTCAGCTCAAGGCTACCCCTGGAGCCACAACGCCACTTCTGATTTTCTGGTGGTTAACTGTAGATAAATCTCATGGTCTTTCGTGGCTGGGCTGGCTTTGAACTGTGATCCTCAGATCTCAGCCTCCTGAGCAGCTAGGATTGCAGACATGAGCCACCAGCACCCAACTTGGTTGTGTCATGTTCCAACAAGTACTCACCTCTACTTATCCCAGACAGACTGCATTTCTAGGATTTGTAACTAGGAATCAAGTCTGATGTTAGAGACGAATTTCCTGGGTTTCCTGCTTCCTGTGTGTCTTGTAGCAAGGGTTCCAAGCTATGTCTTCAAGGCTATCTCTAGAATTATCAGCCTTGGAGAAAGGAGAATGTTGGGGGCCGAGTAAAACTTTCTGCTGAGACCTGTAGTAGGGGTAAACAAGTGGACCTCTTTATCCTGCCCACCTGTTGTGCTGATAGGCTCCCGCACCCAATATAAGGAGGGGAGTGTTAGAGAGAGGGAGATTCCTGCCTTGAGGAAGCTGCGTGGCGTCTCTGTTCGTGCTCCGGGGAAGCAAGGCTGAGTGCGGGAGGACAGTGGGCCTCTGCTCTCGCGGCTTGGACTGGTTGGGGTGTGTTTTTCCCCATCCCTCCTCGAGAGGGACTGGGGATGAAGGACCCCGACATATTGGCGCCCAACGTGGGGCACAAAAGAGGCATGAAATGGGGCATGAGAAAGGCACGACTGTGAGTTGAGCCAGGTGAGAGATACATGGAGGAAAGACTGAAAAACCAGAGAAAACCTGAAAGGCACAAAAAGACTGAACAACCAGGGAAACCTGAAGGGAAAATGCAGGCTGAAATTGCTCACAGGGAAAAAAAAGACAGGAAGACAAGGAGAAAGAGAGGAACAAAGAGAAAGAGAAAAATAAAAAAGGTGATAAACAGGAAAAAGGGAAGCAACTACCTGCAAAAGTCAAAGAAGAAAAACTCGACTGAAAAACCAGAGAAACCTGAAAAGAAAAAGGGACTGAAAGGCCAGGGAAACCTGAAGGGAAAATACAGGCTGAAATTGCTCACAGGGAAAGAGAAAAAAGACAAAGAGAAAGACACAGGGACAAAGAAAGAAAACTCCTCAAACACTAAACCAGTGAATGTGTGTGTGTGTGTGTGAAAGGGATTTTAATCATCCCCAGATCACCTCCGAAGCGCGGGTCACTTCAGGAGGAACCTCGCGGAGGGCGAGGCAATGTCCCAGGAAGGGAGGAACCTCGCGGGAGTCTCTGGCCAGAGCAGTAGGACGAGGCTTATTTTCTAATGAAATGTCAAAAAAAAAAAAAAATTACCTCGCGGAGGGCGAGGCCTATTTTCTATTTTTCAATGAAAGAGATTTTAGAATAGAATCAAATGGGTTCAGACTGGAACGAGCGCGAATGTGTGTGAATGGTAAATCTAAGTCTATACGGGGGTAAACAGTTTAAGAACAGGTGAAAAGCGCAGACTTGAGAAAGAATTAAGTGGTAGTGATTTAGAAAGCCTGTGTTTGGGTTCAGAATAGTTGAAAACAGGCTAAAGCTTTTTTAAGTCCCTGAGTCAGCTTGAAGAAGTTACAGAAAATGGATCTTCGCCCATAACCCCCTTAAAATAAAAGGACCAGAGTCATTTTTGGAGTTTAAAACAAAAAGGGGGGGACTGGAAGACTCCTCTAATTCTTCCATTGCCCTGCTATTCCCTATGGCTTGTGTGAAGGTTGTTTTCTTTAATGTTGGAATGTTTCCCTATTTTCTCTGTTGTAGTCAGAGCCACTCAGTATATACCAGTGCCTGTACAGGAGGAGGAGAATGCTTTCCCGCTCATCAGTAAAAGAGACTTTGGTGTTTTCCTGCCCTTACTGCTGTGAGTATTGTCCTTGCCACTGTGGTTCCTACAGAGAATGCTTTGAATGTGAGGACTGGAATTGTTATGTGCACAGATGACAATATTCTAACTTTGGGTGATTGTTATCTTGACACTATTTTGGGATTGATCAGTTTGGATTTGTTTTTATGCACTATAATTGTAATATGTCTATTGCCTGCCTACAAAGTCAACGCAGAAAGTGAATACTAATACGACAGGCGTTTGCTCCCATGGAAATAGATGCATCCCCTCAAGTCTGATTTGCTTAGACGGCTGGTAGTCAAAGACGGGAAAGTCCCAGCTATTAGCCTATCAACCTAAGACAGGAGCCAAGTACCTATCAACTAAAAAGGACTTGGTGCTCCCATGACGGGTAAGAAGACTAGCGAGCTTGGAGACACCTAAGACAGGCACAGCCGATCTAATATGGTGGTAGCCCCACATCCTAAGTTTTGTCTTTAAGATAAAAACGGGGGAGATGTTGGGGGCCGAGTAAAACTTTCTGCTGAGACCTGTAGTAGGGGTAAACAAGTGGACCTCTTTATCCTGCCCACCTGCTGTGCTGATAGGCTCCGCACCCAATATAAGGAGGGGAGTTTTAGAGAGATTTTCCTGCCTTGAGGAAGCTGCGTGGCGTCTCTGTTCGTGCTCCGGGGAAGCAAGGCTGAGTGCAGGAGGACAGTGGCCCTCTCCTCTCGCGGCCTGGACTGGTTGGGGTGTGTTTTTCCCCATCCCTCCTCGAGAGGGACTGGGGACGAAGGACCCCGACAGGAGAAAAATAGGGTGTTCGTCACAGGGAGGGGAGGCAGCTTGGTTCTCCATCCAACAGCATGGATAACGTCTTCTTCCAAGTGGATGACGCCATGATCAAAGGTTCAGCCCGAGGTTCTTTTTGAAATGTACCCGCTATCTATGCGACACGGTCTGAGTGTTTCTGCATCACTAGGTCTCAGGGAACTGGTGTAAATGTCCGTGGTTGTAGTTATCGTCCTGCCTAATTAGGTCTTTTGTCTTTGACCTAGAAGTCTGCATCTTCTGCAATGCCCACAACTGTGACAAGCTAAGTCTAGGCCCTTCACAGAAAATAAGGTAGTTTGGGCAAATGACCTCCGTGAAAACTGCAAGAGGGACCTAAGCCTGGGGACCTGATTTAGTCAGAGTTTATTTTTTTACTCCCACCCCCATCCTGTCTTCTGAAATAATAGATTTCAATTATATCATACACATAATGCCCTGAAAATCAAAAGTACAGATTGGCCCACTGAGGCAAAAAGCCCAGGTTGCTTTCTTACATCATACCCAGCCGTCCTTAACCATCACCTCACTGTGAAAGAATAGCTGCAAAATCCCAGGCATCGCGCCTTCATCAAAGAAGAAAGAGAAGGGGAAGAATGATGACAGCAGTTGCTCATGTTCTTTTGATCAGGAAAACAATACATTTTTTAAAGGTTTTTTGTAAGGAATTTTTTTTTGTTTTCCATTCACGTATTTATTTATTTATTTGCCAGTCCTGGGGCTTAAATTCAGGTTCTGGGCACTGTTCTTGAGCTTCTTTTGTTCAAGGCGAGAGCTCTGCCATTTGAGCCACAGCACCACTTCCAGCTTTTTTTTCTGTTCTATTCTGAGGACTTGAACCCAGGGCTTTGTGCATGCTAGGCAAGCACTCTACCACTAGGCCACACTCGTAGCCCAAGTAATACATTATTTTTTATGGAGTCCTCTAGATTGGGCTAAATCCATGTCTCATTCCTGCTGCTAGCAAATTTACCCACTCTAAAAAAAACAAAAACAAAACAAAAAAACAGGTAAGGACACCACTGTGAATGTTGGCCAAGGATCTAACACAACAGCCTTTTTCAGTTACCCAGCAGACTGGGTAACTGAAATCACTGACCTGTTTCCATACGCACCTTGCACTCCAGGACTATGAATCCAGATGGGCCTTCTCAGAATTCCGTGGCCTATCAGCTAATAAACCCACAGCTAGACACCAGTGGTTCACACCTATAATCCTAGCTACCAAGGGGGCTGAGAGCTGAGAGCCTGGGCAGAGAAGTCTGGGGAGCTCTTAACTACAGTTAGGCAGCAAAACATCAGAAGTAGAACTGTGCACCATCTTCACAGTTGGTATTTTATTGGCACAATAGGTTTTTTCTCTATGCGTAGGAACCTACTATGTGTTTCTTCGACAAGGCAACCCCAGACACCGTACGTCGCCTATCAGATGAGGGAAGACCAGAAGCTCTGATCATGAACTTGCTGGCAAGATTGCAGAGACCAGCTTGCTCTCATCTTGCTGATGGGAGCATAAACTGGCTCTACTTTTTATGGAGGGTAATTTGGCTAAATATATTACTCATGTATATATGAGTAACTCTGAGGTATATATAGATAGATGCTATCTATATATTTGGCTCTATACATACACATTACTCATGTGGTATCGCTGACTAACTCCACTTCTAGGAATATATCATACAAATGTATTCACAATAAAAGACATTTTTACAAGATTATTCATTCATTATTGCAGCTGTATTTCCAAAGCCACTTAAATGACTCTCACTAAGGGGTGGTTAAGTCAAGCATGGTACCTCCATACAATGATACTTGATGAAGCTATGAAAAGTATTAAAAATGCTCTTAATTTAGATCTCTAAGAAACATCGGTAAATTAAAAGATTAAAAATGGCTGCACAACAGAATGCACAGGACAGCAGCTGGCATCTCTGGAAGGACAAACGAAAGAGGTGCCAAGGTGGTGTGTGCAGCACGGAGCCAGGAGGCCATGGCACCAGTAGGAAAGAGATGGATATCCATCCTTTTATAATTAAGTCCCATAAACACATTAGCTACTTAACATTGTAAATGAAAAGTTGGTAGGTCATGTTCATAGCAACACTAATCACATTTGGAAGCAACCCAAATGTCCAACCACAGATGAAATGATAAATGAAATGTCGTACACACACGTAATTAGTGTGGGACACACACACACACACACACACACACACACACACACACACACACACACACACACACACACACACACACACACACACACACACACACACACACACACACACACACACACACACACACACACACACACACACACACACACACACACACACACACACACACACACACACACACACACACACACACCCCCATTAGTGAGTATCACTAAGCTCTAAAAAGAAAGAAAATCCCATTCTGTCATAACAGGGAGACACCGTAGGGACCCTATGTGAACTGAATAAGCCAGTGACATAAAGGACAAATACAATGTGATTCCACTTATGAAGGTGCCTAGAGTAATCAGAATCATAGACAGAGATAGAGCAGGGTTGCCAGGAGCTGGATTTGTGGAGGAATGGCTGTGGTTAGTGTTTAGTTTTAGGTATTTCTTAAAAAGAGTTATCATTTTAACAATAGAAACGAGAGGTTTTAAAGGTTTGGGGTCCTGGACACTTGGTTCCGTGTGTTCTGGGTTTGTGGTGAGGCAGAGCACCATGGCTGAAGGGAAAGCTGCTCACCTCATCATAGGTAAGAACCAGAGAGGGAGAGAGGACAAGACAGACCCTCCAAAGCCTACTTCCTCCTAATAGCTCATTCTGCTACGAATTTATGAATGGATTACGCCATCCATTGATGAAGTTAAAGACATTATGGATCCCATAGCTGGCAACCAAACCCTACACGTAAGAATCTTGTAGAAATGTTCTTAGATTCAAACCACGACAGGATAGTTTGAACTCTTTCACTCTCTGGACAGATGGCACTCATTTGTATCAGCAGATTGCATCCATTCCTGATGGGTTTCATCTTTGTGCTTCTATCTAGACATGCAGTTGGAAGTCGTGGTGCTTTTACTGAGTAGGAAAGCAGAAGCTGGGCCCTGTGGGATAGTGCTGGATGTTTGGGTTGAACGGGGGAATGGAAGTAGTGGAGAGTGACTCATGCAAGGCTTCTTTCTACTCTGCATCAGATGCTAAGTCAGATCAGACTCAAACTCAGAAGGTTGACTCGCAGCCCAGCTTCAGTGCTGAATGAATTCCTAATCTACCCTCTTTTTTTTTTTTGCCAGTCTTGGGGCTTCTCAAGTCTAGCACTCTACCACTTAAGCCACAGCACCACTCCAGCTTTTCCTGTGTATGTGGTACCAAAGAATCGAACCCAGGGCTTAGTGCATGCTAGGCAAGCACTCTACCACTCGGCCAAGCTCCAGGCCCCTAATCTACTCTTTGGAAAGTAGTTTTTCATGCTCCATTGCAGCCCTCAGAGGTAATTTTAAAATGTGCCCAATAAAATATCATTTAAATCTTTCTCCCTGATAAGTTAAAAAAATCAAACGTGGTCGGGGTCGGGGGGTGGGGGAAACCAACTTTCAGTAACTGAGCTATTTAGCACCCTGAAGAGATATTACTGTCTTGTCTTCAATGTTAAAATGCAGTCATTCAGCCCTCAGGCAATGAGTTCAGGCTGAAAAGTGTACAGCTAGATACAGGAATTGAGTAACACACGTATGGTCTCATAAATAGACCAGTGTCACCAAAAACATTCTTATGTCATTCCTGATTCAAAATCTTTTGGGAACTGTTTCCTCTCTCCCAGATAGGGGACTCCTGTGTGGGGAAAGTCTTGTGGCTCTATACTCTATAGACATAATATTACGTATATTAATGTATATCTATGACATACAAACCCTCAGCTTATTTTAATTATGTTCTAAAATCTATGTGTCAGTGATTATACAGAGATTCCCTTCTTGAATACTTGTTCATTAAACATGACATTTGAAATATGATGTAAAAATTAATGTTAATAAATTCCTTACTTTAAAAAAAGATACGCCACCACTGGCTATAATGTGAATGGACTCATCGCTGTTCACTGAGTCAAAATCAGATGTTCATCGTCATTCTCAGCAAATGCAAAACCAATCACTACCAATTACTCTCCACCTCTCGCTCTGCAGACCTATATGATCCTAACACCTATTTGCCAATCTAAACTGCAGCTCGTGAGCTAATGGATGACAAAAGATCTTCTCTTGCAACATGTGCTTTTTAACTAGTAAACAAAACAACATGTCCCTAAATTTCTACTCCCCATATTTTTATCACACACATTCCATGATTGAATTCCCACATGAGCTTCTTCTCATTGTCTCGGGTGCCCACTGGCTCATCTGTTAATAGTATCACTTTTTACTTTTCCCAGTAGTGGGCATCAAACTCCAGGCCTTGCACAGGCTAGGCAAGCACTCGGCATCATATTGTGTGTACATGTGCCTATACTGGGGCTGGAATTCAGGGCCTCCCACGCTTGCTTGGTGTTTTTGCTCAAGACTGGCACTCTACCCCTTGACACTGTCACTTCAGGCTTTTTGCTGGTTAATTGGAGATAAAGAATATCATAGGTGTCGGGGTCCTTCTTCCCCGATCCCTCTCGATCAGCAGGAGGGATAGGGAAAACACGCCCCGACCAGGAGAGCCAAGCGAGGAGGGGGCTCACTGTCCACCTGCACCCAGCCCTCCTTCCCCAGAGGACAAACAGAGTCAGGCAGGTTCGTCAAGGCAGGAATCGCTCTCTATTCCGGAAGTCCCTCCTCCGAGCCTATCTGCTCAAAGATGGGCAGGACAGGGAGGTCCACGTGTTTACTCCCACTATAAGTCTCAGCAGAGAGTGATACAGCAACAACACATTTGTAACCAATGGTAATCAAGTCGTGCACCTTGCCTCGTGCGCCTTGCCTCAAAGCAGTAACACTTGCGTGTTGCCTTGCCTCTCAGCAGAAAGTAATTACCGGCGATACAGCTCAAAGTTAGACGTGGTGTTACTCGGCCCCCAGCAATAGGCTCTTCTTTTCCTTTTTTTTCCTTGAGCCAAGCCTCACTTCCCATTTTCTAGAGGTTAATTGGAGATAAGAGTCTCAGGTCTTTTTGTGCCTGGGCTGGCTTTGAACCTTGATCCTCAGATTTCAGCCTCCTGAGTAGCTAGGAATACAGACATACTCCCCCAACCTCCAGCAGTCTCTTTTTAAAAGTGAATCTCTCACAAGGCTTTTCTGCATTCTCTTCAACTGTATTTATCATCAGTGTTTGGCTGATGACAAAGCAGAAGCACTCCATTCTCAGTGGTATAACGAGTATCTTTTTTTAGTATGACTGTAATTATGAATGACACCACTATAGTTCCTCTGCCTTTAGTACCAGAATTAACCAGCTGCAGGTTGACTCAGGATGTTTCTCAGCTTCATGTAATAGAAACAACACAGGAAATGTAAGGCCTATAGAGCCCTACTGGACAAATTCACATAGAGGACAGAATGTTTGCGATTCAGGTGGGGGAGGCTTTCCTTATTTATCAAACTCCTTTTCACTCTTAAGAAACTGCAGCTCTACTTTTCCTAGCACACATCTCACACTTGCACATTCAACATTTCAGTCGTGGAGTTCACGTCATTGTCTCCATGTTGATTGTCATGCTTCAGAAAACTGCTTCTGAGACAGCTCGCCTCTTTGTAAACTGGAAAAGTACAACACATCTCAAGCTGTAAATATTCCTGCAAGTGTTGCTTGAACAATTTCCAATAGGTTTGTTATAAACTGTTCTCCTCTCCATGCCACTGGCTTCCCAGACATGACAATACAAAAGACATGAGGACTCAGCCCGGGTCAACAGCCACATGCAAATGACATGCAAACATGCAGGCCCGGTGAAGTGGATTCTGCTCACCAAAATGTCCCGAAAGATGATGCTGTGGAAATGAAAATCACACACAGCCTCTTCTGTGGTCCATGTGAAACCTTCGAGAAGATAACTTAGGACTCAGTTAAGGTCACAATTAGGCTTGCAGTTAGCTGGCTGGCTGCCCAACACCCCCCCAGACCCCTCCGCCCCGACTTTTCATCTGTGTTCTCTGCTGCAGTCACAACAGAAAAAAGAACAAGACTCACCAAGAAGCATCATGTGACAAAGACAAACGACCCCTCTGACAGGTGGTGCCATCTTCTTTAGATCCTGGGGAGAACCACCAAAACCTGCAGCCCACTCTCCAGGCCCTCAGAAACAAAGACTGAGCTAATGGTCTGCCTGCAACTTTTTACAAACTGCTTCTGTTTATCAACCTTGGGATATTCTTTGGTAATATTTATATAATCTCTGTAACTATTACAAATACTCAAAAGCTGCAGAGAAAGAAGAAATCAAGAAACATTGTACTCATAGCCTCACTTATGGAATTGCAACCCCTGTGAACAACTAATGGTAACAATAACACTGTTTAAGCTGCCTTTATTGTAAAACACTGACTCCTTACTTGGACCCCGTAATTTACTGACCGCAGAAGAAAAGCTTGTGCTCCTAATCTCCGATTTGGTCTCTGCCTTTGTTTCGAGCTCCCCTTGCCAGCCACCTTGGAGCCCAGGAAGAACGGGACTAATCTATCACATCTTTCTAGATTCGAAGAAAACTGCCCTAAGCTCTACCCCCCAGAAGCAGTGACCCGTTCACACTGATTGGACTATTCCTAGCGGGCGGGCCAGAGCAGCAGCTCACAGCGTGTCTGGAACTGCTTCCGAAGCCAGTGGACTCTCCAGGCCTGGGCTGCTGGAGTTGCCCTCAGCCTAGCCAGTGGGACCTCTTGACTCCAGCACCTAAAGCAGCCCTCAGTTTCTCAGGGACCCTGACTATAACTGGACAGTCCAATAAGGAAGGCCCACAGAGGACATGGCCAGGCCCTAGGGACCTGCAGGCTCTGGTTTCCACTTCACCAGGTCCACTTCCTCTTGACTCTGTGGACTTCCTTTCTCTTAGCATTACTGACCCAGTCACGGGTCACAGTCAGTCGGCCCAAACTTCTGCTTGGCTCCTGAAAGAAGCACGCGGTCCAGTTGGCCAGTGATGCCACCACAGAGGAGAGCACAGACCAAATCTTCTGGCTCCAACCAAAATCTTCCCAGAGTCCCCCGAGGAAACCAGGCTCATTCCCATGGAATCTACTCACCAGAGAGAGGTCAGCATGCCCCAATAAGAATCCTCCATGTCTCCATGAGCCTCCTGAGTAGCTAGAATTACAGGCCTGAGCCACCAGCACCTGGCAATTTCTGTTCTTTTCACAGTTCCCCCATGAATGTCTCAAGAATACTTAATAAATGAAACCCATGGTATCTAATGTATAATTTACATCATAAAAAGTTTCCATTATTCGACATGCAATGTTAGATTCCAAGAGACATTTAAGACCTAGGCCTAGTGGCACATGCCAGCACTGGGGAGGGTGACATGGGAGGATCCTGAGTCTTCAGAAGAAGGAAGGGAAGGAGAAAAGGAGGGAAGACAAGAGGGAAGGATAGGAAGAAGGAAGGAAGAGAGGGAGGGAGGGAGGGAGGGAGGGAGAAAAGAAAAAGTAATTTGAGATTAGAATGTTGCCTGGTCTGGTTTTCACATATAGGTATCTTTTCCCAGGAGATACTATGCCACTTATCTGGTGCCTGTAACTCTTGCTCATCAAGACCAGAAGAACTCATTCGTGGTGGGCTCTGAAGGCTGATCCTCAGGGTTGCAAACCACTTTAAGTAGGCCAGTGTGCTGCTGTTGGCAGAGAACAGGGGATATGGTGCTTTGCCAGAAGGATTAGTCCAAGCAGGCCCCAGTGTCAGCCCATCCCGAGTAACGCACATTTTCTAGTCCCTTAGGACACATTCCTCCAATCCCCTTTTTGTCTGGCCTGATTAAAAACTGTCCCATTCCTACCACCCACTTGGCCTTGGTTCTCATAGATTAGTAATGCTCAGGTGAAACCAGAAAAGAACATCCATCTGTTCCGTGCAAAAGAAAAGAGAAAATGGGAAGCCATGTGCATGGAGCAGGTTGTTGAACTTGCCCAGAGGACCGACTTTTCTGTTTACATGTCAGTGAATACCACGGTTACATGTATGAAATATGTTATCGTTAAGGCAACTGGATGAGAACTACAGAATTCTACATTATTTGTGCAACTTTACTGTAAAAATCTATAATCACTTCAAGATAAGAAGGCTATTGAAAAAAAATCAGAGAAATTGGCTAGACAGGGGGGCTGACACCTGTAATCCTAGCTACTCAGAAGGCTGAGGGTTTTTTCAGTTCAAAGCCAGCCCAGGCATTAAAGTATGTGAGACTTTTATCTCCAATTAACCACTAGAAAATGGGAAGCAGGGCTGAGGCTCAAGGGGTAGGGCAGTAGCTTTGAGCTGATGAGCTCAGGGACAGCACCCAGGCCCAGAGTTCAAGCCCCATGACCCACAAAAAAAAATCAGATAAGTTTAATGTTAAACAGAATGACATCTCAGGGCTGGAGGCCTGACTTAGAGGCAGAGCACCTGCCTAGCAAGCCCTGAGTTCAGACCTTAGTACTGTCCACACAGAAAGAAAGAAAGAGAGAAAGAGAGAAAGAAAGAAAGAGAGAAAGAAAGAGAGAAAGAAAGAAAGAGAGAAAGAAAGAGAGAAAGAGAGAAAGAGAGAAAGAAAGAAAGAGAAAGAGAGAGAGAGAGAGAGAAAGAGAGAAAGAAAGAAAGAAAACCTCCCAGGAGTCTGCATTCCCTTTTCAATCACAAATGCCAATAACTTATGGTCCTTTTCATTTTAGTTTTGCTGTGCAGAATTCTCACAGACAGGCTCTGTGCTGGACTACATCCATTTCATTCACCCTTAAGATTCTCCTATCTGCTTCCTTATTTTTCTAGATCCTTATTTTGTTTTACATTCACATTCAAACCTCGCCTTACTACAATTTGGCTGTTAATGTCATAAACCAACTCTAAACCTGTTAGAAGGAAGACTACATTAATTTTAAACCTGAACATCATTGGGAGCCAGGGAAGGGAGATGAAAGAGAAGCAGGCAATGGTGGGTCACAAGATATGGCTGAAGGCATCCGATGACTCAGGGGAGAAAGCATGAGTGTCTTCGAATGACTAAAAGACTGTCCTTGAGAACGCAAGAAGGACTTGCCCTATGCTGATCCAAAAGGTCAAATTCCAAACAAGGTGGGAGGGGGGCACACAGCTGGAGGAAGACCTCACCCCACAAAAGGGAGAACTTTGGGAGCTGATGGTGGGGTGAGGTGGTCAGTACCTACCCTAGATGAGCGGAGTGCGCAAGCTCCAGAGCACCTGACAGTAAGTTAGTTTACTAGTTTACCTTTCTTCCAGTTGCAAAGCCTGAGATTATAGTAAAGCAGCTCCCGCACAAGCATTCAATAGAATGCTTATTCTAGACCAGCATCGTGTCCCTGCAGACATGACCTCTCCTAAAAGACTCCCAACCACTCTTCCAGTTGACCCAGCAGGGCCATGGTGATAGACTAAGTCGGTCACCTGGCTCAGTCATCCATAATTCTCTCCACATCAGTATTGTCCTACAGACGGTCACTATCTGGTTGTCTGAGGAAGAGATGTCCGTCTCCTAGAGGAATACCACATAGGAAGGCTAAATAACTGAGACACAACTTTCAAGGGAGAGTGGTAAGGGCCACAGCACCTTGTCACTCAAAGCTCAGGTACTAGAACCCAGACAGGCCAGTCAGATGCCATCTCAGTTTTTAATGATCAGCATTTTGAAAGTGAAGCCAAGAAAGAGCAAACTGAAATACATGATAAAGAGGTTGATTCCTTCATGACTGTATGCATGAAGTGGCATTTGGACAAGGCCTGCAAGGTAGCAGGAGGTCTCTCTTTGAGACAAGCAGGAAATCAGCAGGAGGAAGAGTTATAAAGAAAGCCCAAGAAACAGCAAAATGAAAACTGACTTTCTGTGAGGTTGGATTGGAGGACACATCTGATCTCTTGACCAGCTTCTGCTGGGCCCCAGTGACTCACACCTGTAATCCTGGCTACTCAGGAGACTGAAGTCTGAAGTTTGGTTCAAAGCCAGTGTGGGCACTGGCTTAACTCCAGTTAATCACCAGAAAACCAGAGATGGCATTATGGCTCTAATGGTAGAATGATGGCATTGAACCAAAGAGCTCAGGGACAGAGCCCAGGCCTGGAATTCAAGCCCCATGACCAACCAAAAAAAAAGAAAAAAAGAAAGTCTTGGCTTCTGGAAAGAAGAAAGGGAAGAAAAGATGGAGGGGGAAGGAGAGAGGGAGGGAGAGAGAGAGGGAAGTAGTAGTTTAGGAGTGAGCTACCAATTAAAACTATGCTGAAATAATACTATACATGCAGTAGAGTAGCAAGATTTATTTTAGTACTGGGACTTGAACTCAGGGCCTTGCACTTATCACGGGAGCCATGCCCTCAGCCCTACATTAGCTAAAATTTCAGCAACTGATTGCACCAAGGGATGGTGAGGCGCTGAAGCCGCTGGAAATCTCGTACACTCGTGGCAGCACTGTAAAATGGTTTTGCCATTTCGGAAAATAGCTTCTGAAAAGCAATTACTTATCTGTCATACAGTTCAGCCTTCCACTAGATATATTTATTCAAAAGAAATCGTATCTCCACAAAACTTCTTTAAAGAGAAATCTCAGCTTCACTGGCAAGGACTAGGGAGCTGAAGAGTGCTTCCCCTAGAGAAGAGGCTCCGTGTGTTTAGTAAGATAGTTCTGGAATCCATGAGGAAGCTGGAAGCAGAAGAGGAGACTGAGGCAGGACCCTGGGCCTCTAGAATGGCCAGGTTCCCAATATCAGGGCTCAATCAATCAGGGACAGGCCAAGGAAACTGAGGCTTTGTAGAGTTGTCTGGGTGTGGAGACCAGGTTTTTGGAGCACTGAATGAGAAAGGACCCAGTCTGGCACTCTAGAGTTTGCACACTGCTTCCTTTCCCACCTCTCCTGCTGGTCTACATCTGCCTCCCCGCACCTTCCCCCCATTCTGGCTTTCCCAGCCCTGAGCTCTTCCCACAGGCATCAGATGCTCCAACTGCATTTTCCCGTTCTCAAGGGCCTGTCCTCCTGGTTCCTGACTCAGCCCCTCATTCCATGTCACCCTGGCCCCCACCAAGTCCTTCTCTGGCATCCAGGAGCCGTGCTAAGTGCTACTGGTGTTTCCTTGTGTGGACCCTGCCTCCTCTCTATGGACAGCCTCGCTTGCCTCAGAACCCCCCTTGCAGCTCACTCCTGGGAAACAGCTCACCAGGGAGCGTCTCTCTCCATGACAGCATGCAGGTGCCATCAATTGGACATGCCCCTCCCCCATTTTGATCCTCTGCCCCCTCACTGATGAGGACTAGCAGGCCTAGAATTGGTCCTACTGTCCAGAGGGCTTGCTTCTATTCTTAACCGGTGGGGCCATGGCTTCTACAATTCTCCCCATTACACAGTAGGAAAGCAGCTCACATATGTGGAAACGTCTGCTCCCCAAGATCCCAGCTCCCCTTTCCCCAGCGAAAAGAGAACAGAGTGTCCAGGGATAAGCGGGAGATGCGCACGGCAGATAAAATCAGGTGAAAGAACTGGAAATCATTCCATTGGCACAGCCAGCTTTCAGTGACCCTGGGACAGGGAGATAAGAGTAATGGAAAACTACAGATAATCCCTTATTTAAAAGAAAAAAAGAAAAAAAATTGCATATCAAATGTTTACAAAACACAAAGGAAGCCAGTTAGTTTGGGAAGAAAGTGGCCTGGGGAGAACCAAGAGTGACAATCCCTTCCTCCTCCAATGGCACACCACAGGGACCAGGCTACCCACGCTCCGCCCCTCGTGGAAAGGCCCTCGTTCTCAGGCATGCCGAGGAGAACCTCATCACCCCCGAGGGATCCTCTGTTCTTCAGCCACTTAACGGTCACAATCCATTTTCCTGCACCCCATTTAAAACATTATTCTCTGGGGGACATTCTAGTTTCCTTTGAAATATCTGCAACAAATATTTCCAGTCAAGAACGAGCTGCTTGAGTCAATCTAGTAAGCAGGGATATCAGCCCAGCCTGTGATGCTGGGAAGACAAGGACAGAATCGCTCAGCAAGCCAGGCCAGCTCCAACGCCTGCACAGCTCCAGGGGCAGAGTCCAGGCCATGCTGGGGGGGGAGGGGGAGGTCTTAACTGGAGACCACGCCTTTTCCCTCCATTTCCAGACTCCTGCTGTAGCAGGCGGACAGGGCCCCCTTTAAGGAAGCTCTGTATGGGCCTACCATAGCTAACAAGGCTAACAAGTAGTAGTCGCTTCTTGGCACCTTCAGCCTCTGCCCCAACTGCAGACACCTGTGCCAACAAATCCACATCCTTTCCAGGGCAGCCTGAGTCAAGCGGCAGCAAGGGAAGGTTAGAGGCTCTCGGCCCAGGACAGGAGAGACTTCCCAGTGGTCCCCTCCATGGTGTAGTCAGCAGGATGCAAGAGGAGCCTCATGCCCAAAACAACGGGACAGCTCCCCTGCTTCTGGGCCCTCCCACCCCAATGTAGGTATGGACATATTATCTAACTTAATAGACATTTACCGGATGAATGAACGAACGAATGAGTGAGTGAGTAAGCGATTTGTTGGCTGAATGGCCTGAGGAGATGCTAGCTATGAGAACTCATATTCCTGTTTGTACATCGATGGGTCTTCCATCATGAAGCAAGGTTTATTCTTCTATCCTACGGGCTGGACTTAGGAAGTCAACTTTGGAGGACTTTGGAGGATCTGGGGTTTGGATGTAGGGATAGCCACCCCCCCCCCCACACACACACAGTCTTTAAGGATCTACTTCTAGTCAGATAGCCAGGGGTTTACACTACTCATCCTAGTACTAAAGAGGCTGAGATCTAGAGGACTGAAGTTCAAAGCCAGCCCAGGCAGTAAAGTCTATGAGATTTTCCTCCACTTAACCAGCAAAAAAAATAGAACTAGGTATGGTTCAAGTGCTAAAGCACCAGCCTTGAACAAAAAACCCAAGTGAAAGTGTGATGCCCTGAGTTCAAGCCCCAGTAACACACACACACACACACACACACACACACACACACACACTTCTCATAATGAGAACACAGTACAAGTGAGGCTGGGTGACTTCAGGGCAGGGTGCTAACGGGTGCTAGACCACAGTGCTCTCTGTCTTGGGTACTGGTTCTTCGATCCAAGCTCCTGTTCAAGGAAGCCTAGGTGACAAATGAGAGGCCACATACAGCCAGGCCCCAAGTGAGGTCCTAGCAGTCCATCCTGGACTCTGGGCCAATAGCAGAGCCTGCCATTATATCTGAGGGCAAATTCGTGAGAGACCCCAGGCGAGAGCCTCTCTGACATGCAGTCAGCAACTGCCAGGTGAGACGAAAGAAGAAACAGAGCCTGGGGGTGTGCTGGAAGGCAAGATCATCTCTTGGAAATGATGGCTTCCATAGATGGAGGAAGAGCCACACTGGGTGTGCCTCTCCGCCCTGACAGCGGTGCACAGGTGTCTCTCATGGCTAGTTACAGCTGTCACTTCTAGCTTCTCTGTCACCTGTGAAATGAATGTTCAAGTACCATCAAGTACCATCGACTCTTGGGATAATGGTCCCATCCTTTCATCCCTACAAAATGTTTTCAGAACTTGAAAAACAGTGCCAGGAGTTTGGCCTAGTGGAAGAGTGCTTTCCTAGCATGCACAAAGACCCAGGTTTGATTCCTCCGTACCACATACACAGAAAAGCTAGAAGTGGTGCTGTGGCTCAAGTAGCAGACCACTAGCCTTGAGAAAGCCCAAGAACAGTGCTCAGGCCCTGAGTTCAAACACCAGGATTAGTAGAAAAAAAAAAAAAGAGGGGCCGGGAGTTTGGCCTAGTGGTTAAAGTGCTTGCCTAGCATGCATGAAGACCCGGGTTCGATTCCTCGGTACCACATACATAGAAAAAAGCCGGAAGTGGTGCTCAGGCTCAAGTGGTAGAGCTCTAGCCTTGAGAAAGTCCAAGGACAGTGCTCAGGCCCTGAGCTCAAGCCCAGGACTGGCAAAAAAAAAAAAAAAAGAACTTGAAAAACACACATGCTATTCCATGGTCCACTGCACTTGTCTGTTTAGAGCTTGGGATCACCTTGGCTCCCAACTTCACCTTAGCAGACCTAGACCACTGCAGCACCCCAAAACCATCCAGATCTTATTTGTTAATACACAGATGGTTTTATAGGCTTTGAGGACATGTGGGTTTTAATTTGTATTAATGAGAAGTACTTAAAAAATAAATGTTAAGATTCTTCTGCATGATTTTTATTACACATTAAAAACTAAATTTCTTCATTGGGAATGAAGTCCCACAGTCATTGTAGAAAACAACCAGGAAAATATTTGCGTGTCTGTCCATTGTGCCACTCCTACTGTCTGTAGAGTCACTGAACAGACAGACAGCCATGGCTGGGCTCCTGACTCAATACCCCTGCATTCTTCCAAAGCCCTGGGCAGCACTGGCTCCCATTCGTGTATACCACGATGCCTCTTCTGGCTGCACACATGTGCTAACCTGCCCCCAAACAATTGTGCACCTGTCTGCCCACTCAATATTGCAAGCTCCCCGTCATGTTTTGCTGTTTCTTTTTGTGTGTCTGTGTGGGCTCATGGGCACTCACGCATGCGTGCGTGTGCATTCATGTGTGTATGTGTGTCAGTACTAGGGCATTTTCACTCAAGGCTGGCACTCTACTACTTGAGGCACATCTCGACTTCTAGCTTTTTGGTGGTTCACAGACTTCCCTGCTCAGCCTGGCTTCAAACCATAACCCTTAGAGCTCAGCCTCTTGAGTAGCTGGGATGACATGCTTGAACCACCACCAACCAACTCCCCGTTATGTTTCATATTTTGAGTTCTAACTCTTCATAAAGGCTAATACTTATACATTCTTTCTTAAAGGTCTTCTAAAGAATCCAGAATGTGTACAGTTTTACTTAATGGAGGTTATTCTAACTTACCTTTTAATTACCTTACTAGTCCTTTGGAAACCCATTTTATCCCAAGGACAGTGTATCTAAGACATTGTAAGATCTTAGTCTTGGCCGGGAGTTTGGCCTAGTGGTTAAAGTGCTTGCCTAGCATGCATGAAGACCCGGGTTCGATTCCTCGGTACCACATACATAGAAAAAAGCCGGAAGTGGTGCTGAGGCTCAAGTGGTAGAGCTCTAACCTTGAGAAAGTCCAAGGACAGTGCTCAGGCCCTGAGCTCAAGCCCATGACTGGCAAAAAAAAAAAAAAAAAAGATCTTAGTCTTATTTTTCCTAAGTCTTAAACATTTTACTATTTCACTATCCTGAGATATTGTTATTCATCATTATTCATCAGTTGTTAACCAAAAGAATGAATTTTTAAATGGAAGAGTGATGGAGCCACCTAGAAAGATGCAGCATGCCATTCTTCCATTTTCTTATTGCAGGAAGAATGGCATCATCTTTCAGGGTTGTGTGAAAGAAGGCAGGCGATGCTATCTTGTAGTCTTCTTTTAGCCTTTTTTGGACACAATTAATTATTTCAAATTTCTCATTCCCTACCTCTAAAGGCAAAGAAAAGAAAGTGGACACACAGAGATGTTTCAAATGATGAGATAAAGCCAGAAGATGGAATCAACACAGAGAACAGAACTCTAGACTCTCAAACTAATGGGAAAATGTAGCCTGTAAATGAAATCTCTGACAAGGCCACACTATTTCAAGCGTATTGGCATTGCATTTTTAAGGACAGAAAGGTTATGCAGTGTTTTCATCCTGTTACTTATCATCAAGGACTTCAACACACTATAATTTGTGCCAAGAACCTGGGCCACATGACAGTATCTTTCCACTTTGCATGCTGTTGACACATCAAAAGAGGTTTGCTACATTGGAAATCCTGCTAAGATTTCTGATCAACTTGTTTTCAATATTCCTTTATTTTCCCCTCTGTCAAATAGTCACAGAAAGACTTGAGTATGTACAGGCCAGCTGATAAGCCCGGAACTTTGATGGCGTCCTGGGGCCTGAGGCCCAGGTAAAACCCTGCATACCTCTTGGAACTTTCTCCCTGTTCCAGTGTACCAACAGTGTTGGCTTTTTTTGCTTTAGTGTCCCAAGAACCTCCACCAAAACAACCATTTAATGTAGGCTACATTCTTTGCTGGATTTCTCATCTAAACCCCATCATCAGGCTCTTTAGGGCAAAGATACTCATTGATTCCATAAACTTTTCAAGGACTGGGGTTGGGGGCCATAATCAGGAAGGAGAAAACACCAGCCTGTCCACAGTTTCTTTCAGGAATTCACATCTGTCCTCGTCTCTCCAGTTGTGATGGTTGGCCATCCTTTCATTGTGTGCTTCTCAATCTGTGCTGCCTTACCTTCAACCCATCTGCACGCGGTTCACATGAGGGCTATTCCGTCCCATGATCATACTAAGTGATTCAAGGGCTTGAGTGTCCAGACAGGATCCTATCTACTTCTGTGCCATCTCATCCTACCTCAATGCCAAGTCCCCAGCACAGCATCTGGCTCAGGAAGCCCCCGGCCACTTGCATGGGGATGAGTAATGAGAATATTCACAGATGGGT